>NC_069791.1:951375-1258500 GCF_027406575.1 Nycticebus coucang | reverse complement strand
CACATACAGCCCAACCTGTAGAGAGGGCAGGAGGGGGGGTGACTAGCCCTTGGGCTTTCTAGAGAGTGACCTCCTGTGGACCTTCTTAGTTTATCAAATGGTCAATTGCATTACCTAACCATCTTTGAGCTTTTTGCAACAGATTGACTGAAGATATATTATTATTTACTAATGTTGGAGCAAATTAACCCCACATTTCACACAATTTAATTTTGGAAGCACATGGATGTCATTACATGTAACCTTACTGAGGCCCAAGCACATGTTGTCTCAGACAATTCTCACAACAGCCTTGTGAGCTAGGCACAGTTATTATTCCCATTTTACTGAAAACTGAGACTCAAAGTGACACAATGAGGAATCCAGAAATGGCCGGGGCAGCTGCTCCAGAGCCCAAGCTTCCAGGCCTTCACTGCTCTCTTCTCCTGGTGGTCACTGCAAAGAGGAAGAAGATGCTCTCCCTTCCTCTTCAGTTGTAAGTAGAGAAACAAGCGCACTCAAATGTTGCCTACCATCCTTTTAAAGTGTAGACTAGAACAAACAGGAGACTCCTGCTGCCCTGAGACCAGACTCTCACATTCCTCTGGCCTCTTGTAGGAGAGGCCTCAGTGTGGGCACCTGGGTCGCTGCTCAAAGGCGACGTGCCCCTTCACCTGTTGGCCTGTGTGGTCTCTGTTATGTGTGGGAAGGGCTGTGAGCAGGTCTGGCTCTGCCCCCCCACCCCAGTGTTGACTTTACCTCTCAGACACACAGACTGGGGAGCAGGGGTCCGGGGAGACTTGAACCACAGCTTTGTCCTCACAGGCAAACAGCCACCCAGTCTATCACTCACAGATGAGAAAAAGCGTTCTAGATTTTCCTTCAGGGTGAGAATCACCAGCATCTAAATCAAGGATGAAAACTTGAAAGATCTAGGGAGGTGGGACTCCACGGAAAGTCTGGATGATAGCACAGAAGTCTCAATTCAAATGTCCAGGAAACTTCCACCCAGAGTTAAGCAAGTGAGCACACGTATGTCTCTGACACGAGACAAAATGTTTTACAAACAGTAATTTTACCTCAGATGAGTCTTGATTATCCAGTAGGTAACAGGTTTTAGTGAACTTTTCCAGGGAACGAATAGACATTTTTCCACCAGCGTGTGGAGAGACTTCTTACACCTCTAGGAGAAGGTAGGGAAAGTGGCTGGCAACTCTGAAAATCCTCCTAGAAGCCTCCCATCATAGGCTTTTCCCGTTGACTCGTCTGGGTTATTAGTTTCAACTTTCCTCAAGCAAACAAAAAACCCTCTCTGATGGAGCTTACTAAAAAGGATGAAAATTAACATACATATCATTCCACACATGCCCCAGCTCCCGGGGTAGGAGCAGAAACACCAGCCAGATCACCCATAATAGCAAATAGCCCAGACTTAACAGTGGACCAACTTCACATTTCTTATTTAAGAAGCTTTGACCAATGTAAAGATTATGTGTTCTATGGTGCCTGGAGGATGGTGAGCACAGCCCCAGGGCAAGCTCAGTACCATAATGACTGTGGGAGGATTTTCCCAGTGGACATGAGTTTAGACTCAGTGACTCTAGGTGTTGGGTGGAACATGCTGAGTATGTAGATGAGAAGGTCCCTTCAAGGACAAAGGAAAGCCTGCACCTGACCTGGAGATGCTGAGACACTCCCAGCACAGCCTGGAGAGGGAAACATGGAGCACCAGCTGGGCATGCTGAGGGCAGATTCATGGTGTGGGGGCAGGGGTGGTGATGGAGTCTGAACAGCCCTGGAGACTGCTCCAGCCCCTCAGTATTCTCCGTGTTCCCCCAGCTAAGTGGACTCCAGACATTAAATGTGGTGTCCATTTCCTCCAGCATCAATAAATATTAATACGTCTTCACCAACTGTCCTGTTGTGAGAAGCACAAAGGAGTCTAGACAGCACATGACCACTGTCTGGACTGAGAGGATGCACACGGAGGTCACTCTAGAACACATCCTCTTCCAGAAAATCAGTGCAGCCTCCACCCATCCCCCAGCCCTTCATGGAGGCGGCTATAAACACAAGAATGATCACAGAGAATCCAAATCAGTGACCTTTGGCAACTCAAACCTTTTAAGTTTCCTGCACAGAAGATGGCAGCTCTTTACTGGATCTCAGCCTGTAGAGTCTGAGGCAGCATGTCACCTCCCTGCAGCCCAATAACAGGGAGTTCTGGGCCCTGGAGAAGATGTCCCAGGGACCTGCCTACACCACCTTAACAGCCAGACTCCCACAACCTGCTTCTCAGCCCACACAGAGAGCAGAGGGGGGCCCAGCTTCAGCTAAGGGCAGCCAGCAGGACAGAGTCCATTCCAACTCAAAACCCTCTGACCAGTGATGGGACCATTGTCTTTTGTCCCAAGTCAGAAAAGAAAAAAAAAAAGCAAAATTATTGTTAGAGTTAAAAAACCTCATAACTGCCTTAGTCCTCTAAGTCCGGACATGAGTTTCACAGCTCACTCTGTTGCCAGATGCGGGGCCTCTGGACTGCACTGAACATCTCTGAGACCCGCAGAGAGCTAGTGGCCAAGCATCAAAGCAGGGATGGCCTCCCCGGGCTGCCCACATGGCCAGCTGTGGAAAGCGCAAGCCCAAGGCTGACAACGTCTGTCCTTGGTGCAACTGGGCCAAGTCCAAAGGACTATGTCAAGGAAAACACCCTAGACAGTGGCCGTTCAGCATCTAAACCTATGCCTTTAGGGTCTGAATAGAATGGACGGTTTTTCTCTCTGAAGCTATTTGGTCACAAGGACCATCAGGAAATGGCCTCTCTCTGCTCCTGTTTGCAAGAAGCTCTAAAACAGTGATTCTTAACCTTTTTCATCTCACAGCACACTTGAACCTATAGTTAAACTTCCATGACACACCGAAATTATGTTGATACAAAAAAAGAGTTAAAAAAAAAAAAAGAATACACTTTCTGTGCTTTGAACTTATTTCAAAAATAATTTAATTAATGATCTTTAAAATTTTTCATGGCACACCTAAGATCCTCTCATGGCACAGCTGTGTGCCTCGGCACACTGGTTAAACATCACTGCTCTAGGCACCGGGGACACCCAGGGCTCAGCCGGGAGAGTACAGGGTTAGCAGGCAGAGTTCAAGAGACAGCGTAAAAGTGAATGTGAGCTATTGTGCTATTCTTATTTTTGGCTGTCAGCAGTAGCACTTGGAAATACTAAGAATAAAATAAATACTGTTGGTAAAAAGGAGATGCGTTTGGATTGAGGGAGAAATTCTCTTTCTGGGATTTTCCCGTTGCTGAGCAGCTAGAAACTGCTCCAGAATGTTGGAGAAACAGTGGAGAGGTGGTTCAGGGAAAGCCGCTGGCTGCATAGACACCTGAGCCTGGCCCAGCTCTGCCTCCATGCCATAGTTGTGCCTATAACCTTGGCTGATCATAAAAATAAATACCATTTACATGTGTTAAGCACTCACTCCATGCAGGAGACCGTTCTCCATGCTTTGTGTCCATTTGTTTAGTAACAACAAGGATAGGTGGTGACACGTACTTCACACCATGTTATACCTGGGACAGCAGTTAGGTCACGTGCCCAATGCCATACGGCTCAATTCCGGACAGTCTGGCTGCAGAACATAAGCTCTTACTAACACCATCTTTCACCTCATCCGAGCTCTTGTTTTCTCATCTGTGAAAATGTCCCCTATACACCCCACAGAGGCATGTGCCAGGCCGTGAAATGATGCGTACACACAGCCCACCGCCTGGGCCAGAATCAGCACCAAGATGGCAGCTGTTACCTCCTGTCCTTCAGCCCAGACCCAAAGAGATGGAACCAGCAGGGAAGGCGTGAAGAAATCGTGCCAGCTTCTTTTTCCCCCCAGCCAGGGTCCTGTGTGCATATATACTGTTGTGCTACATAACTAATGCTCAAAGGAATCATATAATGAGTCTACCAAGTGCCAAGAACACGGTAGGCATTAAAGAAAATCCATCATTCCACAAAACCTGTTTGCTTCCCAAGCCTGCCCAGTCTCTGCTGTGTGGGTTTGAGATTACTGGCAATATATCCGTGGCAAACCCCTTTAGTCAATAGAGGTTGCTACTTTGTCCTTAAAACTCTGTCTCTGCGCAAATACAGGACTCTTTGATTTTAGCTGCAAGGGCGTTTGGGTAACAGCCAGGGTCTGTAACGTTTTGCCTCCTTGAAGCTTTACGCATCTGTTGTTCGGCCATCACAACTGACTGTGTGGACTCGGTTGGAATTACAACTCAATTTACACTCTGTATTTACCCTTTACTTCTGCAGCATCATACAGGACCAGAGATTTAACAGCATGTCTGTGACTTTCTGGCCTCCTCTCAAGACTTTGATTTATTTCTACAAGTCATATGACAGGGTTCTTGGCAGCCAATAATAAGTCCTTAATTGGACACTCTAATCAGGCCCTTTCCTTGGCTACAGCTCTGGCCTCCTCCGCTTCTGTGCTACAAGCAGAGAGAACTCAGTAAAAATGTGGTCCGGCCTGGGGTCAGGTGACAGCTACATCAACAGGAGAAAGACAACTGACCTCCACCAAAGTGGTGAGGGTGGCCGCTCTGAGCCAAAGCCCTGCCTCTGAGCACCTTGTCCCCTGAGGAAGCCATGAGGCAAAGAGCCGGTTATGACCCACAGCGCTGTGTGCTCCTCCTCACGCCCACCTGTCACGTGATTTAAGTGCTTCTTGCTTCTCTGGGACTCAGTTTTCCCATCTGTAGAATAATATTCTCTGGTATCTTTGCCACAGAGTTTAAAGCATTTAGCCATATGTGACCTTTACGATTCACAGCCCTGTAAGAATTGGGCACAGATACTTTGCTCTCAGACTTGAAACAAAACATAGGAGCAAAGATATTTTGGGACCTGCCCACAGTTGCAATGGAGCTGGTATAAGAATTCACAGTACTTATCTTAAGGCTAAGTGCCATTGTTTTCCAGAAACTTCTTTGTCAAAAAATTGAATTATTAACATAGAAATAAAGTACTTTCACATGAATTGGGTATTTGAATGAACGTAGGGGATTTGAAAACCCAATCTAATAGAAAACATTAATGCTCAGCTAGGAAAACACTGATCAGACAGAGTTTACCATTCTACAGTGTTGGCACGCGTAGGCCCGCCACCTTGAAACACTGGCTGTTTTAACCCACACCGTTACCTTGTGGAATACATTAGTCGTTCTTAGCTCCGTTTCACAGCTGGGGGAACCAAAGAAGAGAGTTCAAATGGCTTCTCTGGGGCCACAGAGGAAGTCAGTGCTACACGGGAGAAATTCTTGCGTTTGCTCTCTTTTTTTCCTCACTCAAATAGAGAAAGCAGGTTTTCTGGAGAAATTCTCACAGCTGAAATCATTCCTGCAACAAGAGACATATTTACATGACATTAGCTTTTGGGTACAAACATAGCTACAGCACTTCTAAAATTTTAAAAATACAAGTGAATGTGAGATGCATGTTAAGAAAACCCTGCTCGGTGCCCGTAGCACAGTGGTTATGGCGCCGGCCACATACACCAAAGCTGGCAGGTTCGAACCTGGCCCCTTGCCAGCTAAATAATGACAACTACAACCAAAAAATAGCCAGGCCTTGTGGTGGGCGCCTGCAGTCCCAGCTACTTGGGAGGCTGAGGGAAGAGAATCGCTTGAGCCCAAGAGTTTGAGGTTGCTGTGAGCTGTGACGCCATGACACTCTACCCAGGGCGACATAGTGAGACTCTGTCTTAAAAAAAAAGAAAAGAAAAGAAGACAGCCCTGAGGTCATGTCTCTCTAATTGTAGCCACTGCACTGCCAGGAGTCCGGGAGGACTCTAAATCATGCCCAGCTCATTCATGATTAGCTGCATACGGGTAGCATTGGATTAGAAGCTCTTGTTTTTTTATGTGCAGCCCTGCCAAACAGGGTGCCAGACTTCCCAACGATTGTTCAGATGCCTCGTGCGGTGGGAAGTCACTCAGACATCCACGGAGTACTCAGTTTGTGTCAAGCACTGGGCCTACTTGTTGACAGATAGAAGCAAAAACATTTTCAAGGAATTCTGGATTTAGATAAGGAGACAAATCACACGTGTTATGTACACCAGGCTCTGGTGAAATCCGGAGTCTAAATATGTATTATTTTTAATTTTGCTTAACCCCATATTTTTTTAACTTTTTGGACCCTGAAGTTTTTCTTTTTTCCAGGAGCACCTAATAATGCCACTAGAATTAGTTCTTCACGTGTAAAAATAATTTTTTAGCATTTCCTAAAAGGTCATTGTATTTAAGCTTCCTTAAAAACAGTTACATCATTAAGATGTAAATAAATACTTAATTTATATTCCGTTATTTATGTCACAGTAGGGCCTCCCATCTGCCACGTTTCTAGGCTGTGTGTTGGGCACAAAGCTGGGACTGGCTGTGTGTTGGGCACATAGCCGGTGCAGCAAGGGACAGTGAGAAGACAGTGACGGCTGCAGCACGGGGCTCGGGAACCCGGGCAGACTCCCAGGGGTGTGTGACCAGTGACAGAGACACCACTACCCCACGAGAGGCTCCTGGGGGAGGCTGCACAGAGGAAGTGATGTTGGAGCAGTCTCAGAGAGCAGGAGGTACCACAGTGAGAAGAGCCTGAGGACTTTCCAGGCAAAAAAAAAGTAAAATCAGCATGAAGGCAAAATGCCACAATTTAAGATTCTCCTGGGGCTCTACCCATCAAGTGAAACCTCCTGAGAAGGGCAGGAAGTGGGGTGGCATCTACACGGGCTTTGGTCAGCGAGCTGAGCCAGACCCCAGACTGCTTCCTGGCACAGCCCTTCCTCCAGCCCCAGACTCTGAGACTCCTCCAACTTCTCTCCTGCTTGCCTCCTTCCTCCACCAGCTGGAGGTAGCGCCCACCTCTAACTTCAGAAGCATGTGAAAAACACGTGAAAGAGCCTCCGGGAACAGTAAGTCAGAGTCACACTCGGGGAGAGTTGGGCGCCACGTGAGCCACATCAGTAACTCAGAGTCACACTCAGGTAGTGGTGGGCACCATGTGAGCCACGTCAGTAACTCAGAGTCACACTCAGGTAGTGGTGGGCACCATGTGAGCCACGTCAGTAACTCAGAGTCACACTCAGGTAGTGGTGGGCACCACGTGAGCCACGACAGTAACTCAGAGTCATACTCGGGCAGAGTAGGGCACCATGTGAGCCACGTCAGTAACTCAGAATCACACTCGGGGAGAGTTGTGCACCACGTCAGTAACTCAGAGTCACACTCGGGCAGAGTAGGGCACCACGTGAGCCACGACAGTAACTCAGAGTCACACTCGGGGAGAGAGTTGGGCACCACGTGAGCCATGACAGTAACTCAGAGTCACACTTGGGCAGAGTAGGGCGCCACGTGAGCCACGTCAGTAACTCAGAATCACACTCGGGGAGAGTTGTGCACCACATCAGTAACTCAGAGTCACACTCAGGGAGAGTTGGGCACCACGTGAGCCACGTCAGTAACTCAGAGTCACACTAGGGCAGAGTTGGGCACCACGTGAGCCACGTCAGTAACTCAGAGTCACACTCAGGGAGAGTTGGGCACCATGTGAGCCACGTCAGTAACTCAGAGTCACACTCGGGGAGAGTTGGGCACCACGTGAGCCATGTCAATAACTCAGAGTCACACTCGGGCAGAGTTGGGCACCACGTGAGCCACGACAGTAACTCAGAGTCACACTCGGGGAGAGAGTTGGGCACCACGTGAGCCACGACAGTAACTCAGAGTCACACTTGGGCAGAGTAGGGCGCCACGTGAGCCACGTCAGTAACTCAGAATCACACTCGGGGAGAGTTGTGCACCACATCAGTAACTCAGAGTCACACTCAGGGAGAGTTGGGCACCACGTGAGCCACGTCAGTAACTCAGAGTCACACTCGGGGAGAGTTGGGCACCACGTGAGCCATGTCAATAACTCAGAGTCACACTAGGGCAGAGTTGGGCACCACGTGAGCCACGTCAGTAACTCAGAGTCACACTCGGGGAGAGTTGGGCACCACGTGAGCCACATCAGTAACTCAGAGTCACACTCAGCACTGCACACTGCATGAGCCACATACCTACTTCCTCCTGTTCATCACTTGCTGTTGCACAGACTATTAGCATTTATGCACAAAACTGGTTGTGCTATCCAGACTTTCTCAGGCATTGTTAGTTCTTGTGGTGATAATTGTTAAAACAGAAGGGAATGATATATTGGGGAATAATCTGTGGACTTTCATTAGTGTGAGCTATGTCACGGAAAATCAAGATTTTTTTTATTTTATGTGAAATTAATGCTACTCTGTAAATGTTCCTTTACAGTGTTTTTTGGAGGAAAATACTTTCGGTTAGTCTTCACCACTGTTGAATGGCCACTGCTCTGGTGAAGGTCTCTCCCCTAAGTAGGGACATCCCCATAGCAAGCAGTCTGCTGTTGTGACACTATTTTCTAGGGAAGGGTACTATATGAACATAATTGTGTTGTAGCTGAAGGCCTCTCTTAAGCTAAAGTCCTTGAACAAAGAACAGTTATAGGAATTTCTTTGTTTAAAGTTTTGTGAGGAAATAATCATTGCAAGCTCATGTAGATATGCCTCAATTCTTCATTATCCTATGAAAATATTTTTAGAGTTTGAGCATTTGCTAGGTAACAAAGCACATTTTTTAAAAAACCTACATTGGTGAAAGTCTTGTATATTCACTCATCAAATCTTTACTGAGCTGTTTCATTTGCATAGACACTGACATAAATTCTTGAAACATCATTAAAAAAAAAAACCTAAGGACTGTAATTATTCAATGAGAACTTCAGTGATCCTTGTTGGCAAAGACAAAATAATGATGGTAAATTGTGTTGCTACATAGAGCACAGTTGCTAAATTTCAGGCACACTCTAAATGATCAGTGTACAGAATATCTCATTCACTTCTCTTGGAGACCCCTTGAAGTAATTTCATTGTCCCTCTTTTTATAGGTGAGGGATCTGAGAATCAGAGAGATGATGAAATTTGTCAAAGCTTATTAGAGCTAGTTACACACAGAGACAAGTTTTGGACTCTGGAATGTCTAATTCAGAGGCTCTTCCCGTGGTCTCAGGCGATGCCTTTCCTGGCAGGAGAGCTCCTCGTCCCCAAGACTTATCCCTAGGTGATGACATGGTGACACAAGACTTAAGACTTAAGGTTGGCAGCTCTGCTCCAGAGCTGAGCACATGGAGAAATCAAGTCACATGTCAGCACAAGGTGGGGTGAAGACTAGAGGCTGGAGTCCTGATACCAGATCATCTCACATTCCCAAGAGGGAGAAAGAGAAGGGGGTGGAAAGTTTGTCCTTCACAAACTTGTGCACATACACTCAAAAGGGAAGGAGGTGCTACTTATGTATCTTTGTGTTAATAAAAAATAACTCAAATGATGGCCAGGCGCAGTGGCTTATTCTGGTAATCCCAGCACTCTGGGGGGTTGAAACAGGACGATCCCTTGAGGTCAGAAGTTTGAGAACAGCCTGAGGAAGAGCAAAACCCATTTCTACTAAAATAGAAAAACTAGCCAGGTGTTGTGGCAGGTGCCTGTAGTCCCACATGCTTGGGAGGCTGAGGCAGGAGGATCACAGGAGCACAGGAATTCGAGATTGCTGTGAGCTGGGCTGAGGCCACGGCACTCTAGTTTGGGCAACAGAGTGAGACTCGGTCTCAAAAAAACAAACAAAAAGCCCTTGAATTAAAACATTTATCAATTATAATCTTTTTTAACAAAAACTTAGTAGCAATTAAAATCATTAACAAGACTAACAATAAAGGCCAAAAGAATCACATCTTTATAATCCTCATGAAATATTAAGGTTTTATTGATTATAAGGTGTATTTTTCTTAGTCTGTCTAAAAACTTTTCAAAGACTAGAGTTTTTTAGAAATGTAGATAATGATTTTAAATCTTCTTCACTGTATGAAAATAAAATGAGTAACTTTTAATCTGCCTGTTTTAGTTTGAAAAGGGAGAGGTTTTCCAAAATGAACAACTCTGAGGACATAATGAACTAAGAAGAGATTTTTGGATCTTGTTAATTCTGTAAGTTAAAATTTGTATTTAAAATGGAGAGGAAAGAGTGAAAATCTATCCCTCTGAATGACGTTTGGAGGATAATATCCTTCAAAAAGTTGGTGCCAACAACACTTTATACACAAATTCTGTTTCTGTGTTTTGTATCTGGAGAATCAAACAAGTCCAAAGGGGAAATCTCAGGTTAGGTTCAGAGTTGGCCTCCAACCTCCGAGCCTGGGTCAGGTTTGCCTGCATTGCTCAGTTCTCTCGGATAAGCCAGGGCTGGAGACCCTGAAGGTCGGTTTACTCCTGCCTTAGTGCAAAAACCCCCTTCTCTTTTTATTTATTTTTTTTTTTTTGCAGTTTTTGGCCGGGGCTGGGTTTGAACCCGCCACCTCCGGCATATGGGGCCGGCACCCTACTCCCCTGAGCCACAGGCGCCGCCCAGACACCCCCGTCTCACAGACACAGCAGAGGGCGCCCTCATTGGGTCCTCACAAGGTCAGAACACATGAGGAGAGCCAGGGGTGTGTCTTTAAAAGAGCATCCTTCTCCCACTTCTAAAATGTCAAGGACAGGCAACCGGGGACTTGCAAAAACAAAGAAACACAATGGTGTCTTCCAAATTAGCGGGGAATTTAGCTTCGAGTTATGAATATATCCAGATTGCTCTGGAGTTAACTTCTATAGTTAGTCCTTCATAGGGAAAAGTTAATACAATAATTCACATTTTAAATCACTGGGATTTCACATTGACCTTCATTACAGTTAAATCCCACTGAGGGAAAAAAATCTTGCCATGACATTCCTTCAGGAATGACTTTTTATAGGTATACCCAAATAAAATAGGATCTGCCCAGCAGGTGAGACCTGCTACTCTACTCTACCCCACCGTCAGCATCGCGTGTTACCGTGAAATTATATTACAGTTATATTGAAATAAGATAAGAGTAAGACCGATTGTCTATCCAATAAAAGCATTCACAAATCTAATAGAATAAGAAAGGACGTGAGAAATGTAAAGCCGCAAATGTGTATCCTGCTAAAGTCAAGTAACAGGACTGTCAGGAAGCCCTGAAGTTCAAGGTCGTGTGCAAAGTCCAGCATGGGCAGACTCTCACTGGCCTGGCATGACCACAAGGACCTCTTGTAAATATTCCATGTATATTAGTATTTGAATCTTAATAAATACCTTTCAACACTTCAGAGGCCACTACCAAACTAGTTTTTTAAAATATATTAGCTCTTGGCTCGGTGCCTGTGGCTCAAGCAGCTAAGACACCAGCCACATACATCTGAGCTGGCAGGTTCGAATCCAGCCTGGGCCCTCCAAACAACAATGATGGCTGCAACAAAAAATAGCCAGGCATTGTGGCAGGCGCCTGTAGTCCCAGCTGCTTGGGAGGCAATGGCAGGAGAATTGCTTGAGTCCAGGAGTTTGAGGTTGCTGTGAGCTGTGATGCCACAGCACTCTACCCAGGGCGACAGCTTGAGGCTCTGTCTTCGTCAACCTAATGAAGTTTTTTGTAAATTTGTTCTCGGTAGCATTTACAGCTTAGTATAAGTTTGAGATGAGAAAAAAAACAACTTAGGATTCTTTTGTTTACTTCTTGAAACAGACACTAGCTCCCAAATCTATATTTCCACTCAGGTTCGTTTATTTCCAGTTATTTTACATTTTATAGGTGAAACTTTTTTTTCTTCATTTAACATCATCAAGAAAATTTACATCGTATGTGAGGATTTTGAAGCTATCTCTTAAATTAAGGGTATTATATACATTACTCCAAAATTTACCATCCCAAAAGTTTTTTAAAAGTTAAAAAAAAAAAAAAGATGGATCAACTTTCCCTCTATAAATACTTTGAATGAATCTAATTTTTAAAAGATTTTAAGAACCAAATCAGATCTCTCTGGCTGGACTTCCTATGACCACCTACGCTGGGTAGATGAAATGCCGTTGAGATATTGGGATACAACATCTGGCAAGAACTTGTGAATTATAATTTTCTTTTACAACTGAAAACCGTATCCTGGTTGGCTCTCAGTGGGGCTTCTTGCTGTCAGAGCCCGAGGCCTGTTTTGATCCGTCACGGAGGGACACAGGCGTTCAGCTCTGCCGATGCCATTCCCGCGACTGGCACACCAACCCAGAAGCTCCTAATTAAAGGTGGAAATTAGCCAAGCACAGCTTCACTGCAAAACATGCGAAACTTATTAGAACTTAAAAGTAACTGCTGATTCTCAGTACGGGCGAAGCTAAAGCAGGCAGGCGTCCCGTGAGGTCACTCAAGCAAAGATTTTTAAAACACATTCAAGATGCTTCAGGTCTGTCTGGTCTGTATACAACGTGTCAACATAACAGAAAAATGTGCTAAACTTTTAAGATTACTGAAAGCAAGAGATGAAAAGGGTTTCACAGGGAAGCAGCCTGTTTCCTTTACCAGCCTAAACTTCCACTCTGAGTCTTTGATCTGACAGATACTTCTATGTGTACTATTGGAACAATTACCTTACAGTTTTCTCATCAGAAAACTGTTCGCTGATTTGGAAATGAAAGGGGAAGCTGGGACCCAGGGAGGATGGCCATTGGGGGTACGTTTCAACAGCTGTTTTATAATCCAAATTAGGACAGCAGGTTCATTTTATTTTTAAGTAAGTACAGTTTACTGAATTTTCACAAACTAAATCTACACATGTAGCCAGCACCCAGATCCGTGTTTTTCGATCTCTTTTACGGCACACTTGAACCTAGAGTTAAACTTCCACGGCACACTGAAATTGTGTTGACCCAAAAAAGAGTAAAAGAAAGAATATAGTTACTGTGCTTTGAACCTGTTTCAAAAATAATGTAATGACCTTTAAAAATGTTCATGGCACACCAGTTGAAAATCATTGACCCAGACCAAGAAACAGAATATTACCAGCACTCTTAGAGTTTTCTTGTTTGTTTGTTTGTTTGTTTGTTTGTTTGTTTTAGTTTAGCAATGTATTCTACTCATAGTGGGCATTTAAATCTTGTGGTTTTAATAGACCTACTATGTGCCACGTGGCATGTGCAGCAACTACTCAAGGGAGGTTCAAGAGAGGCAGAGAAGGCTGGACACAGTGGCTCACACCTGTCATCCTGACACTTTGGGAAGCCCAGGCACGAGGTCACTTGAGACCAGGAGTTCAAGACTAGCCAGGGATCAGAGCAAGACTCTCATCTCTACAAAAAGAAAATTAGCTGGCGTTGTGATGGGCACCTGAAGTCCCACCTACTCAGGAGGCTGAGGCAGGAGGATCACTGGAAGCCAAGAGTTTGAAGCTACAGTGAGCTATGACAACTCCATTGTACTTCAGCAGCCTGTGCAACAAAGCGAGACCCTAACTCAAAGGAGGGAAGAAAGGAAAGAAGGAAAAGAGAAAGAGAGAGAAATAGGGAAAAAACACTTCAATTAGAGCTCTCTCCCTGGGAGATGTGCAAAGCTGAGGGTTATAAAAGTTGTGAATGTGCTATGGTGTGGGGGCTGAGACCCCAGGCTCTAGAATCAGAACCATCCCTATAACTTAATGGCAGGGAGACCCTTGGTGGCCCCATCACCTTTATTCAGAAGCATCAGTCTCATTGGGTTACTGACAAGATCAAGTAAGACCCCTACAGTTGTACATGGAAAGTGCTAAACATGAAATAGTAACAAAAAATGGCATTAATCATTGTTTGTCATTATTATTATTGCAAGGGCCAAAAAGCTGGTTCATTCATTGGCGAAGAAGCGTCTTGGTTTTCTCTTCTGTTGAATATTAGTTTCCCTCCTCTTGAGGACTTTGTTACCCATCTCTTAACCTGCTTGAACCAAATTCAAACCAAAGGGTGAGTGACTCCATTGGAGAGAGAAGCAGTGTGCTCTGTCCCTTCTCTCTTCTGGATTCACATAATCTAGGAACTTTAAACAAATGCCTTCTACAATGCATTCATTACTATGTTTTCAACCTTTGGTGTCGCCTGAGCCTCTGGCACCCCATACCCAAATATTCTCTGCTGGGGCCAGGCCCAGGAATTGCCTGTGGATCAGGGCTCAAGTGATTCTGACCTAGGTGGCCTCGAGGCCATCCTTTCGGAAATGCAGACCTCAGAGGTCATAAAGAGTGCCGTTGAAACAGAAGAATGTCCACTGATTTGATTTTCTACCCTTAGTAGTGTCCACAGCTGATACTCTCCAAACATTTAAGGAATTTCCCAAGGAACAAAAAATTCTCCAAGCGTGTGGGTAGCTGGTCTTCCCATCAGACAGATAATTTTCATATCGTTAAAAGTCCTAAGCTAGTGAAATTAGTTGAATCAAAGCAAAGCAACTTTATAATTCATGAAAGCAAAAATAAGATTCCTGCCCATGTACACAGGGAACATTTTCCTCATGATGGAATTCATTTCTTGAGCATGTATCTTTGCACTTGACATTCCTTATTTTTTTACATTTTCAGTTCCTTTTATTTTTTAAAAGAAAATTTTATTTATTTATTTTTTTATTTTTATTATTTTTTTTTTTTTTTGCAGTTTTTGGCTGGGGCTGGGTTTGAAGCCACCACTTCCGGCATAGGGGGCTGGCACCCTATTCCTTTGAACCACAGGCGCCGCCCACCTTGTATTTTTTTCCTCTAAAAATAAGCCTATCAGCTCCACAGCCTAAGACCTTCCTGTAAACCATTTCATTTACTTGTGTAGAGGCAGAGACACCTACGTGCACACTGGCGCAGGTGTGCTCCATGAGGTGGGCGTGACGTGACGCCTAGGTGCACACTGGCGCAGGTGTGCTCCATGAGGTGGGCGTGACGTGACGCCTAGGTGCACACTGGCGCAGGTGTGCTAACGAGGTGGTGAATGCGGGACTCCTTCTGGCTTCACGGTTTCCTCCATTTTCTCCTTTTCCGTTGTCATCTCCATCATCACCGTCTTTAGTATCTATTAATTATCTATTAATTATGTCCACATTTGCGTCAAATCTGTATCAATTAACTAAGCTAAGTTACAGCATTGCATAAAAGCAATTTGATATTGTCAGGTGAGATGACTGCCCAGGTTATAAATTTCGTTTTCTCCAGTTGAGCTCAGTGAGCATTTATAAAAGACCTACTGTGTGCCTGATTCTGTTAGACTGGCAGGTTATTTTCACAGCTGATGGTGAAATGAAAGCCACATTATGGTAAAACCCAAGTTGGAACGAGGATAAAACGACACTTACCTCACCCAAAAAAGCACCAATAGCCCGCATGAGCGGCAGAGAGATCACTCAGCCCCCAACACATTTGAATTTACTTTTAGGAAACTCATTCCAAGTTCCGAACCTGGATCCCTGAGGTCCTTGTGCAGAGAGCCTGCAGCTGTGACTCTTCCTCTCCTGCTCTGCTGGACCGGGCCTGTGGTGGGGCATCCTCAGCCTTGCTTGCCTTTCTAAGAAGACTGTGAGGTGATTCATTTCTTTTGCAGTTTTTGGCTGGGGCCGGGTTTTGAACCCGCCACCTCTGGTATATGGGGCCGGTGCCCTACTCCTTTGAGCCACAGGCGCCACCTGAGGTGATTCATTTCTAAGAAAACATCTGCTGGGAAGAGAAAGAAAAGATGTAGACCTAGATAAAAATATACCAATATTGGTACTTGCCTTGAGGAGAAGTCGGGGTGATTCAGCATGATTTTTTTTAATGCTCTTCAAATATTCCATAATGAAAATATAACTTTCATAATTGGAAAAAGTAACTTTAAAAAAGTAACAAGAAGAAGAGTGTCTGCCATCAGAATTGTGGTACAGTGCCGCTGCATTTGTGCTGTAATCAGAAATTCCTATTTATATTTTAAATTGAAATGCATGCTGGGTTCAATAACGTAGTTACTTTGAAAAAGGACCCTCGACAGAATATGCAATTACTTTTTTCTTGATGTCCAGATTTCAGGCATGAGTGAGATAGAAATGGTTTTATGTTCTTCTTTTCACCCCAAGTTTTCTAAAATAAGCATGAATAACTTTTATAATTAGAAACATACCAATAAATGTCACTATTTGACAGTAAGAGATTAGTCTCACACAGATTTAGGCTTTGCCCTAATGCATTTCTGCAGTCTAGGAATTTGCCTGGTTTCAGTGTGGGAGACAATTTCTCAAAATAACATTGGATAAATTCATTTGCTCTCGTGATTTTATAATTAGACATCTTGTAAATATTCGTGATTTTTAAGCTGATTTGGTGTTGGAATGAATAGAATCCAGGAAAATATACAATTAACAAAATTCAGACACGGCCTCTTGCATAAGCAAGCGTCAGATTTACAATGTGGGACTTGTTAAAAATGTCTCATTACCCAGCATTATCATAATCCTGGAAATGACAAGTTTTAAATGCGTAGATTCATTTCAAGACCATAGAGGAGGCTGAAAGAAGGAGCCTGTATTTATTGTGACCAGGTGTTCCTGGCCCACTATCTCTAACAGCCATGACCACATTGCTCTGTCCCCAGAGCTCTGTGCAGGAAAGCATAAAAGCCCGGAGCATTTAAGAGGGCCTGGTAAAATCTTCACCCTGAATCTCAAAGTGTACCTCGTTCTAGGGGTAGAACTTAGCAGCTTCCAACTAAAGGTGAGAAGTGCTCATACTTCTTAAAACAGATGTTGAAGTCAGTAAATTCCATCTATGTCTAACATATCATCCTTCTGGTCCAAATAGGAGTGTAGGAAATTGAATTCATTCAGAGAAACAGACGTAAAAAAGCAAATCACAGAATGTGTAAATTCCAAGGTGGGCTGAGCTGAGAGTCGTAGAATTCCTGTTTCCACTCAAAGGCAATCTTGAACATCGAGAACACAATTTAAGTTATAACACTTTAACATAATACTGATCAGGAGAAGGGGAGAGACACACCAGTCTGTTTTAATTTACAGGATCTGTATTCAGGCTTTAAATGACACGAAGGACAATTATCTCCTTCAACGGGCGTGTGACTGAGAAGTACCTGTAATATTTTATTCCATTAGCAACTTTTTTTCATGAAGATAATTGATCTTTAATCAGCAAAGCTCAGCTCAGTGACCCGCCCAGTGAAGGGCAGGGGAGCAGCGTATTGGGCAGCACCGAGGCTTAGGCTACTTGTCCACCTCAGGCCTGAGCGAGGGCCTCTCTGTAGTTCACAGTGGGACATGAACGGTGATGAAGCTTAGTGAGAGAGGGCTGGCACTAGTCTGCTGCCAGACCTGCTTGTGTTCGAATAAGGTCCCCTAATCGTGTGTGACGTGGGGTGGCTGATTCTGTGCTTTCTACCTCCACTGCCTTGCTTGTATAGAAGAGGATCAGAGCAACCGCGGAGTCACACGGCTGTGGTGCGGAGACAGCACAGTTGTTCCTCTACAGTCCTTAAGCCAATGCCTGATACACAGTCAGCCGTCTGTAGCTATTAACTGTGCTCACAGACGCAGTCAGGGTGAAGATACAGATGGGAGAAAAATCAAGAAGGAAGAAAGGCCAGTTGCCCAAAAGCATAATGGTAATCATCTTAGAAAAATTAGAAATTACGTGCATGGTTCTAAGATACGCAGTTGGGAGTTTTCTTTTCTCTTACATCCCATGTTTGGGTGAAAGTCTCCAAAACATGTGAATAGAGCCTTCTCTCTCATCATCCAAACGCTCTCGTAAACAACAGCCCATCTCCTGCAAGGCTGAGAGAGCCCTTTTAGAGAAACAGCAGACACCAGGAAACCTGCTTACCCATAAAAACAGCAGCCCAAAACTTGTTTGCAATTTCACTTAGAACCCGTTGTATTAAGAAGTGAATCTCTTGGCCAGGTGAGGGGGCTCATGCATGTGATCCCAATGCTCTGAGAGGCCAAGGCAGAAAGATCCCATGAATTCAGGCATTTGAGACCAGCCTCAGCAAGAGCAAGACCCCATCTCTACTAAAAATAGAAAAACTAGCCAGGCTTAGTGGCCAGTGCCTATCGTCCCAGCTACTCAGGAGGTCGAGGCAGGAGGATCACTTGAGCCCAGGAGTTGGAGGTTGCTGTGAGCTGTGATGCCACGGCACTCTACCCAGGGCAACAGAGTGAGACTCTGTCTCAAAAAATAAAAAATAAAAAGAGAAAAGAAAAGAAAGAAGTGAGCCTCTTAGAGACCAAACATCAATGGCATGCCTGTGTCCAAAATATTTTAAATCAGAGACAGCCATTTGGGAACAGCACAGAAGAGTAAGGAAGCTGCCTCATGAGTGAGAAGGTCGATGACAAAGTCCAATTCAGCCGATTTCTCACAGGCCTTTGCAACACCAGGACAGCAGTTAAAGGACAGGAAGGTGACAGGGCATTGTTACCGTTCACTCGACGTTCCTCCCTCTGCCAAGAATTTTTAAAGTTCGCATGAATATAATTCACATGCCTCACAGAAGGTGAAAGATTTTTCTCCAAACCTTCAAACACGCATCCAGCAGCCCCTAAACTTAACAGAACCCGGGAACAAGGGCAAGTGGTACCACACTGTCCGTCTGCCCTGCCACCCCAGCTCCCCAGGTCTGGAGAGGATGCCCTGCGGCGCCTGACCACAGAGCTGGGCGTGGGCGGCTGGGAACGTTCTGCTCCCCTGCAGCAGCCCCGAGAGCTGGAGCCACCACCAAGTGACAGGAAGTGAGGCAGGGAGAGACACACCTGCTGATGGTCCCTTTATCAAGGCGGCTGCTTGAAGAAAGGGGCGGATGCCCTGAGCATCCACAGCCATGAGCTTGTGGACAGCCAGGACTGTCCCTTTCAATCTTCGGGTGGCCAGAGTCCAGCACACTTTGTTGCTGCCCGAGAGGAAGCCAGCACCAGAGACAGCAGATGCACGCAGAGAGAGGGCTGGTTCCCAGGGCACTAAGCAGGCAGGTGGGAGAAATCTCTCAAATCTCCCCCACAAGAGTTTTTAAAGACAGTTTGGTGGGGGCGGCGCCTGTGGCTCAGTCAGTAGGGCGCCGGCCCCATATACCGAGGGTGGCGGGTTCAAACCCAGCCCCGGCTGAACTGCAACCAAAAAATAGCTGGGCGTTGTGGCGGGCGCCTGTAGTCCCAGCTACTCGGGAGGCTGAGGCAGGAGAATCGCTTAAGCCCAGGAGTTGGAGGTTGCTGTGAGCTGTGTGAGGCCACAGCACTCTACCGAGGGCCATAAAGTGAGACTCTGTCTCTACAAAAAAAAAAAAAAAAAAAAAAAGACAGTTTGGTGGGCAGAGGGTTAGGCAATTGGGGCCTGCTCACTGGCTGGTTTCAGGGGGAACCATCAGTCCCTTGGTGTGGACTGTGGTCTGAGTGGGTCAGTTCCTGGAATGCGGTACCCAGAAGACATCTCAAAAACCACCCCTGGCTCCAAACAGATGATGTTTTCTGTGGAGAAAAGTTAAGAATCTTTTTTTTTTTTTTTAGAGACAGAGTGTCACTCTGTCCCCATGGGTAGAGTGCTGTGACGTCACAGCTCACAGCAATGCTAGACTCCTGGGCTTAGGCGATCCTGTTGCCTGAACCTCCCAAATAGCTGGAACTACAGGTGCCCATCGCGACACCTCGTTATTTTTCTATTTTTAGTAGAGACGGGGTCTTGCTCTAGCTCTGGCTGGTCTCAAACTCCTGAGCTCGGGCAATCCGCCCACCTCGGCCTCCCAGAGTGCTGGGATTACACACGTGAGCCACTGTGCCCAGTCAAGAATCTTTACTACACCAGCAGTGCGCTCTAGAGTAGCAGTTATAGGGAAGCAAAGAAGAGGACGATGGCTATTGCCAAGCAAACCGGGGGACAGAGGCTGTTGTCATTATTTTAGCTGAGTCTGCTCCTTCACAGCGTTTGGGGGCTTGACTCTAGTTCTCTAGCAAGTACAGTGACCCCACCCAGCCTGGCAGGTCAGGACGACAGGAAGACAGACATCACTGGTGTGAGGTTTAAGCTGAGACCTGGAAGGAAAATGCATGCAGGTTTCTTGTGGGAGGGGCAGAGAAGGACTAGGTCAGACTGTGCCCAACACAGGAACAGCTCTGCAGAGGCCCCCAGGCAGGGAGGAGCTGGGTGCGGGATGGGTGTCGGCTTTCACAATTAAATAACTACTGATTGGCAGTAGGGCATGTTTTAGAAACCATGTGAGCTGAACACTGGAAAATAGGGTAAGGCAGAACAGACCAAAAGAAAGTCTTCACATGCTGAACCATTGCACACTCCACGGCCATGGCCTTGAACATTCTTTGTTATTACCCACTCTGGAAGCAGCCTCTGAAGGGCTCATGGGTCCACCCGGGAGGTCCTGTGGCCTCCCTCGGCTCTGCCCCCTCTCTCACCGCACAGATTCAGCTTGAGAGGGCAGGGAGGGGTGAGAGAAAGAAAGAATCCTACAGTCTCTGGTATTTTAAAAAGTCTTTTCCAAAACATCCATCTGATGATTACTTGAGCCTCCCAGCAAAGCAAAGTGGGGTGGCAGCTGGCCCACCGTGTCTCCCCCACACACTTCCTTCCCTGATGCCTCCACCCACCTTTAACTTAAAGTTCAGCATCTGCCAAAGTAAACAGGGACGCCTTAAAAAGGAAAAAAAGAAAAGAAGAGGGGAAGCAGAGAAAGAAACAAATCCCTGCAGGGCTTCTTGCAACTCGAGATTCACACAGCAAAATTATCTGAGTGCCAACCTGACTCCTGCAGCTTTTCAAAATGCACAAACAACCCCTCGCCCAGCTTAAAGTGGCAGGAAAGGCAGCCCCCGTGACTGCCGGTCAAGGTGTGTGGTCCGAGAGGGTCCATTAGAGGACAAAGCCCCACCTCTTCTCTGCAAATTCTGGCCCCTCCATTGTTCTCGGTCTGCAGGTGGAGCTGCAACCCCGGTGGGCCCAGGAAAGCCGAGCCCGGTAAAGGGCAGTACACAGATACCCTGAAGGCCAGGAGGAGGCCGCGCCCAAGCACAGGGCTCAGCTTTGCTCAATTTACCCAGGAATTATTACAAAGCGAATCACCATTCACTCAGCAGTTTCCTAATTTTGAATCCTAGAGACTACTGTGACTAAAACAGTCTCGGTTTGGCACAGAAAAGGGAGTAAGTGTCCCCCCCGCACACAGGGGCTTGTCCACAGCCGCAAACCTTCCTTAGGAAGCCGGGCAGGGATTAATCCTGCCCCCTCTCCACACAGTCACCCGCAGTTTACCGCAGGAGTAACTGGAAAGTTTACAGTGATCCTTAATTCTGCTTTGAATTTTAAAGCAATCTGATTGTTCTAATCAAACAAAAAAGTTTTGACTTCAGCAAAATAAATAAATATTACCTGAAAGGAAGCAAAAACCATGTCAGTTATAGGTCAAGTTCTCTGTTCTTGGGAAGGTTTCCTCTCTGCCAATGGCACTCACACATGGCCACGCTCCGTTTGCACTTAGTTCTCACCCTTCCCCACAGGGCAGCCCTGCAGTGCAGGGTGCAGGGTGCAGGGGAGGATGGAACTGGAGAACATTCTAGAACCCTGGGCCGACACACAGCGGTGCACACATTACACAGTGCTTCTCCCAACTAGTTTCTCTCCAAAATACTTTTTTGTGTCCCCAAAGCCACCCCCAATCTCAAGGGAGGAAAAAGGAACTTGGGGAAGGGGGGCAGTGAGAAGAGGTTCATTGGAAACACACATCCCATCATTTCATTCTCTGGCCACTTCGCCCTGAGGAAGCCTGAAGTCTCTTTCATTCTCCATTCTTCACAAATAGAGCCGAGCTGCACTGACTGCTGTTCAGCCCCCCTCACTGCGAAGGCTCCGCACAGATCCGCAGGACCCTCAGACCCTGTAATGTCATCCACATCACCATCAAACCCTGTAACTGTTGTCCACGGCACCCTCGGACCCTGTAACTACCATCTACGTCACCTTCAGACCCTGTAACGGCCATCCGTGTCACCCTCGGACCCTGTAACTGCCATCCACCCAGTAACTGCCGTCCACATCACCCTCAGACCCTGTAACTGCTGTCCACATCACCATCAAACCCTGTAACTACCATCCATTTCACCCTCGGACCCTGTAACTGCCATCCACGTCACCCTCAGACCCTGTAATGCTGTCCATGTCACCCTCGCACCCTGTAACTACTGTCCTCATCACCTTCAGACCCTGTAACGGCCATCCGTGTCACCCTCGGACCCTGTAACTGCCATCCACCCAGTAACTGCAGTCCACATCACCTTCAGACCCTGTAACTAATGTCACGTCATCCTTGGACCCTGTAACTACTGTCCACATCACCCTTGGACCCTGTAACTAACATCCACTTCACCCTCAGACCCTGTAACCACCATCCACGTCATGATCGGAACCTGTAACCAACGTCCATGTCACCCTCGGAGCTTGTAACCACCATCCACGTCATGATCAGAACCCGGAGCTTGGTGCACAGACGCAGTTTCTGAGTATTTTCCCCCAGTGTTGGCTGTTCAAAGGGGACAGCCCTACCACTGGTGCAACTTTCACAGGGGAAGTTTACTTGAACCTGGTGCCTGGGGCAGTCAGTGCTAATAAGAAGCTCAGACTGGGGGGCACAAGGCAGGGGCTGGGGATCTAATCTGGCTTCTGATCGCTCTGTCCCCCTGCGCCCCAGGAGTACCAGACCTTGGGGACACTGACCAGCTGGTGGCAGCATGTGGCCTCAGCAGTGGAGTGTTCGCTGTCTGGAGAACAAGGGAGACACAAGTCCCCAAGAGTGTTGGAGAACTCAAAGTGACACACAATAGTGATATTTCATGGCGGTGGAGAAAGAGCCCTTTTTCAAGAACTTTCTTTGGCAAAATTAAAGGATTTTCTAACCCTGTCTTCTTTCCATCTTTCCCAGAGGAGGAAATTATAAAGGCTGGCCCTTGAAAAATAATATAGTAAGATCTAACTTTATTCCCCTAATCTCTTAATAATGCTGCAGCTGGCCATGATCTATTTAGCATAACACAGAAATAATGTATTTGTACCAAGCAGATTCCAAATGCTTTAAAATAGGCAAAGCTATTGACTTGATTGATTAAGTTAAAATGTTTACATAGAAGTGTCATATTTTGACATCAATCATACAACACCACATCTGGCACTTCTAATTAAATCATGTGAAAAGACCACATTCTTTACTCGGTCACAACGTGGCTGATGGGAAGTATGAGAGTGCTCGTCAGGCCCACAGGCTGGGGTCTGCAGCGTGGCATGTGGCTGCTGCAGTCCCCAGACAGGACTTTTGCAAAGCTTTCGCAGCCTCCAGCACGTGTTTTGCCTGAACAAAGACTAAAAAACTGAGCCCTGGCTCCCTGAGTCAACAGCTATTATTTTTCCCTATTTCAATTTAAATCTCTCAGAGCTCCATCAGTGAATTAAAATGTAAAGAGAATTTAGAATGAAGTTGTCTTAAGGAATTGGCGCTCAGAGTCCAGGTAAGGATCTTTGTTTTGTTAAGCTTTATTCCTGCAGATTAGGAAATGAATTCAAGAAACTTTAATGGGGGAACAAGGGAGTAAAACCCTATTACTCATTTAGGATGGGAGCGTGTCTGCGTCTTCATTTTAAGTGTGGAACACACACGTTCCTTAAACACGGCCTGCTCCTTACAGCAGCATTTGATTTAAACCACTTGTATTTTTTTCCTTCCAAAACTAAGATGAAATATTTTTCACACACCAAATAAAGGACGAAATGGCCTGGTTTGTTAAGGCACGCTTACTTTGCTTTTAATGTAGACAAATACTACTTCAAAATCCCTCTTTATTTTTTTAAGTTAAATTATGTCCACCCCATGTGCAGATGCAATTTACTGACCAAGCCCACAGCCAAATCTGGCCTCCCTGGGAACCATCCATTTGCTTAAGAGGGTGGAGGAGATACTGGTGTGTTTTCTTGAAGAGATTCCTGGCATTTTTTTTCCTCCTAAGTTTTGCTTTAAAGACCACCTTGAGAAATGTTGCCCAGCAGTAAAGGGAAAATGAGTTCAAAATCAGGAAATTTGGGCAGTAAAATGTGTGTTATAAAGTCAATGTTGATCGAAAAATAAATCGAGCTGTTTTGAATTGTCAGCCATGGGAGTTAAGGCCCTCCGACTTCCTGTGGAATTTTCATCCTCCTTCAGACAAATGCTACCTCCAAAAGGCTCTCGGGGGCTGCAGGCCCGAGATGGTGAAGTATTTGAACACACACATGGGGCGTGCACTTATTTACCATGTCCCATGTTCAATTTAAAGAAAATAAACGTGAAGTCAGGAACCATGAACAAATAGAGGGCACAGTTCTCCATAATTGCAGGGAGACTTAGGTAATGCTCTGCGCAATGTTTGATTTAAAATGTTAAAATATTAACAGAAGTTTTCTACAGCAGAGTGTTCCTATCACAGTGAAATGACTCATAAGAATGCTAAATTCAAACCAGATGGGCACAAACATTAACCAAAAAAAAAAAAAAAAATCAGATATTTAGGGGTCATAAAAATGAAGACCTTGTCCAAGTTAGTGAAAAATGAACTTTCAGTGACAAAAAAGGAAACGCAAGAAAATATTAGTGACTATTTTAATTATACAAGCCACTGACAATTTAAAAAGCTAACATTTACAAAACTTTGTGTTGCTGTTTTAATTTGAAAAAGATGACTACGCTAATCTTTAGACTTCAGATAAACAGGAACATCAATGTCTCCCCTACAGCCAGAGCCGAGACTGTCTAGTGAGGCTGGGTGCCATGTGCAGAGTCTGCCAGCATCTCCATGCCTGGGTGCCATGTGCAGAGTCTGCCAGCATCTCTGTGCCTGGGTGCTGTGTGCACAGTCTGCCCACATCTCTGTGCCTGTGTGCCATGTGCACAGTCTTCCAGCCTCTCTGTGGCTGCCTGCCGTGTGCACAGTCTTCCAGCCTCTCTGTGCCTGCGTGCCATGTGCACAGTCTTCCAGCCTCTCCATGCCTGTGTGCCGTGTGCACAGTCTTCCAGCCTCTCTGTGCCTGCGTGCCGTGTGCACAGTCTTCCAGCCTCTCCATGCCTGCGTGCCGTGTGCACAGTCTTCCAGCCTCTCCATGCCTGTGTGCTGTGTGCACAGCCTTCCAGCCTCTCCATGCCTGCATGCTGTGTGCACAGTTTTCCAGCCTCTCTGTGCCTGTGTGCCGTGTGCACAGCCTTCCAGCCTCTCCGTGCCTGCGTGCCGTGTGCACAGTCTGCCAGCATCTCCATGCCTGGGTGCCATGTGCACAGCCTTCCAGCCTCTCCATGCCTGCGTGCTGTGTGCACAGTCTGCCAGCATCTCCGTGCCTGGGTGCCGTGTGCACAGTCTGCCAGCATTCCGTGCCTGCATGCTGTGTGCACAGTCTGCCAGCATCTCCGTGCCTGGGTGCCGTGTGGACAGTCTGCCAGCATCTCCGTGCCTGGATGCTGTGTGCACAGTCTGCCAGCATCTCCGTGCCTGCATGCTGTGTGCACAGTCTTCCAGCCTCTCCATGCCTGGGTGCCGTGTACAGAGTCTGCCAGCATCTCTGTGCTTCCCACCAAGAAGTCACCCTCGCTGGAGATGTATGAGGGACAGAAACCTCCAACCCACCCTGGCACCAGCCTGTGCTCACCCCTCAGCAGACCACAGAGGAAAATTCTCCATGATGGGTCCAACACCCAACCAAGTCTCAGAGCTCTTGTTAAAGTGTTTCCTTGAACTACTTTTTTCTGCTTATTCCCCTAGAGCTTTTGACCATTTGCAGACTGTCTGCAACATGTGCTGGGTTTAAATGTGTACATACTCTACAAGAAGAAAAATGTGTGGGCTCAGAATTAACATTGTTTTTGACTTATAGGGAAATTCCAGTTGTGTTTAACTTGGACTGTGGGATCCAGGAACTTTACGGAGAGGAGAAACCAATATGTTTCGAGCAAAAATGTGTATGGGGAGTTCCCTACTGTTTTGTTGCTGGAATCTTGGACAACACAGGGAGCAGCGACGTGCACATAATTCAGTCCGGCAGCCGGGCTGCTCTGTGCTGGCCATCAGCTCTGCCCAGCGGAGGAAGGCGGCCACTCTGGCCAGGATGACAGACCTCCCAGGAACAAGTAGGCACTTCAGGAAGTAGGTTCCACGTTCAGTAGGTGGCCTCGCCGCGCAGGGCCGTGTGAATCGATGCCCTGCACGGTGTTAGGGGCACTGAGCTGTTTACCTTTTGTATGAAACTTAAAACCACAGACCTAACCATTTGTGGTCACCAGAGATCTCGTGGCAGACTTTCTAAGAGCAGTTGTGTTAACTCCAGAATCCTGGCCTGAGTCCAAGTAAAGTAATTACATTCTGCCCCCCTCAAGTCCCCCTGCCATTCCAACCGAATACGATAGTTTCAGCCGCCTTCTCAAGCCTTGCTGGGCGTGTTAGCGCTGTGAGGAGCGGGCTGTGGGTCCATGCTGGAAGGAGCGAGTCCCTAGCCCTCATCACAGAGTGGTGACAATTAATGAGTGCTCACAAAAGCACGTGGACCTCAATAGTGTCACAGCCCTCGAAGTGGTGGGAGTGCTTACACATCCATTTGGAAACTGACCTTAGACTGCTTCAGTAGAAGTACAAATTCAGAACAAAGGAGTTAGAGTTGGAGTCCCAGCGCCCTGACCTGGAAATTCCACATGTCAAGCAGGGTAGAGTGTTCAGTCCTGAACTTGCATTTACAAGGGGTGTCCTCTGGGTGGAACACACCCTCAGAGACCACCAGAGCCATGGAGGTCTAGAATGATGTCATATGAGGTGCCGATAAGGGAACTGGGAGTGTTCAGCCAAAAAGGAAGGAAGAGAGGGAGGGAAGGAAGAGGAGAAAGGGAGAGTGGGGGGAATAGAGGGAGGGAGGGAGGAAGGGAGGTAGAACAAAAAAGAAAGCAAGCTGAAAATTGAAGAACATACATTCTTGATAGCATGTTTATAGGACAGAAAGAACCAGGACCAGTGGTGAGGGTACAGGGGGACAGGAGAGAGCCCTTCTGCCCAGCCTGGCCTAGAGTATCTTCTCCAGCCGCCTCTGTGTGTCAAGCCAACTCTCCTGCACGCACCAAGACCAAATTCGAGTCTATCACCAGAGGAAATTCATTCCCCAAGAGCGTCCTTACTGTCTGCAGTGCTGATCTAGCCCTACCACAACATCTTGTTGGATGTTCCATTATTTCTGAATATATGATCTCATATTTTTTTCTGAATATCTGCACTTTGCCAGGGTAGGAAGCATGCCCTCCACACCCCCTACGGCAGGGTGGTGAGCAGAGTGCATTCGCTCAGCCCTTCACAGCAGCTATGTGCTGGGCAGACAAAGACGGGTGCTGAGGGTGACCTCCTATACGGCATAGACGATAAAATAATTCATAAACACATGGAAGGAAAAAAACACCAAACGGGAAGGTGGCTTAAAGATTTTGATGAAGAAAGAATACATTTTTTTTTGAGACAGAGTCTCAAGCTGTTGCCCTGCGTAGAGTGCTGTAGCACCACAGCTCACAGCAAACTCTTGGGCTTAAACGCGATTCCCTTGCCTCAACCTCTTGGGCTTAAGCAATTCTCTTGCCTTGAACTCTTGGGCTTAAGCGATTCTCTTTCCTCAGCCTCCCAAGTAGCTGGGATTATAGGCACCTGCCACAATGCCCGGCTATTTTTTTTGTTACAGTTGTCATTGTTGTTTAGCTGGCCTGGCCAGGATTCAAACCCGGCAGCCTCAGTGTACGAGGCTAGCGCCCTACCCACTGAGCTATGGGCGCCCCCAAAAGAATACATTTTTAATGGGCGGCACCTGTGGCTCAGTCGGTAGGGCGCCGGCCCCATATATCGAGGGTGGCGGGTTCAAACCCGGCCCCGGCCAAACTGCAACCAAAAAATAGCCGGGCGTTGTGGCTGGCGCCTGTAGTCCCAGCTACTCGGGAGGCTGAGGCAACAGAATCGCTTAAGCCCAAGAGTTGGAGGTTGCTGTGAGCTGCGTGAGGCCACGGCACTCTACCGAGGGCCATAAAATGAGACTCTGTCTCTATAAAAAAAAAAAAAGAATACATTTTTAATAAGCCCAAGCATCAGGGGGAAACATTTTACAGGAGTGAACCTCACGAGCAAAAGCCCAGAAGTGGGAGAGAATGGAGTGACCTCTGCAAATTATGTGAGATACTTCTTGAAATAGAGGACATAGGGGAGGAGCAGGAAACAAAAAGAAAGCCAATTAAATATATTTTGGAGGGCTCTGAAAAATTAGTACTTGTGATGGTTTAAATACGCCCCCCAAATTTCACGTGTCAGAAACTTCATTGTTGGTGATATTTGAAGGTAATCAGGATTAGAGAATGGTCAGGGTGGTGCCCCCATGAAGGGACTGAGCTGAGGGCATCTGGTCCCCTCTCCCCATGGGGACTGTACTATGGGACGGCAGCTGTACTGTAGGATGAAGCGCTCACCAGAGCCACCCACAGGTAGCTCTCAGCCCCGCCCTCCAGAACTACAGGGGATTTCCTATCTTTACAAATTACCCAGTTCCTCATATTCTGTTATAGGAACAGAAAACAAAGCCAGAACCTAACTCTGTGAATAACAATTTTCTGTGGACGGTCTTATCTGTGACCCTTTAGGCTACATGAGGTGTAGTAATGACAAGTGCAAAGGGAGCTGGCTGTGGGGCAGATGCTGTGGGCATGGGGGTCCCCTCCTCCACTTGGTGGTGGCCCCATGCCAGGCCGCCATCCTGACTCTGAGGAACCCAGCTTATTACCCTGACCTCTTCCCCTGCGGATGCCCCCTGCACTCCCTGGGCTATGTGGGGCACCCCAAGGGGCAGGTTAGAAGTTATCTGCCTCTGCCTTGCCCCCGTCTTGAAAATCCCAGCCCTCTGTCTCTCTACCCGCCAGGACCTACAGCAGCAGCTCACAGGCCCAGAGAGGGGCTGTCCCTGAGGAAGACCAGCCTGGGGGCGGGGACTGGACTGCTCCTCGCTGCTAGGCCTGCTCCAAGCTCTTCCCGCCTTGGTGGAAGCCCTCGCAACCCCTTCCTCGGGGAATTTGGTGAGGAAGGAACATGATCAGCCCCTAGAGACGGCCTAACCTAGGATAGAAAAGAAGATTGTATCCTGCATGGTGGGGTCTGAGGCCTTCTGCCTGCTCTTCTCCTGGACCCAGAGACTTTGCAAACGGTGTCGTCTGTCCATCCACACAGGATGGGAGCTGGTGTCCCTGCGCTCGGAGGAGACCATGTGGGCAGGAGCCGGCGTCTCTGCCCTCGGAGGAGACCGCAGTGTATTCTGCCCTCAGCGTAAGCCCCAGCATTTTACCAGCTCACAGGCTCCATATTGCACTTCCAACAAGGTGTAAAGATTTAAAAAGTAGAATAAAATACTTTTAAAACCTGAATGAAAACTACAAGTTTTTTGACCTTTTTGGCACAAATTACAAATGGTTCCAGCGATCTGCAAATTACTATCCATAAGTTTGAAGAATGAGTGTCGGCAGCTACTTATTTTGAGAATAATATGCTAGTCCAAAAATACAACCTGATAAGTGTTTTATCAGGATAAGAGGTGGCTGGTGACATAGAATAAGGGTCTTTCTGCTCTCAAACTTGCAATTCAGTCTCACAGTTGGAATCTGAAATAAACAAAGGTTTTGGAACCCCAGCCTCATGGACTGGAAATAGATCCCAGCACTGAGCTGTGTATTACTACTATTCAGGGACCCACGCCATTAGTTAGCCTTTTTATTAAAAAAAGAAAAAAGGAAAATAAAAAATACTATGAACACTAAAAGTAGTTGCAAAGGAAAAAAAAGAGACAAATTTTACTATGGAAGATATAGATAGTAATACAGTTGATAGTACTTGCAAGAAAGAACAACACAAAACGTCTTATGAACTTGTAATTTTATCCTTCAGGCATCTCTTGCTCCCCACACAAATATAACTGCCCCAGAGATGAACGCTGTCCTCCCACCTCGTCCTGGTTATAATAAGAAGAAAGCATGAGGTGGCTCAAGGAGCAAAGCGTTGGCCCCATATGCCGAGGGTGGCGGGTTCAAGCCCAGCTCCGGCCAAAACTGCAAATAAATAAATAAATAAAGGATGTGGAAACAGGATAAAAAACAAAAAGAAGAAGAAAGCATGAAACAAGAAAATCTCTCCTGAGCCCTTCATGTCCCAGTAAACTCACAGAACGTGGTAATGGGAACTTTGCTGATGCACTTTACTGAAAGTTCAATCAACTATCCTTAAATAACATGTATTTTTAAAATACAAAGTGTGAAGATTATTTTCATAATATGTTTAATTTGGTCTTCTAGAAAGAGGAGATTTCAATGTTTGTACTATTACTATTACTGCCTTGGGCATAAATAACACCTTTCTTAGAAAAAGTCAGGAGGTTTTTGACAGAGAAAGCAAATTCAGATTTTTTAATCACATCCAGTCACACAGATGCTCTATACAAGGACAAACCATACGCTGTTGTTGGAACTGGTGCTATTATTTCGGAACATAGCAGTTTGCTTCCAGGAATTTATGCCATTGACACGCTCACATGGGCACGCAGAGTATACAAGGATGTCCTCTAGTGCCGCACAGGAAGGCGAGGAATGAGAAGCTGAGTGTCACTCGTAGGGGATTGGTTGAATGCCCCATGTGACATCCACAAAATGTAATAAGAATAAATGATTTCGGTCAAGATGGGCTGGCATGGAGTGGCTGCGTCGGTACTATCACGGTCTATGCTGGTGGCTATTAGGAGCTCTTCTGGAGGCCTCCTTATCCTCTCAGCCTGCACTAGAGCAAATGTCGCTCAAAAAGCCACCACCAGGCGGCGTGGTGGCCTGTAGTCCCAGCCACTCCAGAGGCTGAGGCAGGAGGATTTGTTGAGCCCAGGAGTGTGAAGCTGTTGTGAGTGAGGCTGACACCATGGCATTCTAGCCTGGGCAGTGAGACACTCAAAAAAATAAAAGCCACCGCCAACTATAGCAGCCAATGTCAAAGAAAGCAGTTGGCAGGTGCTCTCCAGCAGCAGCTGTGGGCCATCCATGTGCCACCTGCCCACACGCCTGCCTGCGACTGAGTCTGGACAGTAATAGCCTCTCCTTTGCTCCTTCCTGCAGATCTCACAGGTGGATTCACACTGACTGACTCAAGTCCAAAATCAAGTGAAGAAGAGGGTTCTGGGAGATGTGCTGCAGAAGAGACGGCTGGGGCGTGGTCAAGATGTGGGCTTCACCACAGACTCTAGTGTCAACAAGAGGTGACACAGGAACCCTTCGACTAGTGCCCACAGCATATTCAAAATACAATTTAAGAACAAAAAAGTTCCATACTCAATTCCAGTAAAATGTATCTTCATGACATGCACCCAATTCTATCCTGAAGGTAGAAGTCATATCTTATATTCAGACATAAGAAACACAAAAAAATCTTCTGAGCTTCGAAAAATTCGCTGCCCATTTTTAGAGTCTTTGCAGTGGATGGAAGAAGCTACAGAAAAGCTTGACCTTTTATTTTATGTGACAGTAACATCAGTTAATCTTTAAATTAGTGTGGAGTTTATCTGTGCAAAGGCGGCACAGCTGAGACTTCCCGTGACCCTCCCGCAGTCCCCGGAGTAAACACAATCAGCCTCATTTCACAGACAGGGAAATCAAGGCTGAGAAATTTCTGCAAGGTCACACTGAGCTGTTTTGTGCAGCCCAGACCTGGACTCTAACTCTAACACCCACGTTCAAGTTGACTCAACAATTTCATTTCTTTGTGAGTCAAAAACTGTAAAAATTGGCTGGATGTGAAGGCTCACGCCTGATCTCCCAGCACTTTAGGAGGCTGAGGCCCGAGGATTGCTTGAGGTCAGGACTTCCAGACCAGCCTGGGCAACATAACCAGACCTCATCTCTATAAAAAACTGAAAAATAAAAACTGCAAAAATGATGGTCTCCTCTATAAAATACAATTTGAGAGGTTGAGGCAGTAGGAGAAAAATATTAGGAAAACATTTAATAAATCTTGGGTTCAAATTAAAATGTTGAATGATTTAAAGTCCCACTAACTTATCTGAGCTGTGACTTGTCTACACTCCCAGGAGCACCAGTCACCTATGACAAAAAGGAGACACAATCTTAGGCAGAAGGATGAGACTTCGTTTTTTTTTTTTCCCTTGGAGGAAAAGAAATTGAATTTCTCTACATGTCTTGAGTAAATGGTAGAACAGAATGTTCGCAGATGAGAAAGAAATGTGGGAACTTGCCGACCACTGCCAGGCGGTCTCCCGCTGCCTGGGGCATCTCTTCCAGCACTGTAGGCCTCCAGCTGCCCTGGTGATTCTGATGAAGCGGGATTCCAGAGGGCTGCATTCTTGTGTGTCTGCAGGAGGCCCATTACCCCGTGGGATTTGTATGAGGGTCACTTTCAATCAATACTTCAGATCAGGGCTACCTGATAGACCATTTGATCCAACAGGACGAGGGCAAACCATTAGCAACCTGGTAGACTTTGGTTTGAGGTGAGCATCAAGGGAGAATCCCAGGAAGCCTTCCTGGTCATCAGCTTTGCTGAGAATTGCCCAGGTCATTGGTTTGCCGTGGTCTGATACCACTGTGGCCCATGCCACAGCTTGACCTCAAAATGCTCCAGAATCAGGCCACCATGTCCCTTTCCACCTTCAGAGTCTGTCCTAACCTTGACCCTCTGCTCTGCCCGTCCTCCTTTCGGACCTTCCCCGGCTTGCTCTTCCCTAAATGCACCAGGACGAGTAACATTGCATCAATCGCTTAGATTCAGGAGACTGAAACTCACTTGAATTAGCAGAAGAAAGAAAAAGACGTTTGATTAACTCATAAAAGTAAAGCGTATTTCATCATCAGACCCTCTGGGGTTCTGGTAGCATCTGTGAGGCTTGTTCTCTCCACCAGTGGACTCTGGTTTCCTCCTTTCTCCCGCAAACTCTGCCCCCGGTTTGAAACGGCAACCCTACTCCAAGCTTGCAGCCCATCTCAGCGACCCGCGTGGAAAGGGAGGATTTTTTTCTTAAAGCTGCTTTGCCAAAAGTTCTGAAATTGAGGATTATAAATCTGACTGGGTTCCCTGTCCCCACCTAAATCATTCACCATAAAAGTCACACAGAGCTCTGCTCAGCCGGACCCAGGCTACTGGCTGTCCCTGCAGCCAGGAGTGGAGCCAGCTCCCCACAAGCCACATGGGGCGAGAAGGGAGGTGGGGAAGTGGGGGCTGTCAGCAGAAAAGGGGGGCAGCTATTGAGTGGACATGAAGGACACAGTGGAGTCAATGGCTGCCACGGTGTCCTCTGTGTTTCTGCATTCTGGTAAATGTTTTTCCACTCATTTTCTTCATGTGCTGTAAGCTCACTTTCGTAGGCGTGAACACCTTCTTCAGGGCAGAGGGCCTTCTGTGCATGCGATTTTTGCTGTAGGAAACAGGAAATAATGGCACAGGGCCAGGTCAGGACTGCAGGGTCATAAGCCGAACCTCCGTGGACTTCAGGAACTGAGTGGGGGTGTCGGCTGCGGGGGCATCTTCATGGTGCAGGACGGTCCCCTGCTGTCGTGTCATTGGCTGCTGTTCTTGAAGCTTCCTGAAAACTTTTGGTGGGCACACCATTGTGTACCTCTGAACAGTGACAGTTCTTTGTTCCTCCAGAGCAGGGGTCCTTAAACTACGGCCCGTGGGCTACAGGAGGCAGTGTGATTGTATTTGTTCCTGTTTTGTTTTTTTACTTCACAATAAGATACGTGCCGTGTGCATAGGAATTTGTTCATAGTTTGTTTTTTTTTTAAACCATAGTCCGGCCTTCTAACGGTCTGAGGGACAGTGAACTGGCTCCCTGTTGAAAAAGCTTGAGGACATCTGCTCCAGAGGAACAATAGTGACATGACCATTTTTGGAGAAAAAAAATTGCCACTGTTTTCTTCCAACACTTTGGGGCCTCTTCACTTTTGTTGGTGGATTTTCACTGGGAAAAATCCACACTGTCGACTGAGGCTTATTCTGGTGTCAGACAAGTCTGGACTCGCCTCCAGGGGTCTGTCCAGAGTTTCTTCACATCCCTCAATGCTGATACGCTTCTGCTCGTCCATCAAAGGGTGAGTCACTGTTGAGATCAAATTTTCCCAATGCAGAGATAATCATGCAGGATTTGGGGCACTGCCAGTGACCCTGTCCACAGTGTCACTTCAATGCCTGTGAACATTATGTGACTGTTTTCCTGAGTGATTTTTACACAACTGTGATGTTCTCCTGGGTCACTGTGGTCACCAGACACCCACTCCTTCCTTCATCTTTAGTGAAGTTCAGCCTCTTCTAAAGTCACGAAACCACCAAAAACTGTCACATGGGAAGGAGTGACGTCCCTGAAAGCCTGTTGCAAACATCCAGGTCTTTGAGGCTCATTTAACCCACTTTTAAAATCCTAGAAAGTCATCATGGGAAAGTGCTGTCCTCCCAGCTCCACAGTGGATGGGAGAAGCAGGAAGGACGCTGTCAGCTGTGTGCTTTGGAAGTGAAATACCAGACCATAGCACAGTCATCTCAAAACGTCCATAGTGACCTTCATAAAACAAAGACAGGGTCCTCCTCCCCAGAGAAGCCAGGTTCTGTGAGGGGGACACACTCAAACACGTAGCCACCAATCACAAAGCCTGGGGCTCCTCCTATCTCCAGAGAAGCCATTCTGTGCAGTAGTTACTGTCAAGAGCTCGTTCTACTTCATGCTATTTTTATGAATTGCTATTGTTTTGAAGCAGTAATAATTCTTTGTGTCCAATTCTATTAGAAATTCTTTGAATTTTGAAAAAATATATACATTCTGCCATGTCTGGTAACTGTTTTTTGTAACTTGAGGTCCTTCTTTTCATGAATCCACATATTTTTATAGCTGAAATCTTGGAAGTAAACAACATTGTGCCCTCAGTCTTTTAAAAGTTATATAATTATGGCTCGGTGCCTGTAGCTCGTGTGGCTAGGGCACCAGCCACATACACCAGAGCTGGCGGGTTCGAATCCAGCCCTGGCCTGCCAAACAACAATGGCAACTGAAACAAAAAGTTAGCCAGGCATTGTGGCAGGTGCCTGTGGTCCCAGCTGCTTGGGAGGCTGAGGCAAGAGAATCGCTTAAGCCTGGGAGTTTGAGGTTGCTGTGAGCTGTGATGCCACGGCACTCTACCCAGGGTGACAGCTTGAGACTCCGTCTCAAACAAAAAAAAGTTATATAACTATAAGCACCTTTTCCTACTCTCATGAAACAGCCGAGTGAGTGGCTGGCTGACTGTGGTTCCTAGTCATCTACCCACTGTGAGAAAATGTAGGTGGTTTCCAGTTACTGCAATAAACATCCCCAGGTATGTGCAGTTTTTTCCCAAAGAATTGCTTCCTTGGGTTACACTTCCTACAGTGGGATTACTGGGACAAAAAGTCAGAGGTTATGAAAGAGTTAAAACATGCGATTTGAAATCGGCTCAAATCGCAGTGTGATCGTGCACTGTGTACCGAGACGTGCCACCCAGCCCACCTTTCTGCCTTTCCATTTCCTATCTGTGAAATGGGGTGATGACACCCAGGGCTGCAGAGAGGTGGTGAGCAGCCATACACGAGAAGCATGTGGCACGCTGCCTGACACAGAGCAAGTGCTCCACAGCCACAGGCAGGGTCGGGCTGGCTGCCCTGGGACATCGTTTTGTGAGAAAATTTTAATAGTCTGCACAGAAATCTACCCAGTTCTATTACACTTGTAAAATATATTTGTCAGTTTGACAGTTTACCAATTCAAAATGATATTGCAAGCTTATTTTAATTGGAAGTTTAATGATCACTTAAACAAACGAAACTTTCTCCCTGTGTTTTAAAACCAAATTGTTCTGGAGTGAAAGGACACTGTCCTCTCAAAGCTCAGGAAGTGGGTCACTTGAACTACCGGTTCTGAAGCTCTTTCTGAGCTAAAAGACCAAGGGACACAAGGTGCCTCCTCAGGGACGGTGACATTTCATGGCAGGTGCTTCCACCCGAGGACCATCTCGCGGTTTACACAGGAACCAGGAAAGATGTGGTTCCAATACATTTGTGGGGTGGGTCACCTCATTCAGCTTAGAGCCACGTGTCCAGACAGGCAGACACGTTTGATCGGACCAAGGGTTTAGCCCACCAAGACCACGACTCTTCAGCATCCTCTTCCATCCGTCAGCCTGAGGCTGGACAGTCTCAGGTCAGATGAGAGGGAGAGGCTGTGGAGAGGGCTCGGCCGGCGGCCCAGCCGTCCTCACTCTGCTTCTGTTAGGGAAGGGTCCCTGGACACACATGTGTGAGGAGAGAAACAGCTCTTCACGCCTGCTGTCAGGACGATGGAGTCCCTTTGGGGGCCCAGGTGGGACAGAAGGGAGGATATGATAAAACAAAACAAAACAAAAAAGCCAGTGGAGAGAGAAGAAACTGGGAGATGAGAAGCCCACATACTGGACAGACGGGAGGAGAGAGCACGAGACAGACGGATGGACTTTCCATGAGCTTCCTTGATTCCGTCAACACACCCCTGCAAGGACCCCAGCCCCAACTCAGGAGACCTGAGGGAGTTAACACGCCACTAACATTGCAGCTTCCCCCGGCAGGAGGTCCCTGAGGCAGAGTCCAGGTGGCTCAGAGTCCATGTCCGTCAGAGTTCATGTGGGTTACAGTCCACGTGGGTGAGAGTCATGTAGGTCAGAGTTCATGTGGGTCAGAGTCCACGTGGGTCAGAGTGCAAGGGGGTCAGAGTCCATGTGGGCCACAGTCCAAGTGGGACCAGAGTCCACTTGGGCCCAGAGCCCATGTGGGCCAGAGTCCATATGGCACAGAGTCCACGTGAGCCAGAGCCCATGTGGGCCCAGAGTCCACATGAGTCAAGTCCACATGGGTCAGAGCCCATGTGGGCCAGAGTCCATGTGGGTCAGAATCCACCTGGGTCAGAGTCCATGTGGGCCCAGAGTCCACATGAGTCAAGTCCACATGGGTCAGAGTCCATGTGGGTCAGGGTCCACGTGGGCCCACGAGCCCATATAGGTCAGAGCCCTTGTGGGCCCAGAGTCCACATGAGTCAAGTCCACATGGGTCAGAACCCATGTGGGCCAGAGTCCATGTGGGTCAGAATCCACCTGGGTCAGAGTCCATGTGGGCCCAGAGTCCACATGAGTCAAGTCCACATGGGTCAGAGTCCATGTGGGTCAGGGTCCACGTGGGCCCACGAGCCCATATAGGTCAGAGCCCTTGTGGGCCCAGAGTCCATGTGGGCTCAGAATCCAGTAGGGACTGAAGTCCATGTGGGGCACAGCCTAGTAGGTCCAGAGTCCACCCCACCCAGGCCATCTTCCTGGGAGCTGCTCCCCTTCCCAGAGCCTGCGGTAGCAGCCGTTCCATCCTTGCCCATTTCTCCTTCTGTGGCAGGCAGCCCAGACCTGGGGACTCAGGGCATAACCAGTAACACCTGGAAGGGGGAGCAGGCTTCCACGCAGAGTGTCACTGTGAGTTAATGAGGAGAAATAGGTAGGGTAGCATCTCCTTTGCCATCCTCATCCTGACAGAGAAATCTGTCCAAGTTTTCTAAGTGCATCCATGGGGCCCAACACTGCAGCCCCCACTCAGGTTGGGGCGGAGAGTTTCTGAAGCTCACATAGAAGATGCCACTGAGGAGCCTGGACGGGAGAGTCATGGTGCTGGAACTTCAACCCCAGACTCCCATCTGAAAATGCAGCGTGAAGGAAACAAATTAGTGGTGAGCAGGTTATAGGCAGGAGTGGAGAAAAGCTCACCGGGAAAGGCACAGCGGGCATCTGAAAGACGGCCCCACCCTGCTCTCTCCTGACACTCGAGTGAAACAACAATGGAGAATATTCCAAAGCACAAGTATAAAGAGAAAGAAAAAACTGTAACAACAGAATTCTGGAAAAAGTACCCAATGTACTCAGACCTACTATGAAACTAATTTAGGGTTTGCACATGAAAGCTATAACCCAGTTACAACCTAAGAATAGGGGGAAGGGGGAAAGGGAGGGGAGGGAGGGGGGAGGTGGGTAGAGGGAAGGGGGTTGGTAGGATTACACCAGCGGTGCATCTTACAAGGGTATATGTGAAACTTGGTAAACGGTCTGTAAAGCTAGTGAATGATGCCCCATGATCATATCAATGTACACAGCTATGATTTAATAAAAAAATAAATAAATAAAACAGAATTCTGGAGGTAAGAAAGCTGATGGAAAAATGGAAAGGCATTTGGCAGATGTGAGAGCTAAATCCCAAACCAACCGCTAAGAGGGCTGCAGCCTGAATTGCCCTGGGCCACAGAGGGCTCCCGTGTGGGTGGCATGGCCTCCTTGGTAGTGGGATGGAAAGGAAGGGCCGTTAGAGAAGCAGCTGCTCTGTACAGCACCCTCTACTCCATGCCATGAAGTCACCGGGCCCAGACTGGAGGACACCAGGCTCAGCTGAGGGGAAGAACCAAGCGGGAAGCGGCATTCTTTACGTGGACACTACCCACCTTCTCCAGCTCAGCATGAAGAGCCCTGACACCCAGGCAGCAGCTGGAGAAGCCTTCTCTAGGTCATGTGATCAGCCTTGGAGCAAGACCCTCTGGGAATGGCTTCCCCCGCAAACAGCCACAGTCCAAGCCCCACCCACACGCACAGAGCTTCCAGTCAGCTTCCTAAAATACAAATGTTAAATATCACAGCCCTTTGAAGAAATCTCTGATATAAAAGACAGGAGTTTCTAGCCTGAGCAACATAGTGAGATCTCTGTCTCTACTAAAAATTAAAAAATTAGCCTGTGCTGTTTCACGCCCGTGCTCTGACCTGCTCAGGAGGCTGAGGCAGGAGGATCCGTTAAGCAAGAGTGTGAGGTTGCAGTGAGCTGTGATATTGCCACTGCCCTCACTCCCTGACCACAGAGCAAGGTCCTGCCTCACCCCCCAAAGGAAAATAAAAGACAGGCCCAATCAAACAAAGAGAAAGAAACAGTGATGTGAGGTAAAGAAACTGTATCGTAGGAAAGGAACTGTTAAAAACTGTCATTAATATCCTGAGAAAGATTAAGTGGTCCAGAATGACACTAGAATAGTAATCTATTTTTAAAAAATGAAAGGTATTCAGAGAGTAAAAAGGGATCTTGCATATCGAAATACATAAGAGCAGAAATAAAAACTGAATTGAAGGAATTCAACTACTTTTATTTAAAGGTCAACATTATTAAGCATGTATTGGGAAGTATATTTGTCACACCTATTAGGATATGGGATACCTTAAACATATTTATTAAATGGTAATCTAGTCATTTTGAGATACTTGCTAGGTAGGAGTTGATGAGACAAGCTATGATTGTCTAATTACCATCAATAACGACTTTAAGAAAATTGATAGGAACAAGCTCATTGAACTCCAGCACTGGAAAGCATGGTTTTATACGTCCAGTTGGGACCAAATACTTGATAGTTTGCTGTCACCATGACCTCACAGCACCTGGCAGTCTGTCGGAACACCTCCTGAAGTAGGTCAAGTTACTTTTCACATTCCCTCCCCACCCCACCACTGTCAGGCCTGGGGTGTGATTTGTTTGGGGCACAGGATGTGAGCAGAAGGGACAGAACACTTGTTTGTAGCTTCAGCCGTAAAAGCCATCACCAGTTTCCATCGCCCCTCTGGAGGCTTCTGGCTCCGGCCATGGGAAGAATGGGCCACCCGTGAGTTGTTCCCCCAGCTGAGGCGCTAGGGCTAGACACAAGGAGAGACCCCAACTCCAGCTGCACCTTCGCCAACCTTGACCCGTGTGAAAAAGTGCATGCTTATTGTATGTGCAGTGACTGGTTGTTACACAGCAAAACTAGACAAGAAACTTAGAGATTTTCAAAGGGAGCATCCCAGTGCTATTTGAGGGAAGCACCCTAAAGTTTCCCACCATGTAGAAGACGAATGCTCAGGCTTCACATTCACTCGACAGTGACACCCTCTTCGTGCCTCGTTTTCCTTTAGTCTCCATTTTATAGCTGCCATGTTCTGAACTGAGCACCCATCTACACCCATTTTTAGAATCCCATTATTTACAACCCAGAGCAGCACCATCTTCCACACACGGCGGAACTGAGCCATTTAGGCCAAGCTCTGAGCACTGCATTGAAGGAAACTCAAGGAAAAGAATATTTTCCTAAAAAGTGAAAGAGTGAAGAACTGCTGGGCTAAAATCCAGGGCAAGCCAAGGCCCCAGAGGCATGAGCCCAGCATTCAAAGCTGCTTCACCCTGAGTGCATTTGCTGACTTATAAGAAACAGTTTTGAAACTAAACTGTTTTCAGTGGGTTTCAAAGGATTGTGAGGATGAAAGAAAAATCCTGGAGCCTCCAAAGGCAAAGACTGATAAAGTCTCTTTGCTTAAGTCCACGGTAGGATGAGGTAGAAGTTACCTGGCCATCATTTGGATTTACAGCCAGCGGCATCTGGATTATTCAGGGAACATCAAGCCTTGGAAGTCGATTATGCTGGTTTCAGATATATAGTGTTCCCAGGCTCCCAGCTGAAGCAAAGTAATAATGTGCTGTAGGGCAGAGCTTCTCAAACTCTTTGATCTCATAGTACACTTGCACCTAGTTAAACTTCTGCAGCACACTGAAATATTATATTGATCAAAACTAGTTAAACTTCTGCAGCACACTGAAATATTATGTTGATCAAAAAAAAGAATAAAACAAAGAATATACTTACTGCACTCTGAACTTCTTTCAAAAACAATTTAGTCAATGATCTTTAACAATTTTTATGGCACACCTAAAATCCTCTCACAGCACACCAGTGTGCCAGGCACATGGGTTGAAAATCACTGCTGTAGAGAAAGATAGATTTTTAGGCCTCAAAGTAGTCTTCCTAATAAGTTTTTGTAAATATGGTGTCTAGCACACAGCCAAAAATAACTGGGCTCATGAGAAAACAAGACACTGTAAATGACCCCTGAAAAGAAATAATGGACATAAACCCATAAGCCCTGAAGATACAGAAATTATCAGAGAACAATTATGCTTTTTTTAAATAAGGAACTAAGAACCAAGTTGGAAAACGTCTCTAAAGAACTAGAAATTATAAAAAGTGACACAGCAGATTTGAATAAAAACCAAGTGGAGGGTGGCGACTATAGCTCAAAGGAGTAGGGCGCAGGCCCCATATGCCAGAGGTGGCAGGTTCAAACCCAGCCCTGGCCAAAAACTGCAAAAAAAGAAAAAAAAAAAAAGTGGAAATTCCATAATTTCAGAACACAATTGTAAATATATAGAGATCAAGACATTAAGTGAACATGAAGCACTCACTGCCCGTGTCAGCTGCAGGGCACATTAGGGCATGGCCCGTCCTCCAGGGTGACACTGGCCCGTCCTGCAGCAATAGCTCTTCCAGGCAAGAAAGAATTTACACCATTTGTTTAACTCTTCCAGAAACGTCTAATAGTTGGTGCACAGTCAAAGTCACATGAGAGAACCTGCCTGTGTGCAAACAGGGCAGCAGCTTTGCACCTGCCTTGGGTTTGTCTCCCTCTCAACTCCCCACCCTTCTAGGCAACTGGAGCAGACAGCCCAGTGTAGGCCTCTGATCTGCCCTGTGATTCAGGACTGTGGTGCAGGCAGAGCCCCCAGCACAGTCACCCTCCATCGTGGGTGCCGGGCCACAGCCTCCGGCTCACCACTGATGTCTACAAGGCATTTCATTCCAGAATGTAGCAGGAATGGGTCCAGATGGAAATTTAGAAAGAATAAGCAAAAACACATAAGGAAAATCTAACAGTATATCTTTCTTTCTTTTTTTTTTTTTCAATGTCAACAATCTTTATTACAAAAATATGGAACGCTTCACGAATTTGCGTGTCATCCTTGCGCAGGGGCCATGCTAATCTTCTCTGTATCGTTCCAATTTTAGTATATGTGCTGCCGAAGCGAGCACTGTCTTTCTTTCTTCCCCTTTAAAACAATAACCATCTTTTACTTTTTCACGATTTTGCTAGGAGAAACAGCAGCTCTGTCTTCAGAGAACACATTGGCTTCCTCAACCTTGGGGGAAAATGGTTACTTCTGCGTCACACAGGGCCCCGAACCAGCATCAAAGGCACAAATAATTATGAAAATTTTACAGAAATTGATGAGTTGTGTTTAGAATGGCATTTGATAAATATTTATTAATATTAATACTTCTACGTGCATTACTGACATGCTTTTATTGAATCTTTGAAGTAGATACAATTGTTGAACTAAGGCTCAGAGAAGTTAAGCAACTCACTGAAAATCAACCAATATCTGTTGGAAAAATAATTCAAAACCAGATCTGGTACCAAAGCTAGCCTTTCACAATCATCCACTCGTTCAATGAACTGAAGAAGCTCCCAGACTTTCCACCATCTTTCCCTTCTCTGTGAGTGGACAGAACCAGACGTAGCTTGTTCTGCCATTTAGAAGCAATCAGGCCTATTTTTCTCCCCACGCTTTCTCCCCTAAAAGCCTGAAACATTCCCGTGGACACTACAGCAATACATTGCTCTCGGGATTAATGCTTGCCGGGGCACAGCCTGGTCCCGCTCTGTGTATTTCAGGAAGTCCCTCCGTAGTCTCCATGTTCACTTTTTATGGTTTGCCATTTGAAACATCTACTTGGAAGACTGAAAATAAAACTGGTTTTTCCACAGACTCCTTTCTGTTTCCATTGGTCAGACTCTTTTCTCTCTTCATATTTGGAATTCTCTGAAGTCAACTTGGCTTTGTTTTGAGGCCTCCTTTTACTGTTTCCGTCCTGTTGCACTAAGAGGGTCAGTGAGCGTGGAGACAGGGGCCTCAGAGAAGGGTGGTGCAGACCCCGGAGCCTAACCACCTCTGAACCTGCTTCCCGGTGCCACCGGCAGAGGCATTCCCCGTATGTCCAAGCACCTGGCGGCACCAGGCTCCATCACAGCTAACAGCAGCCTGGGCTGAAGGTGCCAGTGACCAGGGCTCCTCTCCTTCTGCAGCCCCAGCCCGTCTCCACAAACCAGCTTGCAACCCCAGGGATGACATTCCCCCGACACCCAGCACCAGCCACCCTCTCTGGACATTCCAGGGTCTCCTGCTTTCCTTGGATGTCAGCTTGTCTCAAACAATGATTATTTTTATTTTCTTCAAGATACAAATCTGTGTCAAAGCTAAAAATTAAATAAACACTGAATTAATAGTTGACATCAATACTTGTAATTAAAAAGAAATGGGTAGATCCGTACGGCATTGCATGCTAAGAGCATGTGGGCTGAGCAGAAAGCCAAGGGGTGCACGGCCTTGTTCCCGCAGACAGGGCAGAGTAGCAAGCAGACACCAGCCACCCCACCAAGCCAGGCTTCGTCCTACGCTTGCAACTTGTGTGCACCCTTAGTTTTGCGTCTTCAATGTTCCCCCTGCAGCGGCAGCCCCCCTCACGTGCGCCTCTGGAACTTTGGGGTCTCTCATGAGTGCCCTTCAGCCTCCAACCTCACTTCTGTCCCAGATATGGTTTGGCCGTGAGACCCGAGCCTTCAGTCCTCCCATACGTCCATTAGTTCCATCCTGATGCTTACCCAGTTTGTATTCACAGAGAGGACTGAAGGTTTCGCTCAGACGTTCCATCCAAGCTTGTTCAGTTAAGGGACAGCTTCCTTTCCAAATACTTTATCTAACACTGAATTCTCAGGGCGTTTCCTACTCTAGAACCTTCAGATTTGAGGGTGAAGTGGAATCTGAGAGAGAGAAGCGTCTCTGTACTGAGCTACCCGTATATCTGCTGATCTTGTTCGAGAGCCGTGCATGTCCGTTTGCACATTTCCATACAGATGCACATACAGAAACGAAAACATTGACATCGTTCTTTAAAACACACACACACACGTTTCACACTGCACTTCTCCTTCTTCCTATATGAAAGCGTGTTCTTCCCTGGGGTGTTCAGATAACCAAAAATATTCTCTTCAGTTTCACAGACACACAACCACTAAACCTCATATTAAGAAAAAGTTTGCTTAAAAAGAGAAATTGAAAAATCTGCCTCCAAATAATGCTGTAAAAGTTTACAGTCCATCCTAACCATCAAGGATATTTTCCATAACTTTAGGGCTTGATAGTAAAATATATACACACACATATGTATGTTTCTAATAACAAAGCACTAAAGTAAAATAAACCTGCTTGTCCAAATATGGTTGCATTTCAGTCAAAGTTTTGCTTAATATTTTGAGAAGAGCTTTGTGAAGATAAATGTGCTCAGCCTCAGTCTAAACCAGATGTTCATGGTGCCATCTGCTGGCAGTTTGGTACTTGACATTTTCTTTTGGAAACTGGGTCTCTGCTGCCCAGGCTGGAGTGAAGTGATGCAATCACAGTTCTCTGTAGCCTCCAGCTCCTGGGCTCGAGCGATCCTCCTGCCTCAGTCTTCCCAGTAGCTGGGACTACAGGCACTGCCACCATCTCCAGCTTTCTTACTTGGCTCTTGATTGGGAGACCTGGATTGGAAAGTTTTGTTTTCTGTATGAACCAAACTCCATGTTGTCATTTATTCATAGCTCCACCGGGCTCAGTTTTTGCTTGTTTGTTTGTTTGTTTTAGACAGAGTCTCACTATGTCACCCTAGATAGAGTGCCATGCTGCCACAGCTCACAGCAACCTCAAACTATTGGGCTTAAGCAATTCTCTTGCCTCAGCCTTCCAAGTAGCTGGGATTACAGGCACCCACCACAATGCCCAGCTATTTTTTGGTAGCAGTTGTCATTGTTGTTTAGCAGACCCAGGTCCAGGCCAGGCTCAAACCCACCAGCCCAGGAGCATGTGGCCGGTGCCCTATCCACTGAGCTGTGGGTGCCAAGCCAAGGGGCCCAGTTTTAAGATCATTCCATCTGTACTGATTTCCTTTCTCACAAAAAGACATCCAAATTGCTGAGTCTTGTCACAGTGGGAAGGCATCTCACTTCTGAGCAGAGCTGCTTCTGGTGGTTCAAAGCCTGAGCTCCATCTTGCCGTCGTAACAGCAGCTTCTCCTTCAGCTGCAGCCAGGGGCTCAGCCCGTCTGGGGCTGTCTGGGCCTCAGGACGAGGGAGCAGGGCTGGGGAACGGCGTCTTCACACAAGAGCCCTCTCAGGAGTACAGAAGGTTCCCAGGGAGGTTACACATACAAGAAAATATTAATTAATATTTTGGGGGTGCCAGTGCCAAAAAGGGTCACCTGTCTGGAAAGAGCCACGAAGACACCTCCTCTGAGGGCCGAGAGGCTGCTACAGGTTACAGAGAAGGCACACTTACTACAGTGACTTTCTGCAGGGACGTTCCCCATGCCTCCCTCCTCCACCTCGTCCCACCAAGTGCGCCCTTCCCAGGGCATCTGCCTTTCAGAAGCTACGCTGTTCCCCAGTTACCATGTTCTGCATCTCAGCTCCAGGCTCCTGTGGACAGTCCACACACCACCCAAGAGCCTGTTTATCATCCTTCCAACCCCTCTGGAGCTACTCAGAGTTCAGAGCTCCCAGGGGCTGGGACGCTTGGAAGGTAAGCCCACCTTGGCCACAGCAGAGCCGTCCCAGCTGCTCCCTGAGCCTGGGGCTGAGCAGCCGTGGTCCTTCCACACAGGGGGCCGTCCACAGTCAGGAAGTGTCCCGTAGGTCTCTGTGTGGAGACCACCTGATTGTACTTCTAAAATCTCTTTTTTATTAAAAATAATCTATGAAGAAACTATTTTCCAAGCATGAAATTAAATTCCAAACCTGTGTGTTAAGGCTAGAACCCAAGATTCTAAGAGGAGAACAGGGTCCCTTTTCAAATATCCATCTTGCCTCTTTAAAATGCTGTGATTACCTGAGATCTCTAAAAAAGATTATGTAAAATATTTGGCAGAAATTAGAAACCAAAGACAATTTCTTCACTCTCTACATCAAACACAGGTCTACTTATATGTCCTTAAAAACATTCATACAACTTAGGCAGCAATATCTGAAACACCGGGACAATTTTAGCATCAATCTCTCTCCCTGAAAAATGAGAATTCAGGTTTGGAAAGAACCCAGGTGTTTCCAAGAGCACACAGCATAAAGTCCCAGATCTCAACCAACGTTTTGAACCATAGGTTCTATAAGCATGAGTGATTTTTAAAATAAAGGTTGTTTGCAGATATTGTTTTATTTTTAAAAGCCAGTCTCATTTCAGCTGGCACAGAAAAAGAACCTAGAAAAAAATGGTTGTGTCCTGAAAGGTTTTGGCAACAAAGAGACTCTGCTGCCGCCCAACCAGCGTCTCTGTCGGTGACCAAGCGCAGGGCTGGCCGCTCAGAACAGAGCAGGTGTCTCTCTACCCGAAGTATCTGGACTCCAAAAGAAGCCTTTTAGAAAATAAGTCTCCAATAATTTAACCAAAAAATAGAGGGATACATCACAGATTTGTGAAGCACAGAGAAAGAACACAAGATCCATCTTCGACTGCGTCTGTATGGGGCCAAAATCCAGCTGATTACAATTTGTGACTTTGCAGCTTTATTTAGTAACAGAGGTGTGGGTTTCAGTCCGGGTCTTTCAAGGGCCATCATCGTGTTCAAGCTTTCTGAACAAGACTAACAACTCGTAAGTGCTGTTTTTACTACAGAAAGGAACTGGGATATTTTGTAAGAGCACCGAGGAACACGGCACACCCAAGGGAAAAAACCGCATCCGTTGAACTGGCACCTCAATGGTATTTGCAAGGACAGTGATGAGGTTATCTGTGCAGCAGAGAGAGCTCAAGCGATTCATCTGCCCAAGTTCCACTGCTCAGTTTTGAAAGCAACGGACCACCCACTCGGGGTTTCCTACCGCAGATCTGTTTCATTCCAAAGATCTCCTTGTATCTAAACAGCACAGGAAAGGAAAAGTTGGACATGCTGAATTTGGTGAAAAAAAGGTAAAAATAAGGGTGAGGGAGAAAGGGAGAAAGCAAACATCCAGAGAAAAGAGAGCCAGAGAGGCAGGGGAGGGGAAAGAAGGCTAGAACGAGAGAGGAGTTGAGGGGACACAGGCAGGAGAGATGGGGCAGAGATGAGGAGAGGACGGAGCGGGAGCCAAGTCGGGAGGAAAGGACCGAAGAGGGAAAGGGAGGCAATTACAAGAAGGAAGAAAACTGAGAGCCCAAGTCCAGGTGGGTTGAGGAACAGAAATAATAAAATTGTTAGGGCGGCACCTGTGGCTCAAGGAGTAAAGCACCGGCCCCATATACCGGGGATGGCGGGTTCAAGCCCAGCCCCGGCCAAAACTGCAGAATGTTAAAAATAAAATTGTTACCCAGCCATGTAGAAACTTTGTGGGGGGAGTCTCCGGGAACATCTTGCCCCACCCTTCAGAGCACAGACTCAGAAACAGAGGCCCAGGGAGGTTAAATAGATGGAACCACACAACTGGATATTGTTGTTGAAGAAAAGGCACCACAGGTAAACAGGCACTTACAGGCAGCTTTTTGAGAACGAGGAGTTCGACCGGGGTGCCCAGATGGACTGAGCGTGCAGCTGGGGAGTAACGAGCAGGGACTGGGTGTGGGTGCCTGGCAGGGGCTGCGTCCAGAAAGGACTCAGAAGCCCTTGGCCTCAGCACTGCCTGCTGACATTACTGGACTCAAACTGAATTCCCAGAGCAACCAACAGTTCCATGATCAAATAGAAGCATCAAAAACAGAGTAGGAGTAACAGAAACCTAATCCCTCTGGGATTTAGGGGTGAATAAGAGCCTGAACTCCAGGGTTGGGGGGCTCAGCGGGAAGCTCAGAGAGCTTCCAGCAACCTCGCCAGAGCATTTCCTTTACCTCAGTTTCCTCATGTGAATGGAGATATTGACAGCATTTAGCTCCCAACACTGGGGTGAGGATCAAATAAAATTAGACACATGTGGTGTCAAGCGCAGAGCCTGGCACACAGCACAGAGGGCTCCGGGCCCACGCGGGGCTCCTCGGGGAAGCACCACAACACCCCACTGCAGCTAGAGTGTCCAACTGATGTATTTTATTTTGTGAAATGTTCGGTTATGAAATGGCCTCAACATTTATTGTGGACAAATAAGAGGCCAGCACCGAACCCTGAAACCTCTGTCTGAGACAGCCGCCCATGGAGGGCCCCGGGATTATCTGCCTGTTTTAAGACCTGCATGTCCACAGGCTGCAGCTGTGGTTAGGAAGTGTGAGCTTAGTTGGCACCAGACTTGGCTGGCTACAGACCCCTGAACACTGTCTGTTTTAATGAAAACAGAGAAGTTAAACGGAGGCAGAGCCTGTGAACTGACCAGCACCACTGTCGCTGTGTGGCTCCCACCACTGAAATGGCCCTCAGTCCGCCACATCCCTCAGTGGCCCATCTGTGCTTTCGGGTCACTTCTGAGGGCTCTTTTATGGCAGGAAATGAAGCGAATCGGCGAGGAGGCTGAGCAGAACACCTATTAGAGGCAGGTGGGCCAGAATAAGACAAGGGGATGTCTCAGCACTTGACCCAACCAGTGACATCTACCCCAAGCAGGGCACAGTGATACAGGGAAGAAGAGACTCCCGTTCCGAAAGAGGCGAGCAGAGTCCTGGGCTCTTCACACACGTAAATGCACACACCTGTGCACACACCCACATGTACACCTGAGTCCAGGCATCCTCTTCCTCAGGTGAAGGGGTACTTTCCAGTGTAAAACTTCTCCGGATGTCCTTAAATCTGCTTTTCAATAACATTTATTCCTTGGGTGGCGCCTGTGGCTCAGTGAGTAGGGTGCTGGCCTCATATACCAAGAGTGGTGGGTTCAAACCCAGCCCTGGCCAAACTGTAACAAAATATAGCCGGGCCTTGTGGTGGGTGCCTGTAGTCCCAGCTACTGGGAGGCTAAGGCAAGAGAATCACCTAAGCCCAAGAGTTGGAGGTTGCTGTGAGCTGTGACACCACGGCACTCTACGGAGGGCAACAGTGTGAAACTCTGTCTCTAAATAAATAAATAAATAAATAAAATTCCTATTATGGTATACTTTCTAAATGCCAGACTGGTTTGGGAGTTCTACATGTGTAATTTCATTTAATCTTCAAAACAAATTGGTGATAAGCACATTGCTGCCCTTTCAAAGATGATGAAACTGAAACTCAGAGAATAATAACATAGTTACATTATTGTCATAGTTACACTATGACTACACTATAATCATCATAGTTACGTTATTTGAATACTCACGTGTGCTAAAGGCTTTACATGTACTGCTTCATTTAATCTTTTTAGTGATTCTGCGAGATACATTTTTGCCCCCATTTTGGAAGTGAGGGAAGAGCAGCCCAGGATGATTCTGAGCCAGCTACATCAGTTGCACTAACTGCGCGCCAGACACGGTCATGTCTTCTAAACATAGCACATTATCTTTTGTAATTCTTACAACCTACTAAGATAAATATTATCCTCTCCACTTTACAAATAAATAAACGAAGTAGGCAGACAGCTTGTCCAATATCATTCAATTAAGACAAGACAGAGCCAGAGCTTTAATCAGGAATTTGGTGATTTCAAAGCCTGGGAACTCAGCTTAGGCCAGACATGGTGCCTCCTATCTTGCGTTTCTAATTTCACATGTATTTCCCCTTTATCTCTATTTATAGTAATATAAGTAGTATAATGAAAGAAACTCTAGCTTGACCAAGTGTCGTGAATCACACCTGTAATCCCAGCACTCTGGGAGACTGTGGTGGGTGGATTGCTTGAGCTCAGGAATTGGAGACCAGCCTAAGCAAGAGCAAGACCCCATCTCTACTAAAAATAGAAAAACTAGCCAGATGTGGTAGAAAGGCACCTGTATTCCTTAAGGTTCAAGTCAATTGCTTGAGCTCAGGAGTATGAGGTTACTATGAGCTAGTCTAAGGCCATGGCGCTCTAGCCTGGGCAATGGAGTGAGAATCTGTATCAAAAAAAAGCCAGGCATTGTGGTGGGCACCTGCAGTCCCAGCTACTCGGGAGGCCAAGGCAAGAGAATCACTTAAGCCCAAGAGTTTGAGGTTGCTGAGAGCTGTGACGCCACAGCACTCTATTGGGGGCGACATAGTGAGATTCTGCCTCACAGAAAAAAAAAGAAAGAACAGAAAAGAAACTCTGGCTCTAGAAGACATTGACTCCAAACCTGTTTAGAGGGGCACCCGCTGTTCACATGTAGGACAATTTGAGAATCAAAATAAATTATGATAGTAATGGATTATAACACATTTGTTAAACAGGTGCTCACAAATCTGCTCTGAGATGAGTGAGTGAATAAAGCTCTTCCTTGAAATAGAAAACAAGACAAAACACACACACACACAGAGAAAGAATGATAGAATTAGAAAGCCACCACTTTGAGCTTGTGAAACCCAAAATTAGGGTCTGCAGAGGTATTCCTAGAAGACCAGAGAGTTCTCTGGAGTCATTTTTGGGTATTTTCACTTAAGCAACATAAAAATGAATATTTTATCAGCATGATGATATTTAATTGAGTGATCAGTGTTTATGTTTGTAATTGCTTTTGAAATGTCACAGCCCACATTATTTATAATTGTTTATAATTGCTTGGAAACCAAATAATCCTATTCTTATTATTATTGGCTAATGAGAAAAAGAACTGGATTCTATTAATATAAGTCATTTGTGAATCTGCACCAAGTGAAGGCTAGCAAATATGGCATCCTTGTGTAAACACAAAAATACCTCTCCCTTCAGAAAAATTACCTTGCTCTAAAAAATAAAGATAACAAATTAGTAAACTATTGATATATATTGCCTAACAGTGGTGTGTTAGGGAAAAAGTGAAAGTAGAGTACATTAAGAAAATCAAGGGTACGAGATTGTGGTTGGGGGGGGTCAGGTTGCAAGATGGAACGTATGGGCCAGACTCGAAAGGGAACATTAGAAAGAAAAGGAAAGGTAACATTTGAGCAAAGGCTAAGAGGTGAGGGAGATGCCAGCAGATTCTGGGGGAAGAGTCTGAGGAAGGGGAAGTGATGGCACCATCGTCAGGGCACGGCTGGTGAAGTCAGGAGCAGCAAGGAGTCCGAGCAGCTGCGCAGAGCACGTCAGGAGAAGATACCTGCCCACCAGGCGAGGGGGCCGCAGAGGGTACATGGCCTCGTAGGGCATTGCAAGGATCGGAGCTTTTAGTCCGGGTGAATGGAGCTTTGAGCAGAATAACGTGATGTGAATTGCATCTCAGGAGGATCACTCTGAACAGGCGACCATGGCAGAGCAGGGAGGCCTACTGGGAGGCGTCTCAGTGGTCCAGGTGAGAGCTGACCAGGGCTCCCACCAAGGGGGTGACAGCAAGGGTGCTAAGATGTGGTAAGACTCTGGCTCCATTCCTGAAGGTAGGACCAGTCACATTTGCCTAGAGATTGGGTGTTTACGTGTGCAAAGTGGAAAACTTAATGATGACTCCAAGGTTGCTGTCCTGGAGGTTCAAAAGATGGATTTTCCACCTTTGTGGAAAGAGAGGAGGCAAAAGGGGCAATCAAGAGGATTATGGGAGTGGAGCTCTAGACAGCTGGCTGGGCACGGACCAGGTGTCCTCAGGGTTCGCAGCCATGAGAGGGGTCAGTGGAGGAAGCAAAGGGGTGAGCCTGCGACGCCTGGCTGTTAAGTGTTTGTGGGGAGGAGGAGCCTTGAGAGGAACTGAGGGGAGTGTCCGTGGGGGAGACAGCACAGTGCCTCGGACGCCCAGTGAAGACAGGGAAGACTGACCCGGCTCTCCCTTACAGGAGAGGGTTTGAGTGTGACACCTCCCAGGGGACTAGGTGCCCCTATGAAGGGCTCCATGGGGATACTTGAGTCCTTCTTGCCCTTTGACCTTCTGCCACATGAGGACACAGCATTTGTCCCCCCACAGAGAATGCTGGCGCCTTTATTCTGGCTTCTTCCCAGCCTCCAGCCTGTGACAAATAAATTTCTATTGCTTATAAATTACCCAGTCTTGGGTATCTTGTTATAGCAGCACAGACAGACAAAGATATCCACTCACCCGTGGCAAGGCCACCTGTCACCCCACATGGTGCACCTTGAAGCGTGTTCCCACTATGGGTGGAGATGCACCCTGCCCCACCCCATGCCTGCCCACAGGGCGTGTGACCACCGTGGCAGATGCGACCGCCGCAACAGGTGTGACCATGGCAGGTGTGAACGAGGGCAAGGGCTCCAAGTGGACTTGCAGGGTTTGCTTTGTCTGTTTTGTTCCTGGAATTTTCCATGAAAGGCGCAGGTTCTGAGTGGCTGCAGGCTGGGCACACCTGCACCCAGACTGCAGCCGAGCATATCTGCCCCACCTGCCCCACAGACCTGTGAGCCTAAGAAAGAAATGCTTGCTTTTCCTGAGCCCCCGTGAGACTCCTTGTTACAACAATAACAAGCTCACTGCTTGTTGAGACAAGCACACAAGTGTGCCGTAGCAGATGCTGATCGCTGCACCCACACGGGGGGCCCCAGGGTAGGAGATGCTGATCGCTGCACCCACACGGGGGGCCCCAGGGTAGGAGATGCTGATCGCTGCACCCACACAGGGGTACCCATGGTAGGAGATGCTGATTGTTGCACCACATGGGGGGGGGCCCAGGGTAGGAGATGCTGATCGCTGCACCCACATGTGGGGTCCCCAGGGTAGGAGATGCTGATCGCTGCACCCACACGGGGGGGCCCCAGGGTAGGAGATGCTGATCTCTGCACCTACACGGGGGACCCCAGGGTAATACGGGCGCCCATCAAGGAGAGTCTCCAGCCGCATTCAGAACTGTCTTTGTTCTATTGAGATACCCACAACGTTTCTTGGCACCTGCTCGACGTGAGTGTGTGTGCCTGTGTTTTAATGTTTCTCAGTCGGTGCTCACAGCCAGTCTCAGGGATCTCTAGATTAGATGACCTCATTGGGACAAAATGTAGGCCTCTGAAGCACTCAGGGACCTTCCCCTACCCTCCAATTGCTGGGTCCTCATTCTCCCCAAAGGCTGTAGAATCTGCATCTCCTTTCCCCAGAGCCAGCCATAAAACCTAAAAATATCAGTATAGCTTTCCCCCTGCTTTTCTGTGCAAAAACTGCCCATAAATAAATTCTCTAATCTGCCTTGGTGGCTGAGAAGACCCCCATTCCAGAGAGGGTCCTGCCCACACCCAGAGGAAGGACACTGCTCAGAGAGGCCAAGAAGAATCTAAACAGAAGGCCTTGCTGGACCCTACGCAGACATTACATCGTACCCTTTCTGTTCAGGCACATCTTGATTCGGATGCTCATAATCTGCTGAATCTAGGCATAGGAAGGGACCATTTCCCTGCTTCTTTGGGTCTCCATTCTGAAGGCCTGTGTGTCATCAAGCTATGATCAGATACATATTTACACTTTGTCTCCCCTTAACCTTCCTTTTCTCAGCTTCCTTCAGAGGTGGAAGGGGAAATTCTCCTATGCAGCCTCCAAGGTTTCTTCCAAATCTAGGATGTCAGGGTCCAGCTTGTGCCACCTGCCACGGCTGCCCAGGGAGCTCCTCCACTCCACCGCCTCCCCTGTGGGGTAAGTGGCCACTCTCTGCCCTCCTGCCTGAGCACTGTTAGTTCTAGGGAGCTTGGCAGCCAGGAAACGCAGGAGGCCTCCACATTCCAAAGGTCTGTGTCACAGCCATAGATGGGGGAAGGGACGAGCATAGGGACAGGGTGTGTGTAGTCTAAGTAGTCACGTGGTGTAGGGAGGACAGAAAGGGACCGTTGGTGCTGGGGGACGCCAGCCTCCTGCCCTGGACGTCCAGATCAAGGGCAGCTGCGATAGATCGCAGGGTGTGTGGAACCAGGATGAAATTCAGTTAAGAGCACAAAAGCAGAAATAAAAGTGCCATTTTAGAAATACAGGGCCAATATTCTTTCTTAATCGGGTCTTAACAGATTTGCCGTTTCAACAGAGAACATATGACAGAGAGAAAAAGAAAACCATGTGAAATATCTGAAAGCCTCATCGTCATGGATTCCCACTGACACCCTGGAAACCCTAGCAGGGCCTGACCTTAAATAAATGTAGGTGCTTCAGGAAATAGTTGCTGTCTCCCCACCACCGCCGCCATAACTTCTGGGGACATACAGAGTTAATGGGGTGTAAAATCCATCTTTGGGGACCTCCTGAGTTCTTCTGGAGTTGTAATTCATCTCATGGAGGTGTCAACGTGGAAAGCAGAGCAATGCTCACGGTAGCCACGACCGAATTCTTTCTATCTAAAGACTTACAGTTTACTGGGTTAAAAAGGAACTTCCCTGTTTATCTATACAGATCGCAGAATTCCTTCTTTGGTTGTTTCCTTTTCTGTCTCTACTGGAGAACAGATCTACCCCTCCTTCTTCCTTATTGATCCAAATCCTGCCTACTCCAAAGACGTGGTGTGGAAGTCAGAAGCGACGGCTCAGCCTCACGTCCAGCTGCTCCAGAGGGGTGCGGGGGCTTCAGGTCCTGCTAACTTGTCCTGAACATCTTGAGACTCTGGTGTCTTTCTCTGGTAACCTTTCATTCTAGTTCAAGTGGCATGAATGTGCATATGTTAGAAATAATAATTCTTTCTTTCTTTCTTTCTTTATTATTTTTTTTGAGACAGGGCCTCAAGCTGTCACCCTGGGTAGAGTGTCATGGCATCACAGTTCACAGCAACCTCCAACTCCTGGGCTTAAGCAATTCTCCTGCCTCCGCCTCCCAAGTAGCCGGGACTACGGGCGCCTGCCACAACGCCTGGCTATTCTTTTGGTTGCAGCCATCGTTGTTTAGCAGGCCTGGGCTTGGATTTGAACCCGCCTGCTCAGGTGTATGCGGCTGGCACCCTAGCCACTTGAGCCACAGGCGCTGAGCCTGATAATTCATTTTTAAGGCACAAAACACATTTTTTCGAAAGTGCCCCCCATATTAAGTCACTGCAAGATGCCGTGTGCTTATTTCAGACTTGAGGCGTTTATTCATCATCAGGTTTCAATGGCTGCACTGACAGGAATATGGTCATTTGACAACATAACTTTTGTAAGGTTCATCAGTCTCATTTAAACAAATATATCAGTGAAATAAATCCATTTCCGTTAACCAAAACTATGGTACATACATACAATGGAAAGCATTTCCAGCTCTGAGGCTGTTAAAAAGAATTATTTAGTTCACCTCCAAGACACATTATCAACTGAAAAAACACAGGCGCAGCAGTGTTTAGTGAACTACCATTTATGTGAGGAGAAAAAAGAATATATATGAATGTGCTTATAAAAGTCCAAAATATTTCCGCAAGATTACACAGGGGACCAGATCTGCCTGTGGGGGGTGGCGAGAAATCTAACAGTGACTATGTGTTTGAATTTATTGGGTAGGTATGTATTTTACCTATTCAACAGCAAACCAAAGTAATAAAAAAGTAAACCATAGTCCTATTTTTGTGAGTCATGTGCTAGAACACTCTACTGATGTGAGGTTGGGGTTGTGGGTCAGACAGGCTAAGGTTGGAGTCCACGTGTTACCTGGGGAATTCACGTAGGAACATTCACTCCCGCAGAACAGGGAAAATGACCCTCAGGGACTATCCTCAGAGGAATGAGGACAGTGGGAGGAAGGACCCAGCAGGTCCTCGGAAGAGCACCATCCTGCTCCCTTGCTGCAGGTAGGAAAGGGCCTGCATGGGTCAGAGGACGTCCTTGTGATTTTTACAGAGTTGACGGATCCCAGCCTGCTTGTTCCCTTCTCCATCCCAAGGCTGTAAACAGACCTGCTGTGGCACCAAAAGCAGGTGTCCTTACCTCACAGCCAAGATCCTGGTGAAGGGAAAATGGGTTTGAAGAAAAAAGAAAAGAAAGAGAAAAAACAAACTTTTCTGCTTGTCTTGGTACATATAAATCTTGGTGGCTAGTAAATCCTAGCAGCCTTAATAAAGATGATGTTTAAACCTCATCTGCTAACACTTTGCAGGGAATTAGTTTAAACAATTAGAATCTTCCCTTTCCTCAAACACTGCCAGCCGTGAAACAGAGGATGGTGAAAGGGAAGGGCATGCAGCCTCCAGACTAGTCAAACCTCAACAGGATGTGGTTTCAGAAGGGCCCAAGACTGCTGTCTGCGGGCAATTGTGGGCACTACTGTGCAGATGGCCCCGTGACCCTGGGACTGTGCCACACGCAGCCTACACAAACTGTATGGCCCGGGGACACCCCAGGACCGCCCACAGTTCTGCCAGGTGCTGGCACTACTCCCCTCTGGGGGCTCTCGAGAATTTCCTCCTGCCAGGACGGCACTTTAGACTGAATGTCCTCTCTTTCCCCGGGAACCTTCAATGTGAAATACCTACAGGGCCCTCCAGTCCATTTCAAAGACCCCTTAGGGGTCCATGACCTCCCCAGGTGAAAAAGGTTTTAAGGAGTGTGAATTCATTTTCCCATCATTGCTTGAGGCAGCGCCATAAACTGTGACAGTCAGGGGAGGCCTGGTGGAGTGTAGCGGCTGAGCTCTGGGATGGGAACCAGATCTGATTAGGTGCCTTCAGAAAAACATGACCGGACCGGCCACTGGGGACTTTGCTGGGGTCCCAGGTGCTGGAGTGGGTTAGGGGGTACGTCCTGTGGGGTTCACAGCCGCCAGCCCCTCACCTCAGAGACAGAAATGAAGTTTGACTTCATTCTTTTAGCCCACTGATTGCTTTACTTCAAATTACACTGACGACTCAGCGTGGCAAATTAAGTTGAAACCCCCAAAAGTTTGTGGAGAATGTCATCTAATCTGATTAAAAGGAATAGTCCCCTCCCAAGCTAGGAAGGAAATGTAAATCACTCTGAGTGCACTGCTATTAAATAATTTGCATACACTTACATGAGCTACACATCAGAGAAGCATATGCTTGTCAGATTTAACGGGATAATTCTCCCCCAAAAGACTGCTGCCCTCTGTCCTTCCTTATCTGTCTTTTCCTCTTCCCATCTGTCTCATTTTCAAATGTTAAAATTATTTCATGGGGAAGGCACATAGTTGTGCACAAATCACATAAAATATGTTAATATTCTTCCTGCGGGCAGGGCTGGGGGGCCCTGAATCTGCATCACTAAACTCCCCGAATGGCCCCCTGGTCACCCCACGAGATAAAGGCTCCCTCCCGCTGGAGGGCAGGGTCAGCCCCAGGGCCTCTGCTCTACTCCCTGGCCCTGCAGAAGAGCATCAAGTGGAAAAGAAAACAAAAGGGAAAGTGGTACAAGCGCAGGTCCCCACGCCGGCAGAGGCCGGACACTGCTGCTCCGCTGCCCACCTGCCCGGATCACCCTTCAGAGGCTTTTCTGCCTTTCAGGGTTCAAAGCCCTTGACAGACAGCTGCTGTTAAAGCATCACCCCCATTTTATCAGGGGGGACAAGGATGCCCAGACAGATGGACATGACAGTCAGTGGCCAGCAGCGGAGGAGGGGGGCGGGGATACAATCCTCTACATCCACAGTCCCTATGGATAGTCACTCGTTTTTGGTAATATTTTAGCAGATCTCATGTTCAGTTGTAATGTAGCCAACAGAGGAATTCTAGTGAATTCCCCGACAAAATTACATTAGGATCAAATGTGATCGTTATAAATACTATCCAGATGTTAGGGATGGACTGGATATAACTCTTTAAGCCCCAAATTACACTGTAATAAGTGCAAGCGTGGGGACCTGCCAGGAAACCAGGTCCGACCTTCATTTAACTCTGTAAGGAACTGAGAGTTTCCCCACTTGTGTAGTCGGGACACATCAAGACTTCTCCAAGGGCTATAGTGTCATGAGCTTTATCACTTGCTCCAAGTGCAACAGTATCAGATTATGGAGTCAAGCCAACCTCAATGCAAGCATTTTATTAACACGTTTAGGGAGGAAACAGAATCACAACTGGAAATAACTCCTGAGGTTATGGAGCAAACCTGTGAAACAAAATACAATACAGTGTTAAGATGACATTTGTCCCGGGTAAATCTCAGGGAGTTAAGACATTACAATGAGCACAGACTAAAATACTCCACTCTGAGCCAGCGCCGTGAACTGTCACAGGCCCACAGAGGAGGAGGAACCTGGTGAGAAAGCCTCTGTCCTCAGCCCCTGAAACACTTTCTGCTATCAGCAGAGTTGTTATAAATTGATAACTTTGTGCTAGTTCAAGATCAGTAGTGGATATATAATTAGAATGTCAGTGGTTATAAGGGAAGAATATTTTGAATAGTCCACTGCCAAATATTAAAAATAAACAGGCACTTTGGAATTCAAGAATCTAGAAACCAACTGCCTTAAGCAGTCACCTGGGGCGTGACTGCCACCTGTGTGACTCTCTGCGTTCTGGGGTGCAGTGTGACTGCCACCTGTGTGATGCTCCACATTCTGGAGGTGATGCTGGACGCAACCACGGAAGCCAAATCTGTGTCAAGTCCTTTGAAAAAACGTATGTTTTTTTTCCCCAGGCTCTGTCACCCAGGCTAGAATGCTGGCGTCGTCATAGCTCACAGCAATCTTGAGCTGGTCCTGTGGCCCTCGAGGAGTCACAGGGATGGGGGGAGGATGCCCAAGTGGGCTGGACAGGTGCAGGGTGTGGGCACAAGGCCGTGGGGGCTCCAAGGCCTTAGAACAGAGCAAGGCACCTGCAGGCATCCACAACATGAGCCTGGAAACCCAGTGCCCCTACCAGGAGCCATACACAGAAGGGACTCCGTACACAGCCCATCTGTGGGAGGCACCTGGCATCGGAGTCAGCGACAGCGAGTGGAAAGATGGGTCCTGGGTCCACCATGGGTGGGGATAAAAAATCACTCATGGGCACAGAGATTCTGTTGAGATGATGAGAATGTTCTGGAAACAGATGGTGGCAATGGCTGTACAGCATTGCCAGTGGCTTCATGGCACAGAATTGCACTTAAAGTGATCAAAATGGGCTGGGCATGGTGGCTCATGCCTGTCATCCCAGCACTCTGGGAGGCTTAGGTGGGTGGATTGCTTAAGCTCGGGACACTGTGACCAGCCTGAGCCAGAGCAAGACCCTGTCTCTCAAAATAGCCAGCGTGGTGGTAGATGCCTGTAGTCTCAGCTACTCAGGAGGCTGAGGTGGGAGGATCACTTGAGCCCAGGAGTTTGAGGTTGCTGTGAGCTGTGACACCACAGCACTCTACCCTGGGTGATAGAGTGAGACTCTGTCTCAAAAAAAAAAAAAAAAAGACAGTGATGAAAAGTATACCTTTTGTGACAGTGACCCAGCCAGAGGCAGAGCAGGCAGGCTTGGAGGGTCTCTGCAGGGCCAGGGCCAGCTTTATGTTAGGCATCAATATAATACACACTAAAAAATTACACATTAAAAAGTATACAGGTTGAGAAGATTTTATAAACATTTTGTGAGATTTTGTAATGAATAATTTGTAAATTACATTGTTACAATTTCCCATTTTCCCTACGTATGGTGAATTTAGGGACACCTTTAGGAACAACTTTTGGGACACCTACATACAATGTTAGACCAACAACGGCTGCTAATTATGGGGTTTCTCTTTCTAAGCACACCTTACCAGAAGGGGACAATAGAACATGGGGAGCAGACACATGTGGGCGTGACCACCCCACCATTTACAGTCTGAACCCCATGGTGTGCGGAGCCTGCCATGCCCTGCAGGCCTCTGTCCCTTGCTCCTCACAGCCTCTGTGCCGCAGAACCCACACTCTCCCTGTCACAGACCCACAGGCACAGAGGCACAGAGGCCACCGTGACAGAGCTGTCTACGCCTGCAAGTCCTCCCTCAGGGCATGCAAACAGGGGACTGGTGGCCCTCACAATGGACGCCGCGCACGCCGTGTGAGACTGGAGAACAGGTGAGGCTGGCAGAGGCAAGCACCTGCCACATCCACACTGACACGGGAAACAGAGGGGCAGAGTGCGACGGCCACTCAGGGTCCCTGGAGAGGGAGGGGGCCACCAAGAGAGTTAATGACACAAGTCAAAGCAAAAGAGGGCTCAGAGAATTCTAACAGAACAAACACTGCGGAGAAGAGGAGTGAATGAGGCTGTCAGAAGCCCCAGGTCTGCCCCAGCTCAAGATGCATCCCCAACTTTCTCAGGACCCAGGGAGGGGGCACTGGCCATCTGCTGCATCCTCCATCCCCAGGGGAGAGAGCCCGAGAGCATGGCTGAGGAAGGCTCTGAGGGAGCGCCCGCCATACATAGCAGTCGGCCAGAGTAACATGGCCACGGCCACATGGAGGGGTGGGGAGTGGCCTCCTACCATGTGCCTAGAAGGAGTCCAAGTCTCTGTTGGACATACCAACACCACCACAGCATCCCAGGCAGTCCCAGCCATAGTGCCCCCGACCTCTACCCAGTGCCCCTGACCTCTACCCAGTGCCCCCGATCTCTATCCAGTGCCTCCTGATGTCTACCTAGTTCCCCTGACCTCTACCCAGTTCCCCTGACCTCTACTCAGTGCCCCCAACCTCTACCCAGTTCCCCTGACCTCTACCCAGTGCCCCCGACCTCTACCCAGTGCCCCCAACCTCTACCCAGTGCCTCCTGATGTCTACCTAGTTCCTCTGACCTCTACCCAGTTCCCCTGACCTCTACCCAGTGCCCCCAACCTCTACCCGGTGGCCCCAACCTCTACCCAGTGCCTCCTGATGTCTACCTAGTTCCCCTGACCTCTACCCAGTGCCCCCTGACCTCTACCCGGTGGCCCCAACCTCTACCCAGTGCCTCCTGATGTCTACCTAGTTCCCCTGACCTCTACCCAGTTCCCCTGACCTCTACCCAGTGCCCACAACCTTACCCGGTGGCCCCAACCTCTACCCAGTGCCTCCTGATGTCTACCCAGTTCCCCTGACCTCTACCCAGTGCCCCCAACCTCTACCCGGTGCCCCTGACCTCTACCCAGTGCTTCCCGTCCTCTACCTGGTGCTGCCCGACCTCTAACCAGTGCCCCCAATGTCTACGCAGTGCCCCCAATGTCTAACCAGTGCCCCCGATGTCTACCCAGTTCCACTGACCTCTACCCAGTGCCCCTGATCTCTACCCAGTGCTTCCTGATGTCTGCCCATTGACCCACCGATGTAAAGCACTTCTCACATATATTGTCTTATGGGAGACTCACAAATCAAGGTCAGTTTCATGGTTTCTATTGTAAAGCTCGGGATACAGGGGCAAAGAAATTCAGTCCCTTGCCCAGGGTCACACACTGTCACAGTGAGTGGCAGGGCCAGGGTTTGAGCCCCAGCCTTCTGACGCTTAGTCTAGTCCAGGGCCGTCCCCTGGATGCCTCCAGGCAGATAGCAGGGACAGATGCCAGATCACAGTGGCGGAAGACAGGACACCCAGGAAGCTGAGATGTGACCTTGCAGCCTGGGAAAGCTTCCTGGCAGGAGAGTGACCTCCCCAGAGAAAGGTTCCAATGGTTTAAATTTACAACCCCACAAGGGTGCCCCAGACGAGCACTCCCACACTCCCGGAAAGATAATTAATTGCTTCAGCCTGTCAGGAGAGCAGTTTTGGCAACTGGGATAAGGAGTCTTTTTAATACAAGCTCATACTCTTCTAGAAAGCTCACATAAGAACAGAATCAGGTAAGGGCTAGATTTATGTGTAAGGCCATAATACTGCAAAAGAGTGTTTTAATGGCAAAAAAAGGATTTTGGAAAAAATTTAAATGTTCAAAAGTAAACAAATAAGAAAATGTATAGTTTATCACAAGACAGAATACGAGAGAACTTTCCAAACAACACGTTTAAAGACTTTCCAGTGGCATGGGGAAAAACCCTCAGAACATAAAGCTTAAGAAAGCAGGATATGAAATTATATAGTGTGGGACAATTATGAAAACACACACACAGCTACATGTTCTCTGGGTGGTTGGATTATGAATGATTTTATTTCATTTATGCTTTCCTGAGTTTTTACATTTTCTACAACATACATGTGTTACTTTTAAAAGAAAAAAATAATAAAAGTTATAAAAATAAAAAGAAGTTGATAACCACACAGGATGAATTAGAAGAAAAAGAGTAGACAAAAAAACTCTGGGCTTTCATGGGAGTGCAAAGGAGGGCAGGAGGTTCATTATTGTTTTGTTTTGTGTTGAGAGACGTGATGTCACCTGTGAGCTGAGGAGGCACGGCTGCCAGCAGGAACATTTCAGTGATTAACTACGGCAGAAACAGACCCACGGAAAAGATCCCTAGTCACTCACCACAGCTCTACTTAGCAGCACCTCTTTCAATAAAAAAGAATACAATTAATTTTGACATTGGTCTGAATGCTATGTTTGTGTGGCTGTCATTGATTTATGGTTTCAAAAAGATTGATCCTGTGAGTACAAAGTCCTGGGCTCCTGGGCTCTGCTAGGAATGACTAAAGTCAGCCTCAGTTTCCTCATCTGTTAAGAAGCACAGGATTAAAATAGGTGATATATTTTCCAGGCTTAAATACTATGACTATTTTCGTCCACATTAATTTCATGTTAATGAAACCAACCTGTAAGTGTATTTGTGTAAAACATTCTCAGCTAGACCACCCACCAAACCAAACTGAACTGGAAGGCCTCTGTGTGTGCCAGTATGCTAGGTGCCATGTTAAATTAAAACAGAGTTCTTTCCCCAGCATTTGACATTTTCAAAAATGGTTTGTAGACTTAAAGGAAAAGTTAGCTAAGAGATTTGTAGAAACCTTTACAATGAAACCATCATTTTTTTTTTTTTAATCTAACGACTACAAGGCTCCCTGTTGGGGATGGCGGATAGAGCACGCTTAAGTACACAAACACACCACACACTTTGCTTTGATACACAGTGAAAATATACTTGTCTCTTTTTTTTATGCCTGCCTTTAGTCAAAAAACTTGGGGAGCGTTTTCAAATATAAAATGCAACAGGATGGGAGACAACAAAAACATGCAACTTACCTGAATTTCCAAATGAAAAATGAAAACCTTCATTTAATTAATAGAACGTACTTTCAAGCAGTAGTCAGCAAACTTTTTCTTAAAAGGCCAGATTGTAATTTAGGCTTTGCAGGCCACAGGAGAATCTGTCTCACTTGCTCAATTCTGCCTTTGTAGCACAAATTAGCAACAGATAGTACAGGAATAAGCAGGCATGGATTTGTGCCAATAAAACTTTACTTGCAAAAACAAGGGGCCAGCCCGTTTGTCTACTACTTTAGTGGGGTTTTTTTTAATAGAATACCTGAGACTGGTAATGCATAAAGGAAAGAGGATTATTTAGCTCACAGTTCTAGAGGCTGGGAAGTCCAAAGTCAGGCTGCCACACCTGGTGAGGGCCTGGCGCTGCCTCCTAGCACAGCAGGTAAGAGGGGCAGATGGGGCAGACAAGGCTGGCCGGGCTTTATAACAGCCCCCAGCACTGTAACTAGTCCAGTCCTGCACAATCGAGGACTTCAGGAATTAACCTGGTCCCGTGACACTGGCAGTAAAGTCACCTTTTAGAGGCCCCACTTCCCAACACTGCCTCACCAGGGACAAAATCTCCAACACATGAATTCTGGGGGACACATTTAAGCCACAGCACTCAGCCCTGCGGTGACGTATTTTTCCTATTCTTGTTGCGTTTAGTTAGTGCCAGGAGATGAGGGTGGAAATAAGAGTGAGAAAGCGTAACAAGGGGCAAGGCAGAGGTGGAAAGGGAGGAATGCCTTGGGGGCAGAGCGAGGGCAGGGCAGTGATGCGGGCCCCTGGAGCAAGACCCACACAGAAGGTGCCAAGGAGGAAAGGGGGAAGGAGGGAAACGCAGATGAGGGGAGAGAAAGACAAAGAGAGAAAGAGAGACAGCGCGGGAGCAGGGGACTGAATAGTACTAGGGGTCACGTGTGGACAAAAAGCACTTACAACTAAATTCCCCCGAGACTTCAAAAATGTTTGACTAACAGCTTTACATCTTTAAGAAAACAATAAAAACAAAGCAACATGTAAGAAAAACAGACTGAAGGAAAAAGACAAGTAAAAGGATGCAAAGAAAAGGAGGAAGAGCGCGTCCCGGGGAGGGGTGGGAGGGATGGTTGTTCCTCCTGACCTCCCCATCTCTGCTTCTTGGATTCCAACTACCAAGTCTGAGCTGCACTCTCTGGCCTTGCTGGGGATGTTCTGGTCAAAATGGCCAGCTGCCACATGCCCAGCGGTGACCTGGCAGCCGCCCAACTCTCTAGCCCCGCCAGCAACCCAAGCCTGGTGGTCTCAGCTGCCACCCACCTGCCTTTCCAGGAACGGCTGGTGTCCAACCCTCCTGGCGCTGAGTTCAGCTGTGCACCGACAAGTCTGGGACTCAACAGTGGGCCAGTTTCCTCATCCATCGGTCACACCTGGGCGTTTCCTTTCAGTAACAACTGTGTGGAGAAGACCCAGGGGTCCTCCAGCACTTGGTTCTAAATGACTAAAGTATATCCTTCAGTTCTAACCTTTTAAATCTTCTAACCTAAGGTGTGGCTGTGAGAAAGGAGAATAAAGGACCTGGGACCCTTGGGCAGAATCACGTGCCACCTGATTAAAGGGGGATTCACTTCTCTCCCTGCTCCCTTCCATTTCTTTCCCTCCTGCTCCATCCCTTCTCTAGAGATAATCCAACAGCTTCTTTTCAATTTATACCTGGCTTTAAATAACACTCACATTCAGGAAGTTCTTCTTTACGTTTAACCCAAATCCTTTCTGCTCCGCTTAAAACCCATTTCCCCCGTGGAGATTTGGAACAGCTGGTTCCCATTCTGTTGGTGGCCACTCTTCTTAAAGATTCACAGGCTTGTAAAGGACAGCCACGCCAACCTCACTGTGGCACCCAGCTCCCTTCTTAAGCATTTTCCTACGTGTTTATCAATAACCTGTTGCTTAGTCTGAGATCTGATTCGTGAGCAAATTCCTATAGCGAAAGAAAGACAGCAGCTTCAGTAACTCAAGGAGCAGAGGGGCGTAAAGGCAATTACTTTTTTTCTTTTTTTGAGACAGAGTCTCACTATATCACCCTCAGTAGAGTGCCAAGGCATCACAGCTCACAGCAACCTCATACTCTTGGGCTTAAGCAATTCTCTTGCCTCAGCCTTCCAAGTAGCTGGGATTATAGGCACGTGCCACAACACCCAGGTATTTTCTTGTTGCAGTTGTCATTGTTGTTTAGCTGGCTCAGGCTGGGTTTGAACCCACCACCCTCGGTGCATGTGGCCGGCACTGTAACCACTGAGCTATGGGCGCTGAGCTAAGGCAATCGCTTTTTACTTGGATTATTAGATACCTGCTTTTGTGAAGACACTGCCCATGTGCAGTTTGGGATACAGAGCAAAGACTGAAACCAGAGCAGAGTGCTTAGGTCTGTGTGCAGAAGCACAGGGGAGTGCCAGTCCTGCCAGCCGCCCGCAGCTCTGCTCAGGAGCAGCCCCCCAGAAGCCGGGCTCTTCAGTGCTCTAACAAACAGCGCCCAGAGCGGGGCTCTCAGTGAAATCTGTGGCTGTCTTCTCTCCATCACATGTACCTGAAACTGTTTCTTCTCTAAAGCATTAAAAAAATACATCCGGAGTAATACAAAAGATCTTCAGCTTTAAGAAGCAAACAACATATGTTCTTGAACATCTGTGCTTTTCCCAGCCTATTTTTTTCCTCATTATTGTCAAGAGAAAACTAGTTTAGTGGAATGACTCTCCACAGCGGCACAAGTCTATAATACTCCCTGTTGATTACATATAAAAGACACAAAATATTAGTTTATTAAAAGCAGCTTCAACCATTGCTGTACAAAGCAATCCTCTGATGGAACAGATTTATGAAGTAACAGCTGAAAGGTATGCAGATCACAAGATACATGACAAATGTACTTTATTACACGAATCAGAAATACCATATGTACCAGCAGTTACTACACAGTGACACACAACACCCAACTAAGACCATATAAAGATCTGGCCGATATTGAAAACCATAAAGACAGAGCGTGAGAGTAAGAAAGTGTTTCATAAGATAGCATAATGCCAGGATAGTTCGTCGCTTTAGAAAATTAAATACACTCTGCATATTAAAAACTTATTGCATTCTAAAACTATGCCACTCTTTAAATTAAAATTCAAAGTATTTTGCCCTATTCATTGTTTCAAGCAGATGTTTATAACGTCTTTGCATACTTTAAAGTGGAATTTGGCAGAATGAATACCAGACTCAACAGTCACAAAATTAAGGAGATTTTATATCTTGTTATTTCCATCAAAAAGATACTTAAGTCTACAATCAGGTAGTGCTGAAAACTATCTAGCAAAATGAGCGTCTGCATCTCAGATAGGTCGACATCAGAAAGGACTCTCACAGTTTTGAACCTGAATTTCAAGAACAGTGGCCCCTCCGTATCTGTGGGACTTGCATCTTTGGATTCAACTGACCAGGAGCAAACATTTTCAAAAGAAAAACGGATGGCTGCAGACTGTCGTCATTCTGTGAATAATAGTGTCACAACTGCATGGCATTTGCAATGTATTAAGCATTTTATGTAAACTAGAGGTGACATCAAGCACAATCACAGCCTGCATGCCAGCGTCTCAGCACATGATGAACCATGTAGATGGAGGCCCCATAAGATCATAATGAGCTGAAAACTGTCACCCAGTGTCATCCCAGCCACCGTCATGTCGAGCACAAGGCACCACTTGTGTTTGTGGTGATGCTGATGACCACACTGCCCGCCATGTGGAAGTGCAGCACACACAGTCACGTGCAGGGTGTGACACTTGGCAGTGGTGGCCTTCTTACTGGTTCATATGTTTACTATACTACTGTATTTTGTTATGTACAATGTGCTCCCGTGTATAATCCATATCCACTTTTTTTGCCCAAACTTTTAGGAAAACTTCCCTCAAGAAAGTAAGGGGCTGGGCAGTGTCCGTAGTTCAGTGGTTAGGGCACCGGCAACATATACCGAGGCTGGCAGGTTCAAACCCGGCCTGGGCCAGATAAACAACAACGACAACTGCAACCACAACAACAAAATAGTCAGGTGTTGTGGTGGGCACCTGTAGTCCCAGCTGCTTGGGAGGCTGAGGCAAGAGAATTGCTTAAGCCCAAGAGTTTGAGGTTGCTGTGAGCTGTGATGCCATGGCACTCTACCCAGGGTGACAGCTTAAGACTGTCTCCAAAAAAAAAAAAAGTGGGGGGCTTTTGGCCAGGGGAGACATATGGGGAGGGCTAATGCTCCCTGGTAAATGTGCAGCTTGCACATCCCTCCCACAGCCACCTGCTCTGCGGAGGATGCCCCCTTTCTTCCCTGCTCTCCATATTTGGAGCTGAAACTGAGATGGGCCAGGCATGTGGCCAGTGAGGTGGGAGCTTCTGAGGCCGCTTAGCCTCTGAGCAGCCAGGCAGGTTCCTGGGGCCAGCCAAGGGGTCCTGGTACCCTCTGTGTGGCTGGGCCTTGGCCTTGGGCCTTGCCCTGCCTGGCCACGGCCTGCTCACAAGCCCTGCCACCACTACCTCCCTCGGCTCTCCGTTCCCAAGCTCACTCCCATGTATAATGCTCATCCTTATTTTCCCCTCAAAAATCTGGTCCAAAAGTGTGCATTGTACACAGCAAAGTATTGTACATACTTTTGTCATTTTAGAATGTACTCTTTCTACTTATTAAAAAAAGTTATCTGTGAAACAGCTCAGGCAGGTCCACCAGCGCATATTCCAGAAGGCATTGATATCGAGAAAGATGACAGCTCTGTGCTTGTTTTTGCCCCGAGATATGGAGGTGGAAGGTGTGGGAGTGAGGGGAGGCTTGCCCTCTTCCCTGGGAGTTTGCTAAAAGATCAAATCACAATTAAGGCAGATAAATAAGAGAAGAAAATTATTTCCAAATACCATGAACATGAGAGAATCACAAGAGTAATTGATCAGCCAATATTTCAAGGAAACTCTGATATTTTTATGTCTGTCTTTTGGAGGGGAGGGACATGTGGAGTAAGGTAATTCTATTCAGGGATGACAAAAGCAGCTAAACAGAACAAATAGGGGGACACAGATTGACTTGTATACGATGCTCTTTGCAAATTAAACTAACCTGAGAGGCAGGTGTTATGTCTGAGATAATGTTGGGCCAGGTCCCCTGGTCTTCTTGGGCTGTATTCCTGCAATATGCTGAGATGCCAGGGAGAGGAGGGGACACCAGCCACCCCTTGGGCCCTCTGACAAGCTCTGCCCACAGAGGGAAAGCCCTGTCAGTGTCTCTTTTAACCTCAAATGGCCATTAATTCAAAATATTCTTTATACCGGGCGGCGCCTGTGGCTCAGTGAGTAGGGCGCTGGCCCCATATGCCGAGGGTGGTGGGTTCAAACCCAGCCCCGGCCAAACTGCAACAAAAAAATAGCCGGGCGTTGTGGCGGGCGCCTGTAGTCCCAGCTGCTCCGGAGGCTGAGGCAAGAGAATCGCCTAAGCCCAAGAGTTAGAGGTTGCTGTGAGCCGTGTGATGCCACGGCACTCTACCCAAGGGTGGTACAGCGAGACTCTGTCTCTACAAAAAAAAAAAAATATTCTTTATACCAAGTAGTCATATTTTGGGGTGAAATGTCTTGAGCTCCTTTAGAGACAATGATACTGCTGACCCTAACTGTGTGTAGGACTAGGTTAATGTGTGTGTGTGCCTTAATTTTTAACAAAAAGTTTCTAAAGTAAAAAAATTCTGAAAATAAAAAAACTTAGAATAAGGACATAAAGGAAATAATTTTGTATAGATGTACGATGTGTTTTAAGCTAAATGTTATTACAAAAGGGAGAAAAAGTTTTAAAATAATGTAAAAGTTTATAAAGTAAAAAAGAAGAAACTTTTCTTTATAAATCTCGTGCAGCCTAAGCGTGCAGTGTGTAAAGTCTGCAGCGACGTCTGAGGCCTTCACACTCACTCACCACTCACTCACGGACTCCCCAGGGCAACTTCCAGTCCTGCCAGCTCCACTCCTGATGAGTGACCAGTAAGTCTGCATCACTTTTTATCTTTTACACCATATTTTTACTGTGCCTTTTCTAGGTTTAGGCTTGTAGGTGCACAGACAACTGTGGCATAACCGCCCACAGAGCTTAGCATGGTGCCCGGCCGTGCAGGTGGGTAGCCTGAAGCAGCAAGCCAGGCCACAGGGCCTGGGTGTGCCGGGGCTGGGCCATCCAGGTCCATGTAAGTGACCCTGTGGCGTTCACACAGCAATGAAATCACTTCACCAGGTTCCTCAGAGCACAGCCCCGTCACCAAACTCACATGAGTGCAGACGGCAGGACACACACAGGTGGTCTGCAGACACTTCCCCACTTTACAGGAGGGATTTGAGCATCTGAGGGGTCCTGGAATCCATACCCCATCGACACTGAGACCACTGTACAATGTCAGAGATCAAGTGGCTGTCCAGGTGTAGCCTGATGCCCCAAGGTTCCGTCTCATCCCCCAACATCTCGGCTAGAAGATGGCCCTTTAGGTGGAGTCAAAGTGCCTCTGCAGTCCCTGTCATAGGTGTACACTCTCCGCCCAGGACGGTCTTGCTGACCACTTCACAGCTGCATGACTTCAGACAAGTTTATTTATCTCCTCAAATTATTTCTTCATCTGAAAATAGGGATAAGAGTGATGATCGATCCCTTGGTAGTGTTTTCAGGATGCAATAACCTATAAATAAAGCATTAGGCGGAGGGAACACTCTCTGCATGTCGTCCACCATGTTATTTTTACTGTCAAGCTATTGATCAAGTCTTATTTGACACCATATTATATTTTTTCCCCTGCTCTAAAACAGGCGCAAAAGCCCCTTGGCATTCAACTATGTTAAATTTAGGGCTCTTCTTGTGAACAAGCCCAGGCCCAGCTGCCTGGCAGGCCCCTGGGGACAGCAGAGTGGCCTTTGTCCTGGTGTAAACACTTCACAGTCCCACTCCACCCCTAAGGCTTCTCCTGTGAAAGTGGCATGTGTCTGCTGCAATGGTGTTTTATGTGCTTACAATATGGCGAAAGAAGTACAGTTTGTGCCTAGCATAAATGTGAACCAGTCTGCCAGATGGCATCAGAAATTAGTCACTTAGGCTCGGTGCCCATAGCACAGTGGTTACAGCACCGGCCACATACACTGAGGGTGGTGGGTTCAAACCCAGCCTGGGCCAGCTAAACAACAATGACAACTGCAACAACAACCAATAGCTGAGGATTGTGGGGTACGCCGATAGTCCCAGCTACTTGGGAGGCTGAGGCAAGAGAATCACTTAAGCTCAAGAGTGTGAGATTGTTGTGAGCTTGAGGCCATGGCACTCTACCCAGGGTGACATAATGAGACTCTTTCAAAAAAAAAAAAAAAAAAAAAGAAAATAAATTAGTCATTTAACTAGAAAGACCAGCTGACGGCTCAATATCTGCCTTTCAATTTACCTAAAAATTTGGTGATTCCTTGAGACCCCTTTAAATCCCCCCACTTCACCTTGTGGTCAGCACTCACTAGTCTAAGCCACACACTGATGCTCACCAGTCTCCACCAGTCCATTCCTGACACGTGAATTAAATCATTTATACCTGGTTACTTCTCCTACGTCTATAAACCACATCCCAGACACACTTCTCCTAAGTCTATAAACCACATCCCAGACACACAAACTTTGAAGACATACAATTTCCTAAGAAGCAAATACACACTGCTGCTTATTTGTTTCACGCAGCGTGTGAATGAACTATATAGTGAGGAGAGCAACACATCCACCTAAACTAATGTGACAGCAGAAGAGAAATGTGGTCAGAACACAACTTCATGTGACCTCAAGTCACAGCTGCAGTTCAGTCCTCACTGAGCAGGCACACGGGCACCACTGGTCATGGTGGACATGTCCCCTCTGGGGTTGGACAGCCCACTGCTAGTGACTCATTAATCCTGCCTCAGCCTGGATATCTGAAGAGAACTCAGAGTCATTTCTCAATTAAAACCTGCTCTGCATGTGATCCTGAGCTTCCATCAACCCAGTCCAACCTGAGCTGAACCAGAGAATATGTATTCTACCCTAAAATGACCTTCCTCTCTTAGAAGAGTCTGTCCATCCTGGAGGGGGACAGAGTGGCACTGTGAGAGTACACACCGGGCCACACGCCTGGACTCGGGTTTATTACACAGCCTGTGGGTTTCCCTATGTGGAAATGAGAGAGAACGTTGGTATCACACTCAAAGGGTTGCTGAGTGGATTAAATGAATTAATATTTTAAGCAATGTTATCCTTAAAATGACATTTTAATTTTAAATGTATTTAAAAACAAAAATAAAATGTGACATTCAATTTCAATTTAATTCTAAAATGACTTGGAGCTTAGCTTGAGCTCCATCTGGTGGTTTCACAGCAATTCTCTGGAAAACACCCATCGGAAAGATGACGAACTTCAAAAAGATAAGGTAATCATTTAAAAGATTTATAATCTCTAAGAATAAAGTGATGAAGCAATGGTCACAGCCCTGTGCTCATAGTAAAATTCCAGTCTAAATTTCCTGCCACAACTTGAGGTGGGAGAATCTTGGGGCAGAGTAGTTCAGGACTCAGGGCCTGAGAGGCCATTCACAAGACAGGGAGGGCCCTTCTCTTCAACAGCGACCACTCCAGAGACCGTGTGAAACTCGGGAATGTGATTTCCCATACACATTTAATCCTGAGTGAACTTCCTAACATGGAGAGGCCCGGGGAGAGCTCAGAGCTGCTGCCACGGCAGTCAAATCAGCAGTCACCAGGCACAGAAAACACCAGCATATCCCAGGCCTCGTCTCTCACGCTGACTCAAACAAAATCCACTTAGAAAACACCTGACAATGATGCCAAAATTTAAGTAAGTGCCAAATAGTAATATCACTAATGTAGACAGCTCCTATGATTAAAAGAAGGGTAAACAATCCAACTAGTATATTTAGGTCAATATTGTCAGTGGCTTAATTGGATAAGTATGTAATTTATTTTATAAATAAATATGCTATATATCCGCTTTTCCCTCAACACTGTTGTTATTCATACATATACCAAGAGGCAATGCAGGCCAAAGATGACACCCATTACTCAACTCATTTTCTTAGCTCCTTTTTCTTATCCACTAACTTTTCAATGAACTATTGAATAAACTGCAAAAAGCCTATTAAAATAATTTCAAGAACTTACTGGCATTAAATTTTATAGATTCAATCTAAGATTTGAGTCTCATCCTGTTTTTCTTTATGTTGTGCCCCAGTCCACCAGGGCACCTGGCACAAAGTTCGTGACCTTGTAACCAGGTGCCTTACTCTGATGTTTCACCTTCTACCTGGTTTTCCAGTGAAGTTAACATCCTCTCCAGCCCTGACAGCAGACATCTTGCTGGCCCTGGTCTCGCCCCAGCACCTGTGAAGTCCCTGGCACACATTAGGCATTTGGTAAATGTCTGACTGTCCGGGTCATGTGTAAGGTGGTTAACACGACTAGTGAACCTCCAGATGGAACACTGCGTCTAGACTGCTCAACTCAAAGTAAACTCAAATGTGAGTGAAAGCAGGCCAGTGAGACGATGTAGCTGAAGACCATCTCGTCACAGCAGCATGTCCCGGGTACTTTCTACCTCTCAGAAAACCCACTTCAAAGAGTCAAAAGTTACACACACCTTTACCTCTAGGTTCCTATAAAACTTTATCACTCCTAAACTGATGCCTTCTGTGAGTCCCAAGTGAGCAGCATCTCCCAAACTGACATGACCACAATTTTTTTAACCAAGCATCTAGAGAAACTGATTCCGAGAACACATACTGGAAAATGCTGCATTACATGTCAGGACACACAGTATTACTACTGAATGAAGAACATTAAATTAGTTCTCATGAAAAATCGAGATGTTCTAACTTCCTTATATTTTATCAAAAATCACAACTTAAAAAAAAGATTTAACGGAATGATGTGGTCTTTTTTTTAGGATGAGAAAACCTTAAGAATATATGAAAAAAAAACAAACCAAACTTTGAGGTCTAAACACAAAGTATCTTTTATTCTGAATTATACAAAATCAGATCTACTGATGTTAACATAGCTGAGTTCACCCTTTTTCGTCAGTGTTATCATTTGTCTTATCTTCACTGACTACAGATACCAGGTTGTCAGAACACCACCCACAACTGCATTACCACCACAGACTGTGGACGTCTGGTAACACCAGACACGGGGCAACGCCCAGCTGAAACCAGCACAGCTTCCACCCATCCAAGAAATGCTCTGTTCAAAGTTCCCGAAACAAACTTGAAGAGGCCTGCTGGGTGTGAACTGAAGGAAACAGCACAGGTTGGTCTTGCTGGGCGCTGAAATCCAGGTATGCGTTCTAATCGGACATTTGTCCGTGGCACTCTCCATGCTGCTCAGAGTCTACCAGGCCAAACCCTTCGCCGCCTTTGCCTTGCTTTTCCCCTTTCTTCTCTCTCTCTTTGCCTTCAGCCTTTTTCTTTGCCTCTGGTTCATCCACACTGGGTACTGCCCGTGCTGGTCAAGAAGAGTCTTTTTGTTTCTCTTGACATCAGTCTCCATTTTCATGTCATCTGAACGAAAAGACAGAAAGTCCCAGTATTAACACTCACGGGAGGAGAAACCTCTCTGGGAAGCCTGCTGAGAACATCAGAACTAAGGGTGGCCTGAGAGCACAAAAGGAGACATCCCTTGTTTGTGGAATGTTCTAGACCAGTCTCTGAAAACTCCCACGGCAAACCCCATGGCACAGGATGCCTGCTGCCACACGCCCCTGCCACCACAAAAGGCAGCAGGTGTCTATGTGTGAACAAGGAACCATCACCCTCTCTCTGGCAAATGGAGAACGCTGTCATGGTTATCCTTTGGAACAGTAAAGATTAAACAGGAAATATTTAGGATGTACGGCCTTGAATGAGTGCATCAGCAGATACAAGATTCTAAGCACATGTGAATTATAAGAATATTTCTCATATTGTTTCTTTGAGTTAAATGCACCCATACTTCTAACATATCTTAGCAGTAAATGAACAGATTAGGAAAGACTGGCCATTTCTAATGAACTTAAACTAAATTCTAATGAACTGAGAATGGAACGTGATGGACCTGGACACATGCTGGGCTGCCACACCCTGAGATCCAGATGTGCTAACAGGAGACTCGGCGGGACGTGCGGCACAGGCACGCTATGGTGTCCCTGTCCCCGACCTCACCCACTGGGAGCGATGGCCCTCCCTGGGACCTGCCTGTGGTTTGCAAGGCCGCCTGTTATTTCAAGTACCTGACCTTGTACTAGACACTTATCACTGTTTCCACGGTGCCTATGACAGTGCCTGGTATGTAACAGCCTCTCCGTAATAGTCGGAGAATGATTATCTTAGGTGCTGTTCTAGGTTCTGAGGATACAGTGCCTTCCCTCGTGGAGTTTGCAATGTTCTGTTGAGGGAGAATAAAGCAAACAAAAGGAGATTTTCTGCCAGGTGCCTGTAATCTCAGCCACTCAGAAAGCTGAGCTGAGAGGACTGATGGAGGCCAGGAGTTCAAGGCGGTAGGACACCATGATTGCACCTGTGAACAGTCACTATATCCCAGTCTAAGCAACAAAGCAAGACTCGGTCATCAAAAAAAAAAAAAAGAAAATTTCAACCTGTAGTAAGAAGAAGGTTTCTGAAGAAGTCCTGGAACCAGATTGAGACGTGGCAGGCTCTGGTAGGTTCATGAAAGAACATGAGGTCTGAAGCACAAAGTGATAGAGTATGATTTACACAAGGTATTCTAAAAGGATCAGACTGGCTGAAATATGAGAGAAGGGGAAAGGCTGACATCATGGGGCAGGAAGACATGAAGGCTGCTCAGAGTAAAGGTGACAGCCAGAGCAGGAGCCAGGCAGACCCCTGGTGTGCTTGGGGTAACTACCAGGTGGGCAGCCAACAAAGGAGAAGTGAACTCGAGGACAGAGATGAGGAACAACGGTGACATACACCGTAATAAATGAGCTGGCCCCGCTCTTCACCCCATCCCTCTTAGCTCCTAAAATACTCCAAGGAAAAGAGCATCAGATACTCCCTAAACAGGGGATAAGAGAATCCATCTCTGGGGATGGTGACTAAAGAGCAACAACTACTGATTCTGACACAGGAGGCCTAATGATAGGACTGCTTACACCACACGTCCCACCCTCACCCTGATGACCACTCCAGTGTCCAGGCATCATCCTAATGTCTCATTTTTAAGTAATTTTTGGAAATTAAAAGTATAAGAGTAAAACTAACATAAGAACTAGAAAAGTTGAAGAAATCAGACAGTATTTAACTAAAGAAAAAAAAAACAAACAGAAAACAGGAGAGAAAAGAATCCAAGAAAACCAAGCATGTATGGGCATCTGTCATCTACAACAAAGAACTCTACAACCCAACAGTAGAAAAAGAACCTAATTTAAAACGAGGCAAAGGACAAGAATAGACCTTTCTCCAAAGACAAATGAACGGTCAGTAAGTCCAGGAAAAGATGCTCAACATCATCAGTCACAAGGGAAAATGCAAATCAAACTCACGATGGAACACTACTTCACACCCTCTAAAATGGCCATAATCAAAAAAAAAAGGAAAGTAAGTATAGTGAAAGTATGAATAAACTGGACACTTGAACATTTCCTGGTGGGAATGCAACATGATGAAAAAATTACCTTATGACCCAGCAATTCAAATCCTAAGTCTACCCAAAGAACTGAAATCAAGTACTCAAACAAAAATCTGTATATAAACATTCACAGCAGGGGCTGGTGGACGTGCCTCATGCCTGTAATCCTAGCACTCTGGGAAGCCGAGGCAGGTGGATAGCTTGAGCTCCTTGAGTTCAAGACCAGCCTGAGCAAAAGTGAGACTCCCATCTCTACTAAAAATAAACAGCTGAGGCAGAAGGATCGCTTGAGCCCAAGCGTTGGAGGCTGCTGTGAGCTACAGCACTTTAGCCAGGGCCACAACTTGAAACTCTGTCTCAAGTGAAAAAAAGAAAACACACCAAAGCAACAACAAAAAAACATTCACAGCAGCTAGAAAGTGGAAGCAACCCCAATGCCCACCAACCTATAAATGGAAATGTGGTGCACACAACGGGCTCAGCCTCAGAGAGGAAAAAGGTGCTGATACAGGTCCATGGGGGTGACCCTCAAAGTATTACTGTAACGCTAAGTGAAGCAAATCAGGCACAAAAGGTCACGGTTATAAGATCCCACTTACATAAAATACCCAGAACGGGGAACTATATAGACACAGAGACACATTAGCATTTGTCAGAGGGTGGGAGTAGGTAGAGGCAAACTGTCTAGTGGGTACAAGGTTTCCTTTCAAGGCAATGAAAATGTCTTGGAATTAGAGGTGATGACTGTACAACAGGCGTATGCTGAATGCCACTGACCTGAACACTTTTAAAGGTCAATTTTATGTTATATGAGCTCTGCCTCAACAACAAAAGAATGAACAGGCAAGGGTGGCACGCATGTGGCCAACAGGACAGCAAGTGAAGTGTGTCAGAAAGTTTCAAGGGAAGCTGAAATAAAGGAGCAGACTGAGAGAAATGTGAGATGGAGGGAGTAAAAATCTTTCTTCCCTTTTTGAGATGGAGCATCCCAGAACACATTTATGCTGCTGGCAATGAACCCACAGAGGAGACTGACAAGGGTACACGTGAGTCCAGACCTTGAGGATGTAATGGGGGAGAAGATTCCAAACACAAGTGGAGAAACCAGCCTTTGAGAAAACATTTATGATAGAGGGAAAAGAGACTGTATGTTGAAATTCTTATATGACTGGACAATAGAAAAATGAGGGTGTTTCTGATGAATGTTTCATTTTTTTTTTTTTGGTTTTTGGCCGGGGCTAGGTTTGAACCTGCCACCTCTGGCATATGGGACCAGCGCCCTACTCCTTGAGCCACAGGCGCTGCCCGATGATTGTTTCATTTTTCACAGAAGTTGAAGTAAAAAGCTTTTTGTAATTTTTATTTGTATGGGATAGGAGAGGGATGGAATAAATAAAAAAAAATGATCATTTTGAAGAATGGGAAAAGAAACTCCTAGGATTGGAGGTTGAGGAATACTGCCCTCTTCATTGACCATAAAATACCACATACAGATATTGCTACTTTAAGAGTCTGGGTGTTAAGAGGGACTTTACCTAACAATTGCAATCAGTGTAACCTGGCTTATGGTACCCTCAATGAATCCCCAACAATTAAAAAAAAAAAAAAGAGTCTGGGTGTTGAGTGCTTAGTTTAGTTTGGTGCCAAACTGGTGCAATAGAATGTGAAAACCAATGAGATTTTTCCTATGCTGAAACCAGCATCATATATAGCTTCCAACTTCATAGGAACCCAGAGGTTCCTAGAATCTATCTATCAAAATGAAATACAGTGAATCCCTGTATTTTCAGGGTAACAGTACAAGTGCATAGGGCTCACAGAATGGGGACTAGATCTTGCAAAGAGTAAAAGAAGCCCTCCTATCCTGCCTAGCCCCTAAGAGAACAGTGTGACCTTCCACCTAGGGTGTGTTTTGGTTTGTCTATTCCTATAGAGCATTCATTCCTGAGACACTCATCCTGAGTGAGCAAACCATGCCTATCATGTCTGACATAAAATTTCTGACAGCACCGTTAAACATTAACGGTATAAAAAGTTGGGCATGGCAGATTAGTAGGGTGCAGTATGGGAATAGGTAAAAAGTAAATAGAATTTCGCAAACAGAATTTTTTTTTTTTTTTTTTTTTTAATAAAGCCCATAAAACTCACCTTTTTCATCCTTCACCACAGTCTGCATTTTCTCTTGGTCATGTCTGGGGACAACCACAGTCGCTACCTCTTGAACATCCTTCATCAGAACGTCCCTGTCCACTCTGAGAATGCTTTTAAGTCTGCTGAGCTCCTTTGGGGCATTCTTTTTCCTCTTTTCAGCACGCATCTTCCTTTTCCACTTACTCCGTAAGCTTTTAGCCATGTTTTACCTGAAGTTAACCAAAAAAAAAAAAACCACACAGTTAAAAGCAAATAGTTTGTATATGTATGTGTGTATACATATTTCTATATGTAAAAAGGTAAATCCTTAGAAAATCAGGCCAACAAGTATGTCTACAGAACGTGAGCAATGTTAGGGAAGATGCTTCAACCCATTCATGATTTATGATAGCTTTATGTGCAATTTATGTGAGGATCAACAGGGCACATACAGCCATTAAATAACAATTAAGAACACACTCGATGAAACTCAAGTGGTCAGGGGCAAACTATGGGTCAAGCAAATTCTAAAAGCTCTGTTGAGTTTCCTTACTGGATTGGAGAAATTAGTTTCTAGAAATGCAAAGAGCTTCATCACCTTACATTCAAGCAACAGCTTACAAACTGCAAATCGTTTTATAACCACTCCACACCCAACTTTCATTATCCACCGTCTTAAGCCAACCTACTTCAAATTTGTTTGTTTCCACTCTCGCTTCCCTTCCACGCCTCAGTCTCAGTTCACGGTTAGTTTGAATTTCTAAAAATTTAGGGCACAACACTGCCTCTTACAGTTCTCTAACGACTCCCCGTCATGTATTCAAGACCTAGGAGGCTTTGCGTGTCCTGCCCGCTGTCCCCTTAACTCTATCTCGTCTCCACCACCGGCACTTCCAACCAAAGGGAAAGAAGCGCAAACTGCGTCCCGTCCAGCGCCTTCCCACGGCGGTCCCCAGGCACGGGATCCGCCCTCCCAAGCCTGGCTCCGTCACCCACACCCACTAAGCGCCTTCTCTGACCGCGGCAGGGCTCAGCCGGCCTAGTCGGCTCACAGCCTGACACTGCTCCGTCGGAGGCTACCCCTTGCTCGGCTCCAGGCCCCCGCACACAGGGCTGCACGTCCAGCACAGGCTCTGTGAGCACCTGCTGGACGCGGGCAACCGCAAATCACTCCGCTCCCTGTCTACGATAACTCGACCCTCGCGAGGGGCCGAAGGCAGCCTCGGCGGGCCGGGAAACGGGGGCTCCGCTTCCACAGCACGTAGAGGCCGCCGCCCCGGGGCTCACGCCGGCCCGGCTCGGGGCGAGGCTGGAGACATTCCTCGAGACAGCCAGGCGCACGCCCCACAGCACCGCGGCACCCACGAGGCGCCGGACTCCGGCAGACACTCACAGCCGCGCACGCCGCAGGATACCGCCGACCGGAAGTCCGCGCGTTTCCGGCTTCCGGGCAGGGCCGGCCCGCGGCGGGTGCAGTGCACGCCGGGAGCCGAGGTCGGGGGCGGGGCCCCAGGGTTCCGCGCGGCGCGGCGGGTGTGAGGCGAGAGGGGAGGGCCGAGGTCCGGATCCACGTAGGCGCCCGTCCCGCACACGGGCCGGGTGGGGCCGAGACGCGAGCGCGGGAGGAACGAGGCTCTGCCAGGCAGGGCTGCGAGACGGTCTCCCCGCGCCCGGGGCTCCCGAGGCCGCGTGGACCGAACCGTCCGGGGCCGCGGGGATCCCGTCTTCGCGGCCTGTGGACGCGCCCGAGGGTCTCGTCACTTGGACGCTTGTTTGTGCCCCTGCCTGCGTGTCAGGCACACCTCAGAGTTGCGACCAAAACCTGAGAATAAGTCTTTCCCACCATAAAACAACCAAAGGGCGAAACGACCACCCTGCGCGGCTCTGGCCACGTCCTTACCGACCGGCAGCGGCGTAGGTCGGAACAGCGCTTCCTGCGCGTGTTGCTGACGGCGCAGCCTTGGGAACGACACTGGTCCGCCTTGTGTTTGGTTCCAACACTTGTGCGTGACAGGGGTGAGTAATTCATGTCCTAGAGTCTGGATTCCTTGTCCCTAGAGCGAAGCGACCTAACCGAGCCGACTGCGCGGGACGAGAGCTCGGCACGCGGCCGCACTTCCGTTAGGCTTACAGACTTCGGACACGGCGCTGTTCGCTTATGTAATTAGTGTTTTCTACAGACCTGCAACATAAACCAAAAACTGGGAAGGAATTGCCCTTAAGGACAACCTGGCAAGTTCCTTCTGGCTGCAGTAAAGCGGAGTTCTTTCTGAGACAATTGGTGTCCTCTAAGAAACCATGCATAGCATGGAAATTTATGAATTAAGACAAGAACTTTTATTTTGTTTTAACAGAGACTGAAAACTCATAATGTGGTATGGAAAAAGGAAGCATGCTTGAGAAACCTGATTTCTTTAAATGGAAGATTAAGTTCTTATAGAGCAATGATTTTCACTGGTGTGCCATGAGAAGATCTTAGGTATGCCACGAAAGTTCTGAAAGATCATTAAACTATTTTCAAAAGAAGTTCAAAGCGCAGTAAGTATGTATATATCCTTTTTTCACTGTTTTTTTTAATGAACATAAGTGTACTACGGAAGTTTAACTTTAGGTTCAAGGGTGCTATGAGATAAAAGTTGAAAAACAACTGTTATAAACCAAATGAATTTCTATTTTAGCAAGTTAACAATATACTATAATCTTTCATATTAGAATTTAGCTACTTTTCCCCAAAAATAAATGTGCATGTTGCATTTTAGAGAGAGCTTAATTTCAGATAGTCCAAACTTAACTGCATCTTATTTAATATACCAGGCCACAACTCCTCAGTAGACTATGGCACTAGAAAAGAGAAAATAATTTACTGTGATGAAAATGTTGTGGTGTTAAAATATATGCCACAATCCAGCTTTACAAATTCTTTAAAAAGCTGAATCAGAGGAACACAGAGAAAAGGCCATGAGAAGACACAGCAAGTGAAAAGGAAACCACACACAGGCCGAGGAGAGGAAAGAGGCCACAGAAAACCAAACCCAGCAGCACCATCTTCGTTACCTTCAGCTTCCAGAACTGCTTGAACTGTGAGGAAATGTCATTCAGATTTGGCCAACATCTCATTAAGCCCTCTGTGGTCTTTCTTAAAACAGAACTGTCCTTCGCTCTTGTGAACAGGAAACCTGTGGTGCCGGGACATGTCCTTGTGTGCCCACTGCGGTCAGTGGAACGCTTCTGTGACCTGCGTCCGGAGGAAGTGGCTGATTTGTTTCTGGCAACCCAGAGAGTTGGGACAGTGGTGGAGAAGCATTTCCAGGGGACCTCTCTCACCTTTTCCATGCAGGACGGCCCTGAAGCTGGACAGACTGTGAGGCACGTGCACGTCCACGTGCTTCCCAGGAAGGCTGGAGACTTCAGCAGGAATGACAGAATCTATGACGAGCTCCAGAAACATGACAGAGTGGGGGAGGACTCCCCGGCCTCTTGGCGATCAGAGGAGGAAATGGCAGCAGAAGCTGAAGCTCTGCGGGTCTACTTTCAGTGACACAGTAACTCAAACAAATCTCAAAGCATAAGGAAATGGGCCTCACTCTCGAGGACTCTGCAGCATTGGAAATGAAGCTAAGCAGACTTCATTACAACTTAGAATTTTGCAGCCTTTTAGGAAGGATTTTATTACACCTGTGGAAGCCACTGGGTTGTGATTCAGTTATGATGACACAAGCTGACTCAAACCCGTGGCCACAGCCCTTCCACCTCTTTGTTGATTATATACTTAGGGTAAAACTTTTCTTAAATTGTCCCTTGGCCTGGATAGAAATAAAATAGTAGTTAAAATTTTTTTTAAAAAAACTGAATCATGGACAGTACTGAAAAAACCTTTTTACTTACAGCCTTCTCCAGTTTGCATAAAAGTAGTAATGAAATAGTTAAATGGCCTTAGTGTATTTAAACTTCCTTAATGCACTCCATCATTCATACAGTTGAATATGAGCTCTGTTGTGGGCACCTCTGACGAATCTGCAAAGGAAGCCAGACTGCTGTGTCCAAGGACTTGAGCCTCACAGAACTGGAAGGCAGGTGTGGAGCTGGAGGTGCAGCACTGAGCACCTGGGACAAGTGGCAACCCCACCCAGGTCTGCTGCACTAAGGACGCAAGTCAGGGGGGCCCTAATCCACATCATCCTTTAGTAGGAACAGGAAGACTTCTGGGATGCAGATAGTGACACACACACCCACATTGTTTATTCCCTCAATGAGAACTTCAAGACAAAGTTCTATAAAGAATGAAAAGACAAAGCAAAAAGAATCTAAGTTCCCAGCTGCTCCAAAAAAGGCCTGCAGCTGGCCGTTGACAGCACTGGTCACAGGAGCGGTGTTGGCATCAGGAGAAGTGGTAGCGTACAGGAGGCCCACTGCACCACTTTCCCAAATCGCCCCCACTGAGCACACAAGTTCCCAGATACTGCCCTCTCGTTTCCTGGCTTTCCTCCTACCTCTGGCTGTTCTTCCTTTGTCCCTTGCACTCCGAGTTACTAGTTGCTATGTCCAAGCCCTCCTAATTCCACTTTTTAATGTTTCTGGAGTATGTATATTTTCACCTTTATTTGAAGTAAAAAAATTAAAAGTTACGCATGACCTTTCAAATAGCAATGCTTTAAATTGTTCTAGGTATGTTCCCTGCCTAGGTGACCTTATACCCATGCATGGTGGGGCATGTACAGGGACTTACATAGCAGCATTGGTTGTGATTGTAAGGAAAGGAACCATATAAAAGTTCGTTGACTAAAAACTATATGGATAATTACAATACATTTATAAAATGAAATAATCTACACTTAAGGTTTCCAAACCTCTTAGTCTTGGGAAGCCTTTATAGTCTTAATTATAATACATCAGAAATTAGAACAATTTTTTTGAAAATTTAAATCACTGACAAAGAATAAATTCATTATAATGTTAACATTTTTATGGAAAACATTTCCTAAACAAAACAAAAAAAGTTAGTGAAAAAACATCATTTTACATGTTTTAAGTGCATACCATTCTGTCTTTGGGTTGAAAATAATAGCATTAATACCAAGAGCTGACATTAAGCATTTTGTTTACTTGGTATATCTATCAATCCTTGTAACAGCCCCCAAAGCTAGGCATTATTATTCCCATTACAAAGATGAGACAAAGACCTAAGGAAGGAGGAGAGATGTGTGGAGTATTCTGTGAGCAGCTGGCTGCACAGCAGGGCATCTGATCCAGATGTCCTTACCCATTGTGCTGTGTTAAACTGAGCAGCACCTCATCACGTACTTGGGTATCCAACAATGAAGTAATGGTAATAAAGTCAAATGTGTATCTGAAGAGCATGTGATGTGAAATCAATACTGCTAACTTATTTCAGCATTAACAGGTGGGAAAGACACACCCACTGTGAGGGAAAGTGAGGTTAGTATGGACCTGACCCCTTCTAACAGGGGTCCTCATAACAGGAAGTTTGTATGCAGTACAGAGGTGAAGGCTTGGGCAGAGCTCAGCCATACAAACAGCCCTGCCAGCACCATATCTTGGACTTTAGTTTCCAGAACGGAGACTAAACCTGAAAACAAACCTGATTAAGCCATCCAGCTCGTGATTCTGGGTTATGACAGCCCTAGCAAACTAGTGCAGTGGGGGATTTGACAAGGTTTCAGTGGTTCCTGGTGAACCTGCCTAGTGTGCTGTGTGGGCTAACAAATGATAGCATAAGATAATTCTCCAAATATATTCATTTTGAAGTGTATTATATATACTTAATGGCAGAAAAACTAGTATATTTGGGGGTCCTCCAACACATTAGCACGCTATAATTTTAAAATGAAACCTGTATACTTTAAAAAATAAAGTGAAGTTTTATGTCATAGTATCTGATTTTCGGTAAACTTTTAATTTATCATTTTATAACAAAATGTCCTTAGCTTTTTTTTTTTTGGAGACAAAAGAGTCTCACTACGTCGCCCTCAGTAGAGTGCCATGGTGTCACAGCTCATAGCAACCTCAAACTCTTGGGCTTCAGCAATTTTTGCCTCAGCCTCCTAAGTAGTTGGGATTCCAGTGCCTGCCACAACGCCAGGCTATTTTTTTGTTGCAGTTGTCATTGTTTACCTGGCCTAGGTTGGGTGGGAACCTTAACTACTGTGCTGTGGGCGCCAAACCAACATTTTAATATAATACCGAATAATTGTGGGATTTATCTTTTATATTTTTTCCTTTCTGTATGAGATTAAAGCCTAGCAAAAAGAAATTTACACTTTTTACTGGTAAAGACACTACTATATCAGGATCAAAATAAAATGTTATGTAATAATTCAGAGAAAATTTATATAGTATCACTAGACAAAAGTAAACTGATAATCTTATCTACTCATAAAATTTTAAGGTTTTTTTTGTTTTTTGTTTTTCTGAGACAGAGTCTCACTGTGTCACCCTCAGTAGAGTGCCATGGTGTTACAGCTCACAGCAACCTCAAACTCTTGGGCTTAAGCGATTCTCTTGCCTCAGCCTCCTGAGTAGCTGGGACTACAGGTGCCCGCCACAACACCTGGCTATTTTTGTATTGTACTTGTCATCATTATTTAGTAGGCCCGGGCCAGATTTGAACCCGCCAGCCTTGGTCTATGTGGCGGTGCCATAACCACTGTGCTATAGGCACCGAGCCAAGAATTATTTTTTAATTACAAATGTATGGCCAATTTAGAATTTAAAAATGGAATTTTGATATCTCTTACCTGAGATTCTAAATCAAGGATTTAGAAATGAGACACCGTAGAGAATAATAAGATTTTAAAGCACAGAAATACAAAGGACACAAATCATCGAAGAAGTAATGAATTATATTTCAAACTTTATTATTTCATGAAACAGTTTCTATATACTGCGTTCAATTACTTTTTATTAACTGCTTCCAGAAACCGCAGCAGGTGAAGGAATAGATTGATGACATCCAAGTAGAGGCTGATGGCAGCCAACACATACTCTTCAGGTGACAGTTTATGCATCAGTGAGTGTGTGTCATAGATGATGAACCCACAAAAAAGAAGGGCTCCCGCAGCAGCCAAGACCAACTCCATTGTTTCATTATAAAAAAATAACTGCAGGCAAGAGATTTTAAAGATTTGTTGGTGTTTAACAACAGTTTTAAGAATACTTAAGTTACTTTCCCCCAATGGCCCACTGCAACACTCATATTTAATAATGGTGTAAAACTTTGAAAACCAATGTTAAAAGCAGAAAAAAGCAAAGCAAGTCCAAGCCTGTTCTGTTGGAGGAAAGGACGAATGTGTGGATATCTTTCAGTTAAAACTGCCCACTTGACTCTGAACAGTGGCATTCCAAATATAAATTATTTTAAAATATATCTCTTCTTTTTTTCAGAATGAAATGAGCGATTGCAAGTTGTCAGTTAAAAAGTAAAGGTCTCTTTCTATGTAATTTAAATCATGTGTTCATTCTTCTTTCAATCAATAGTAATGACTAATAAAAGCCTGACTTTTAAAGAGATTATAATCATTCTATATACAAATGTTCTAGATCTGGGGTCCTCAAACTCACTGTCCCTCAGACCGTTGGAGGGCCGGACTACAGTTTAAAAAAAAAACTAGGAACAAATTCCTATGCCCACTGCACATATCTTATTTTGAAGTAAAAAAACAACGGGAACAAATATCACACCGCCTCATGTGGCCCGTGGGCCGCAGTTTGAGGACCCCTGTTTTAGATAGTTATAACTAAGTGTCCTATCGTAAGAGTATATCTCTTATAGCTTCTTGAGGTTATGCATATTGACATAACCAGAATTATATTTTAATTTAACCATTATAACATAACTTACCTTCAAAAATCCTGACAAGCACAAAATCCACAAACCAGCAAACAGCCTATAAAAACAATTTTAATAATTTAGAATAGCATTCCTTACCAAAAGACTAAAACATTCAACATTTTCTGAATAAATCCATCCAGATTTTTGCCAATAATTAAAATGTAAGAACTCACAAACATACAATACCCACTTTGAATTTTTTCTTAAAAAATTGAAAGCTACATATTCAACATTTTTTTATAGTTAACAGTATTTTTTAAATTGGAACACAAAATATTGTGATAAGCATAAATATCATTAGATTTTAATTCAGAGATTTACAAAATCCTCTTGAAAATAACACATGAACAAAGGAAACATGACTGCATTTTTAAACCAAATACTAATAGCAAGTTATTCTGTGAACATGCATACCAAAGCTAACTATGTACTTTCTGTGTTATTTATTATAGAATTTGCTTTAGGAACCAAACTCTCAAGAGGGCTATAATTGTATGAGTTATAATTCAGTTGTTGCAGGTGTACCTAAAATTCAGTTACATAACAAAGGACATCTAAGAAGTCAGAGCTTTGTCATCAAATGTGGGCCATGCCTGCTGTTTTGGGCCACAAGGAATTACAAAGGCCAAATTTATCATCCCTTTTCAAAACCAGAGAAAAGATAGGAAACAGCAGCTTCCAGACCCCGAACAGCAAGCAGCACAGGAGAGTGTCCCTGGGGTCAGGTGGACGGAGAGGGTGAGCTCTGTGATTGCCCAGCCAGAATCTCTAGGCCAAGATGTAGGGGCAGGAACTCGCATAGGGTCTTGTGGTCTTGAGTTGAGACAAGAATTCAGAGCTCAGGGAGACCAAGGTGGCTGGAATTTACAGGGTAGAGCACCAGAGAGGAGAGCATTAAGTCTGTAGATGGGAAATGCACACATGCTTTGGGGTGGTATGTGCAGGACTCCCCTAGCGCCTCTAGCTTGATTTCTGCTCAGTGCATACATGTGAGGAAGTGACCGAGGCTGGAGAATCACCACAGAAAAGCAGGCACTATCATCCTTGGAGTGCACCCGGGGCTGGATGTGGTCTGCCTTCACCAGAGCAGGAAGAAGCCCTGAGACGCACACTGAGCGGCTCTCAGGAGGGTGACACTAGGGCCACAAGAACCTTAAACCGAAAGCTGTTCTGGACCCACTCAATAGAGCTTCAAAAGGTTCACAGTTTCCAAGGAACTTAACTGTGTCCTAGAAGAACAATGTCCAAAATAAGGTTAAGACAAAAAAAATCACCACCCAACAATATAAAATTTATAAAAATCCACATTCAGTCAAAACATAAAAGCATCAAAACATGAAGGAAACGTGACTCCTAACGAGGAGAAAACTATCGACCAAAAGAAATCCAGAAATGACACAATTGAAAGAACTAGTAGACAGGATACTACAATATACCCATCAGACAATTAAGTTCACAAACTTGTCCTGTAAGTGCTACATACCTCATTGCTGAATATTACTGAGTTTGTGAACTTAAATTGTCTGACCTTGTACAACAGTTCTGATGGCTATTCCAGAAAAAAGTTCCAAAATTACTCTGAAGGCTGGACTAGGCATTGGCATCAGTGCATAGCTTTTCAAGGGAAGCACCTTGAAGGTGACTATAGTGATATTTAGCAATCAGGCCTGTAGCACTTTATTTCTAGAGTGAGGTCTCTCACTTAATTGTCAGGCCTCATATCAAGGATTAAAAAGGCCATTTAGTCATTGAAATCCCATGCCTTCCATATATTTTCCAGTGTAAAGACACACACTAAAAGTATGGGAAAAAATAGACCATGCTAATGTGTCACCACAAAGAAAAGATGAGGTGGCAATAACAAAATAGATTTTAGGGCAAGGTGAGCTGAGCTAATGAAGGTCATTTCATAACAAAGGGATCAGATCACGAAGAGAACAGAACAATCCAAATGTTTTTGCATCTAAAAAGAGCTTCAAACATGATGCAAAGTTGTAGCACTTAGTGAGAAACAGACCAATCCATATTTGTAGATGAAAATTTTTAACACTGTCATATTACTTGATAGAGTAAGCAGGCAGAAAATTAGTAAGCATACAGAAGACTTAAACACTGTTACCTTGACAATTCACATTTTTCAAATATTTCATCCAACAGCAGCAAAATATACATCCTTTAGTGTACAAAGAAAACTAACATACTACAAAACGAATCTCAATACATGTAGAAGACTAAAATCACATAAAATATGTTCTCTAACAAGAACAGAATTTTTAAAAAAACAAATATACATAGTAATACACGCTGTTTGGTGAACTAAGGGCAAGCCGAGATTCCAGTCCTGGGTTCTCTCTGAAATGCCGCAGATTTTTCGGGGTATGTCCGGCATACAAGCTGCCACCTCACCGTGCAGATCTTTCAACATCAAACAGGACTTAGGATTTGCTTTTTCATTATTATACCCCAGGGAATCTCCAAAGCTGCTGTACCCTGGGGACACCGATACTAAGAACTGTAAAGCGACTAAGACTTTACAGACTTGCAGGCTAACAAGTTCTCTTGGCTGGCAGGTGTGCATCTGATCCTATAAAGGCCAGGTGATTATGGCAACAGAGGAGTTTCTTCGTCTTCACACCAGAGCCTAGCTCATACAGGCTGACGCCAAGAGGCAGGGCAGAGTAAGGAATCAAGACAACTAGGTGTGTGAGCTCAGCTGCAGCAGGTGCTTCACGGACTCACTGAGCTGTAAGGCTTTGCAGCGCCACTGTTACCCTGCATTAGTTTTCTCATGAAAGGTGTTAAACCTTGGAACTACAACGTGGGGACTCCCACCCCTACGCAGGAGTACAAGGAAAGTTATCAGTGCACTGAGGAGGGGTAAAGGGAGACAAAACGTCCCTAAGAAGCCACCACCACAACACATCCCTCTGGCCACATTCAGTCTAAATTCACAATACCTTGGTAGTGAAGAAAATATCTTAAGCTATAAATTCAGCTCCCAGTGGGCCAGTCTGAGCATCCCAGTATCAGCCCACAGACTCTGTGGAGGGAAGCACCTTCAACTTAAGCCCCAAAGAAATTCAGTAAATAATTTTAAGGCTAATTGCATAGTTAAAAGTAACCAAACATAAGGAAATAAAATATAAGAATTATCAGAAATAGACACAGATATAAAAGTCTTCAGACGTATTTGGCCTCAGATCTATATATGGTAAGTGTAAGATCAGTTGTATCTATAAATGTGTATTTATCATGAAGAGGCTACAGTATAATGGAGGTTGTTTCTCAGAACAAGAGTTGGGGACAACACTGGAAGGGACAGGAGGGGAGAGAACAGCTGACAACCAGGACAGGAAGCAGGCACAGCACAGACCTCTCACCACCTCCACCACACAGATGCACACAAACATCTCCCCAGAAAAGGAAAGGACCAGGAAAGCGTTGCCTCTCCCTAACTGCATTCCAACAAAGCTATTTAGTTCATTTTTTATTTCAGAGTAATATGAAGGTGCAAACAATTAGGTTACAGTGTTTGCATTGTAGGTAGAGTCCCTGTTGGAGTGTGTCCCACCCCCAGCAGGCCTGCCAGGTACCCCTCCATTGTGCCCATTAGGTGAGAGTATACCCAGTCCCCCTCCCCACTAACAAAACCATTTAAACAGCTTGCACAACTGTCCGTGTTGGCTGACCAACTCTATTTTATCCCTATAGAGACTGCCGGTAATCTGGGTTACCAAAATAAAAGGAGGGAAGGTGTGGAAAGAAAGTTTTGCAAGAGTAGACTTTTGTAAATATTCAGTGTTGTTAACAGGAAAAAGAACAGAAAACAGTGGGGCAACTGTGTGCCAACAGGACGCCACTGAGAGCCCAGGGCAGATTCCAGGTGCCCTTGCAGGTAAGCGTGACACAGCACCACCATCCTAACAGGAACAGCCATTCCAAGCACGATCAAAGCATTCAGGTTAATCCAGATCAAAGGGTTTAAAGTTCATGCAGACATTTCTAACAACTGAGCTAAGCATGCTGCTTTTTCACAAAGATGTGGATGGTCTTGGTAACATATTAAGACAAAGCCAAGTAACTTCAGTAAATTCCACACTGTTCATAAAGCACCCACGTGTAGTGTCTCTGGAAAGCATATTTTTTGTTTTTGGCATTTATTTCCTTTTCACTAGAGAGGGAGCAAATGACTCAAAGCCGCTGTCCATCTCCTCGAGTGCTCCTGTGAGCAGGCCTGGCCCTGGACTCAGAGCCGCTCTCTCGTCACCCTGCCTCACACAAGGCACTGCCCCAAACTAGCAGGATAGCTCTTCTCTCAATGCCTCCCGTAACAGGAAAGGCATCTGTCTATTTTATCCAAGAATATATAACTTACCCTGCTCCAAATTTGCTGAAATCTCTCTTAGATTGTAGAGTATATGCAGTCAAACCAAGAAATACTGCCGTGGTCAGTATAAAAGCTTGCAGAATAATATAGACATCATAGAAAGTAACTGTAAAAGTAAAACACTGATTAAAACACATATAAACACTATAAAATAGCTTTCCCTGGCATTTAACAGAAATGCTTGATTTTCTCTTACACTACTCGCCAATAAAAACAATTATAAAAAGATTTCTTATCCAGTGTTGATTATATTAGTACAGTAAAACTACAACCACAATGCAATAAACCATCTCTGAAAAATGGATTGACACAAGACAAGGGGCTCATAGTATTATGAAGTTAATGAGATGATTGCAGAGACCTGACAGAGGCAGGGGGTCAGGAGTTAGGTCACTGCAGAGTGATTCTCATTCCCCAGCCCCACTTGCAGCTTTTCACCACTTGGGGATTATCTATTATGACTTAAACATGGCAGGGATGTTTCTGGGTCTTCTATGGGGCTAAGAATTCCTGGACAGTAGCAGCAACTCCAGCAACCACCTGGTTAGTTTCACTAAGTTCATCAGCCCAATTCAAGACAACTGGGCAAGAAAAATACTGTAGTTATTTGAGGTGGGCCACCATTCAAACTCCTGGGCTCAAGCGATCCTCCTGCTTCAGCCCTCTGAGTAGATGGGACCATGGGCACATGCCACCAAACTTGGCTGAATTTTCTTATTTTTTGTAGAGATGGGGTCTTGCTACATTGGTCAGGCTGGTCTCAAACTCCTGGCCTCAAGCAGTCTTCCCACCTTGGCCTCCCAAAGTGCTGGGGTCAAAGGTATGAGCCACCCATCCAGCCTTCCATGCTACCTACCCAGCAGAGGGCAAGAACCAACCAATTGTTTTGTATGCAAATCTGCATTACCTTGGGGCACATTACTGTGAGGTTCACTGAATACAGACCAAACTTCCTTCAGTGATTTCACAATGACTGTCAGGTTGACTATGACTACAATATAACCAACTGTTGACATTTTCACGGAATTGCTACATTAGAACCTCTTTGCAGGAAGTTAGTGGCTTGGAATCCAAAGCCACGTAAGTAATTTTTTTCTTTTTTTTTTGTAGAGACAGAGTCTCACTGTACCGCCCACAGCAACCTCTAACTCTCGGGCTTACGCGATTCTCTTGCCTCAGCCTCCCGAGCAGCTGGGACTACAGGCGCCCGGCCACAACGCCCGGCTATTTTTTTGTTGTTGTTGCAGTTTGGCTGGGGCCGGGTTTGAACCCACCACCCTCGGCATATGGGGCCGGTGCCCTACTCACTGAGCCACAGGCGCATTTTTTTCTTTTTTTTTTTTTTTTGTAGAGACACAGTCTCACTTTATGGCCCTCGGTAGAGTGCTGTGGCCTCACACAGCTCACAGCAACCTCCAACTCCTGGGCTTAAATGATTCTCTTGCCTCAGCCTCCCGAGTAGCTGGGACTACAGGCGCCCGCCACAACGCCCGGCTATTTTTTTTGGTTGCAGTTTGGCCGGGGCCAGGTTTGAACCCACCAACCTCGGTATATGGGGCCGGCACCTTACCAACTGAGCCACAGTAATTTTTAATTTTTCAGAGGCGCATTGTCTCTAATGTTATTTCTATTCCCAAAATGTTCCATTACTAGCATTTCATGCCATGACAGGATTAGTGAGGTGAATACAGAGAAGATAAAACACAAAGTCAGCTTTGCTTCTTGTTAGCAGTTTCAGTATATGATCAGGTGGGAAGGATACTACAATGAATGAGGGAAATACTGTTCTCAGATTACCCCATCTCTGTATTTCTGTCCCCAATTCTAATAATCTTAAATCTCTCTCCTACATTCCTTATACATGGCGGGGGTGAGGGGTGGGGGATGAACTTGATAACATTAACATAACGAGAAGTAAATACTAATACTTCCTTACTATGTTGAGAAGCTTGCTTCAATCCTATTTTAGTATTACTATTTATTTATAATTCTCTTAAAAGGGGTAAATTACCAAAAATATATTCAACAAAACTGGCATAGAAAAATTAAAAACAGTAATGACAGAATAGGAAGAAATGAATATGTTTATATATATATACATATATATATATCAGGATTAGCAATTTCCTGTTACTGAGTAATAATTAACTCTGACCTTTTTTGGCATTCAAGGGAAACCATCTGGGGACAAGCAGAATTTTTCCTGTTAATTCATTGAAATTGTTTTTACTTGAGGCATCAAAGCACATCAAGTAACTGTATGGCGCTGACCTCAAACACATATTTATATGAAATACAGAAATTAGCACTGCCTTTTGTAGTTCCTGTGAGGATGGAACATTTAAAGCATAGTTCAGTGCAGGTAACTAAGAGGAGCTAAATTCACAAGAGTTTCAGTACATGGCTTAAAACACCTGTTCCTGGTTATTCTAAGATCCCTTTAAATCAGGGAAAGGATTAGCTATGGTTGTCTTATTTTTATAGATGTTCTCCATTCCTTTTGTTTTCATAAACTTTTCCATTTCCTCTAAGCTCAGCTGAAATATGTAAAATATAAATATCTGACTTTTGTTTTTAGAAATTCTTCATCCCATGCTGGATTTTCCTTTCCTTTCCTTTCCTTTCCCCTTCCCTCCTTCCCTCCCTCCCTTCCTTCCTTCCTGACAGAGTCTCACTATGTCACCCTCAATAGAGTGCTGTAGCGTCACAGCTCACAGCAACCTCAAACTCCCAGGATTAAGCGATTCTCTTGCCTCAGCCTCCCAAGTAGCTGGGACTACAGGCGCCTGCCACAACGCCCGGCTATTTTTGTTGCAGTTGTTTAGCTGTTGTTTAGCTGGCCCAGGCCGGGTTCGAACCTGCCACCTTAGGTGTATGTGGCTGGCACCATAACCACTGTGTACAGGCACCGACCCCCCATGCCAGTTTTGAAATGTGACATACCATGATATTAAACTTCAGAAACAAACACCGTATTACCTGCAAGATCACCCACCTTAAAGTCACTAGGATACACAAAAGTGCCATTACAACTTACCAACAACAGCCACAGTCAGGGCTTCAGACAGCGTCTAATAAAAAGAAACTGAAATTAACTAATGCACGAGACTCATACTATCTCACATTCATTTTCTAATTTCTAGCAGTTCAATGTGACCCCACAGAAGTGATCTCATATCTTAGTTTGAGAACAGCCCTGGGAAGTACATGGAGCGGCTGATAAGCCCACCATAAAAATGAGGCCTCAGTATACTCAGTAAGAACATTTAGATTCTGTGATTCCATCCATTCTTTAAGTTCTAATCTGATTTTTCAAACCTGAAAGACTACAGAAGTAATATAGAAAATTCTACTTTTCTCACTCTGTAATATAAATAAAAATAAAATTGCAAAGCATGTGGACATTTAGAAAAACCTCAGTATCTCCCACAAACATAGAAGAATAAAACACTACACTTTGGGGTGGCAGAGTCTTGAAACTACCTCCCAATATTCATTCTCTCTTTCTTCCCTAGTAACAGTTTTTTTTTTTTGTAGAGACAGAGTCTCACTTTATGGCCCTCAGTAGAGTGCCGTGGCATCACACAGCTCACAGCAACCTCCAACTCCTGGGCCTAAGCGATTCTCTTGGCTCAGCCTCCCGAGTAGGTGGGACTACAGGCGCCCGCCACAATGCCCGGCTATTTTTTGGTTGCAGTTCAGCCGAGGCCGGGTTTGAACCCGCCACCCTCGGTATATGGGGCCAGTGCCTCACCGACTGAGCCACAGGCGCCGCCCCTAGTAACAGTTTTTACCAGGACACAGAGCTGGCCTCCCTCGCAGTGAGGTCTGGCCATGTAACTATATTGTAGACAATTTAATATAAGTAGAGAGGTACTTAAATTCTGGATTGTGCTTTCAAAGCAAAAGGGTGCTCTCCATTTTCTCTTCTCATTTTTAAAAACTTAACACTTCGTAAAGATGACAGCGATCTGTCTCATACCATGCAACATGTTGGAATGCCTAAACCACAGCAAAAATCTGTGCCCTTAACAACTTTACTAAATATTCATTCAGATTTTTCAATGAGAAAGAAATTAACTGTCTTCTTTAGCCATTGTTATTTTGTCATTGTTTAAGTCATGTCACAGGTAGCTGAACTCCTAAACACCAGCTTCTCTCTACCCGTTATTACAGTGCCTTTATTTTCTCTTAATTGCTTACCCTAGTTCAATTTTATAAACCATCTGATAGACCCTATCACAAAGGCAAAGTCAGAAATAACGGCAGCAGCTAGGTAACCATACTCCTAGGAGAAGCATCCTGCACCTACCCTACCTGCAATCACGAAGCCTCAGAACCAGGGCAGACGTGGCGTGAGAAGTGCGCAGGGAGATAGAGCAGTGAAGCTGCTGCCACAGGTCCTGGTGTTGGTGGAGCCAGAGAAGGGGTAGCAAAAGCTGACAGGATTTTTTTTTTTTTCTAGCTAACATGATTATACTACATTCTTGATACTTGTGATATGTTTTTAGGAAAGAAATTCCACCTTATATTCAAGTATCTGAAGGAAATAGGATGGAAGAAATATGAAGCTCAGAGGAGAACACGATGATGTCGGCACAAAATCCCCCCGTTAAAAAGACTCCAGAAGCTCTGGAGTTACAATGGGGCTTCATCCCCGTAAAGCCATCACTAAGCTGATACTGCTGAAAATATCCCAAGTAACAATGCAGCCCAGAGAGCCAGTGCTTAAACACAAGACACTGTGTGTCACTCTCATACTATCACAAAGTCACAAAGTCCTAACCTGAACGTTTTTAAGTTAGGGACCGTCTACTACACACACATATACGACACAGCTCCTAGGGCAAGACAGATTCTGCTCCTTCCTCATTTTGATGGGACAGGCCCCACGCCCCAGGAGTGAAAGGCCTGAGTCGTCTGAAGAACTGCACTCTGTGTGTCCCACATGCCTCCTGGTTTGGGCTGACCTGTACTGAGTGACCACCTCGCCTACAAGGGTCTGGCTGAGGCTTTTCTAGGGGCCCTTTGCTCTGGGTAAAAGTTGGCCACACCCTCTTCCCTGATGGAAGTCACCTCTTCCTGAGAGGAGGCTACTTGTGAATGTGAAGAGGAATTTCACACAACCCAGTTTCCCTCTGTACCTCCTCCCTTTCTCCTGGGACACAGCCGACTGGGCCAGGAGCTGCATCTGACCCGAGACCCGGCAACCCATATCCTGGCCAATAATCTACGTGTGACCTGTGTGAGCAACTACCAGCCCATCAGAGTCCTTTGACTCGTGGCTCAGGGTTCTGCACTGAGCTCAGAGGGGGAGCAGTGGCCGAGGGCACTGAAGCTAATGGGTATGTAGGAAAATCAAAGATGGGAAAGCAAAAGCAACGTGTAAGGACAGCGGAGGCAGAAAAGAGACACAACACAACGACACAGAGGAAGAACACAAAACCCGGCTGCTGAATTTCTTACACCATCCAGCCAGAACCGTCCCCAGCTCCTCTGTGTGGGTCATGTGCTCTTACCCGGGAATGGCCTGTTACCTTGCCAAAAACAGCCCCTGGGTCTGAATCAACAGCCCTCCTACACTTGACTTTCCAGTCAGGAGCTTTCAGGCATCACATCAACACAGTCACCACCAAGATTCACATACTTTCCTCAGTTTAAAGCATTTTAATCTGCTCAGCAGTTTTTTTATTCTTATTTGACTGCAAATAATAGTTTAGAATGTTTTAAAGTAAATTTTTAAGTCAGAACTCAGTCTGAGAAAAGGCAAAATAATTTTAAAAATACATAAACTTGAGCCTTACCAACTCATTCTGGTCATATTCTAAGACTGAATTTTTGTAGGTGGTAGTTTAGGTTTTGATGTTCACAAATATCTCAACAAACGTCACTTAATGTTGGGTTCTCCCAACTGTACTTTTGAAACAGTTAGTAAAGCACATCATGTGAGCGAAATGGTCCTTAGAAAGAACAGAGTAATAAGATAAAAATAATACTGAGGAGTTAATCACAAAGGTTTAAGTTCTATGAAATTAAGGTCATATTATAATTTTTTCCCAGGAAAATCAAAGATTATTAGAGGTAGAAAGTATCACAAGGAATATCTACTTTAATATTTTCATTTTGCAGATGAGAAAACCAAGGACAGAAAGGCTAAATGCCTTGTTAACTGTCACATGATCAGATAGTAGCAAAGCTATATCATTTGATTCCAATTCAACATTTTTTCCACTATCCACTAATAATAGAAAAACCTTTTAAACTGACACCATTAAAAATTTTAAACGACTACTTATAAGTAATTTTCTAAAGTACCCTAACTGAAATAAAGCTCATTAATTTTGTTCTGCTATTGTTATATGTGCATATGTGTTGAATTAAATAAATATTTGTAGCAGACCATATAGCTTATGGGAAGAAGAAGCGAGAGTTAAGTTCAGAATACTCTGTGATTATAAGAAACACCCAGTAACATCTCGGTAATGTCACACCTTGGTGATAAGGGCATGGAGAAGGTACTCAGCCCTCAACACGAGAGCTCAAAAGACGAGAACATCAGTGCTTGGCAGTCACTACACCTGAGGTGTAAGTGGCCACAGAGGCACGTCCCTTCACGGACCAGCTTTCTCTGCCGCTTTTGCTTCTGCTGCCCACAGGGCGTCTCTCCCAGAAGACTGCCAAGATTTTCTCTCCTATTAAGTCTGTTTCTATCCCTCCAAAACTGTCTTTCTCTCTCTCTCTCTCTCCCTTCTGCTAAGGCGAATAGCCCTCAGGTACCTAAGGGTAATTGTTCCTGAGCAAGACAGCACAGCAGTCTGGTCCGCCAGGACAACAGATAAGCCGGGGCCAGAGACCTGGCCAGTCCCGGCCCGACAAGTGGCACTCCAGATGGGACTCAACAAATAATATTTAAAACTCAGGAATGTAACTTGAAGTATTTTGATAATACTCACAAATCCAAAGAGCAGGTACAGGTTAAGGGGATGCTTATGTCTGTTTAAAGTCAATGCAAAAATGGAGCCCAGAGAGCCGAAGGCAAACAGCAGAATTAAGGCAGGACTGGAAGACATGAAGTTAAAAGTGTTTCAAGTTAAAAAAAAAAAACATGAGCACTTGTATCCAATTTAATAAAACTTATTTATTTTATGTGTTTATAAAAGTACAGAAAAAAACTAGAATTATTCACATCAAACTATCAAAAGAAATTATTTAACATCTGGGAACTCGGAGCAGTATGAGGTGAATAGTCACAGCAGGACAAAGAAAGGGGAGGCTCTTTCTGTTTAATGAATGAATGTTTATCCTATTGGAATAATGTTTGCAATTGGCAAACTAATTTTTGTTAACAAAAATAGAAAAAAGATATCAAATAATAAATTTTAAACCTAAGTAATTTTTAGGGTATTTATCATACAACTATAATTTTTTTTTCTTTTTTTTTTTTTGAGACAAAGTCTCTTTGTTGCCCTTAGTGGGGGTGTCATGGCGTCACAGCTTATAGCAACCTCAAATCCCTGGGCTCAAGTGATTCTCCTGCCTCGACCTCCCAAGTAGCTAGGACTACAGGGGCCCAACACAACACTCAGCTAGTTTTAGAGACTGGGTCTCGCCCTTGCTCAGGCTGGGCTCAAACTCATGAGCTCAAGCAATCCACCCGCCTTGGCCTCCAAGAGAGCTACAATTACAGGTGTGAGCCTCCATGCCCAGCCAAGTCCCTTATTTTCCAACCATTGTTTTAAGCTTTAGGGATAGGGCATATGACCTAATAAAATCAAAAAAATTATGCCTTAAAAAAACTGCATGCTGTAAAAATTCTTAACAGTATTCCAGGAGATGAGGGTTTAACCCTAAGAAACTGTAAGCTAATGCAAGCTAATAAGTTTACTTTAGAGCTAACTAAACACATTGTGGAACATTTTCCTTCACTAAAAACAAAAGGAAGCTGATTTTTATAAGAGTTACTTAATGAAATTGTTTACATTTTAACCTCAAAAGTTAATAGAAAAAAATAAAAGAACTTTGCTTACAATATGCCCTTGTAATCATATGTAATGTCTGAAAATGATTCAGAATCATGTCATCACCTCACCTTTCATGTACAAATGCCCGTATGGACTCGAAGTATAAAAACACTGTAGAAGTCACTGTAGTTAAGAGAACTTGCAGAGAAAGGATGCTGTAGACTTTCCTTAGAAAGGCTGAAAGAGAAAAAAAGTTACGCATGACTATTTTCTTAAGCATTCATCATAGAGGAGTAAAAACAAATTTCTTCTTAGAAAAATTAAGATTTCTACATACATTCTTTTAAATCTTAATCTAAATAATATAATCTGTAACTAAAACTAGAGAAAGCTTCCAAAGTAATTAAAAAACTATAAAAGACAGCTAACACTCCAAAAAGCACCAGCTTAAAAAAATTAAGTTAGGGTGGCGCCTGTGGCTCAAGGAGTAGGGCACCGGTCCCATATGCCAGAGGTGGTGGGTTCAAACCCAGCCCCGGCCAAAAAAAAAAAACCACACACACAAAAAAAAATTAAGTTAATGGGCCAGAATGTGAATGTTTTCATCCAAATAAAGGACTAAATGCTTATTCACACACAACAGCAAACAAAGCAAAAGACTAAAAGAGAACATTTTTAAGGAATGGCTGTAAAGAATGGTTCGTCTTAATCTGAAAAGCACGAACAGAAAGCACAGACATTATTATTTTTGGTTTTTTGGAGACAGAGTCTTAGTCTGTGCCCCTGGTAGAGTACGGTGGCATCCCAGCAACCTCAAACTCCTGGGCTCAAGTGATCCTCCTGCCTCAGCCTCCCGAGTAGCTACAGGCACCTGCCACACGTGGCTATTTTTCTATTTTTAGTAGAGACAAGGTCTAGCTTTTGCTCAGGCTGTAATTTTTTTAAGTTTTAATTTCCACAGCAGTAAAAATGTTTACCCAAAATGAAACTATCCTTAAAGGTAAATAATGTATAAACTTACTTTCTATATTTCTAAATTTATTTCTATATATACTTTATAAACTAGAGGTAGAAATTTTTATTTCTCATTTATAGTATCACTGCCTCTAGTTTCTATATAATAGGAAATTCTTACTTTCATAATATTTTATTATCATTCATGAATTACCTCCAAGGCCTACTGATTAAAAAATACTTATTAAATTTTTCTGATATATAGAACTACCCCGATTCCTGACCCTCAGAAACAGATAATAAATGTTTATTCTTTTAAACCATTAAGTTTCCTAGCAATCTGCCATGCAAATAGAGAATTAATACGTAGTTTGGCAGCTGGAAGTGGGAGCGCAGCCATAATAGCAGAGAGGCTTTGGCATTAGGTGAGAGGCGGGGATTGGCAGAGGTGGAGGCTGAGGGAGCCACAGAGAAACTGCAGAAGGACAATGCTTTTGAGCATCAGAGGAAGAGGTTTAAAGGAAGTGAGCAAAGTGGAGGAAAGAGAATTCCTGAAAAAATATTTACAAAAAATTGAGCACAGTGTTACCTGTGGTAACACAGAAAGTAGAAAATGTATTTAATGAAATGGGTGATCAAACTAAGGCGCTTTCCAAAGAGCATTAAGGAGCCTGCCAGCTTCTTCCTACTCACACTACCACACAAGAGAGCTATAGCTAAAGGACGAATTGTTAAAGAAAAAGATGAAGTTAGGAGTGCACCTGTAAAAGCCTTAGTTAAGACCTCACAAATATCCAAAGTTGTGCCCCCCAAAACCAAACAATAGTGCTTCTGAGACGCTTAAGGAAGCTGTAGCTTTTTTTTTTTTTTTTTTTACTTTATCACCATCAGTAGAGTGCCATGGCATCACACAGCTCACAGCAACCTCCAACTCCTGGGCTTAAGCGATTCTCTTACCTCAGCCTCCCGAGTCTCTGGGACTACAGGCGCCCATGACAATGCTCAGCTATTTTTTTGTTGCAGTTCTGCAGGGGCCAGGTTTGAACCTGCCACCCTTGGTATGTGGGGGCGGTGCCCTACTCACTGAGCCACAGGTGCCTTAGACTGTGGCTTTTGCCAACTGGAGTGAACCCCAGTAAGAAACACAGGAGACCTGCAAAGTTTTCAGAAACATCACACTGGCAAAGATACCTCTTAACAGCATCCTCCACTGGATGCTGGGTATGAGGTACAGATAACTGGTCTTTCTAGTTATGGGTATCTGAGGGGAACTGCGTCCACATGGGAGCTTACTTTAGATGATGAGATCCTTACTGGAGTGAACCCCAGTAAGAAACACAGGAGACCTGCAAAGTTTTCAGAAACATCACACTGGCAAAGATACCCCTTAACAGCATCCTCCACTGGATGCTGGGTATGAGGTACAGATAACTGGTCTTTCTAGTTATGAGTATCTGAGGGGAACTGCGTCCACATGGGGGCTTACTTTAGATGATGAGATCTCCTGCGCTTTGAGGTGATGCTATAATGGAGTATTTTGGAGAATCTAGGAGAAAGATAATTGGTGGCCAGAGGAAGACTGGGTGGGGTGGTTTAAAATATGCCTACAAATTATTGGATGGTAGCCTCAAAAGGTGGGGCCTAAATCTCCTCCCCTTGAGTGCTGACTTAGGGAGTTGCTTCTCAGGAAGAAGTGATGGTATGTGTGATATACCCCAAGTTGTTAGCACCACAATTTCCGCCCTCCTTCTCAGGGCTGGTCTCCAGAGGAAGCCGCCTGCCCTCTCATGACTAAGAGCCCCATAGAGAGGTTTACCTGGCAAGGCCTCCAGTCAACCCCACATGAGTGGGACTCCCCACAGCAGATCCTCCAGCCCAGATGGCTGCAACCCAGGGCAACATTTTGACTGGAGCCTCAGGAGAGATTCTAAGTCAGAACCACCTAGCAAAGCTGCTCCCAAATTCCTGACCCTCTGAAACTACAAGAGATAATATTTGTTTTAAGCTACTAAGTTTTGGGGTGTTACAAAGCAAAAGTTAGCTAATATATCCGGCTAGCTTCTCGAACAACTCAATTGCTGTCTTCTTAGTTCTTTCCCTGTCCATTCCTTAATTAAAATAGCTGCCACTATAACCCTAGTTTCTAGTCACACCTGTTTCTTTTCTTCGGCGCACTTACCAAAGACTTATTTGCTTACCACTTTAGGGTCTGTGTTTCCTACTTCCCCATCCAAACAACTCATGAGGACCAAGACAATGTCTGGACACGTACACCCTAATATCTAGTACAGAGCCTGGTCAAGGGTCATACATGAAGGGAACTGCTCACCTTCATTGATACAGCTAAAGAAATGCAAACTAAAATAAGAGAAGAGGCTGGGCGCCTGTAGCTCAGTGGTTAGGGCCGGTAGGTTCAAACCTGGCCCAGGCCTGCTAGACAACAACAACAACAAAAATAGCTGGGGCAGCGCCTGTGGCTCAAAGGAGTAGGGCGCCAGCCCCATATGCCAGAAGTGGCAGGTTCAAACCCAGCACCGGCCAAAAACTGCAAAAAAAAGAAAAAAAAAATAGCTGGGCATTGTGGTGGGCACTTGTAGTCCCAGCTAGTAAGGAAGCTAAGCCAAGAGAATCGCCTGAGCCCAAGAGTTTAAGAATGCTGTGAGCTATGATGTCCAGCTCTCTACAGAGGGCAACAAAGTGAGATTCTGTCTCAATTTAAAAAACAAAACAAACAAACAAAAAAAAAGATAATAATTTTCTCCTACCACAAGAATCAGCAAACTACAGCCCATGGGCCAAATCCAACCCCACCTATTTTTATAAGTAAAGTTTCACTGGGCACAGCCACACAGGCTTGTTCATGCTTTCTCTGCAGCTGCCTCTGTGCAATGGCAAAGTTGAGGAGTTGGAAAAGAAATCGTATGGCCCAAAAAGCTGAAAATATTTACTACTTGGCCCTTCGTAAAATACGTTAGCCACTCACAATCTACCAAACTGTCAAAAATTAAAAACTGTGATGACATTCAGGTTTGTTGAGGATGCAGAAAAATGTACTCTAATACATTTTTTGCAAAAGAGTCAATAGGTGCAATCTCTTTGGCAGGGAATCGATGGCATCACAAATTTAAAATACACATACTCCCTGAACCTATAATTTCACTTTTAAAAATATATATTAAAGGAATTCTTGGAAAGATTTACAAAAATGCAGAAGCAACTATTTGAAGGATAAAAACAAGATAAATTACATACATACATACTAAGGAAGACCACTGCAGTTTAAAAGAACATGATAAAGCTGTTATGTGCTGCTATTTTTTTAAAAATGTAAGACACAGTGAAAATACAAAACTGCAGAGTAAGTATGTCTATAACACAGACCCCATAGATTATAATGTCCATGCTCCTGAGTCTACAAAATGTTATCTCTTAATGTTTAAAAATGTATACACAGTGGCTGGATATAGCTGTGCTGCTGAGTCTACAAAATACTATATTTTAATGGTTAAAAAAAAACACACACACACACACACAAAAAAAAAAACAACACTGTGGCTGGGTACAGTGGTTCATGCCTGTAATCCTACTCCTCTGGGAAGCAAAGGGAGGAGGATCATTTGAGGTCAGGAGTTCAAGACCAACTTGCCATTTGTGATGGGACCTGCAGTCTCAGCTAGTCAGGAGACTGAGGTGGGAGGATCAATTGAGTCCAGGAGTTTGAGACCAGCCTGGACAACATAGCAAGACCTCATCTCTAGAAAATTTTTAAAAAGAAAAATAGTGCCGTCTGTAGTTTCAGCTACTGGGGAGGCTGGGAAGAGAGGATTACTTGAGTCCAGAAGTTGGAGGATGGTGTGATGGGACCACTGCACTCCAGCATGGCAACAGAGCAAGACTCCATCTCGGGGGGAAAAAAAATCCATAAATGCAGACGGTAGGCACCAAGATTCTTAATGCATCATAAAGAACTTAAAAATCGGGTGCAGCGTCCGTGATCAAATGGGTGAACTGGAGCAGACAACGAATTTCACTTAGACGAAACTGAATTTCTGCCCACTGAATACTACATAATAACTTAGAACTAACATTTGGGTCGACTTAGGAAGCTTCCGTTTCCAGCAGCTTCCTCACCAATACTCAAACATATGTTGAGTTCTACGCCCTGCGGGGAGGAAATAGTGAACAAAGTCGGTAAGATCTCCGCGCTCAACGAGCCCACAGTCCAGCAAAGGAGAAAGAAAACCCGTCAGCACCACACAGCACAAGCAGGCAACTCCATCTGTGTATGTCACAAAGGCCACACAGTACACTTGTTTTCACCGAAAACGAAACCTTTTGTAAAGATGCCAAATTAAGGCAGCCGAGGCGGTCCCTGGTGCCTTTCTACTAATAGACCGCAGGCGCCCGCCCCGCCGCGCGCTCACAGATGGGAGCAGCCGGCCGCTGCAGAGCGCCGGGCGGGGGCGGGGGAGAGCCCGCGGGGGACAGCAGGGCCGGAGGCGGAGGACAGGCCGGCAGGGGTGGGGAGACAGGGCGCCGCTTCCCCCGGGCCCGCCCGCCCGCAGCCGGAAGTCCGGCGGCACAGGCGGCGGCCCGGAGGGAGGCAGACCTACCCATGCGGACATGCACGCTGGCGGAGGCCACGGAGCTGCCGTAGTTGAAGTCATCCTCGATGGAGGAGCAGGGATAGCGGGGGTCGGGACTGGCCATGTCGGCGGCAGAACCTCTACGAGCCCGGACACAACAGCGACCACAACGGCCGCCGGCCACTTCCGCGATGACGCGCCAGCCGCGACCGGCCGAGCCGCCCGACAAGTAGAGGCCCGAGCGAGTCGATCACTGCGCAGGCGCAGACGCGGCCGAGTGGGGCCCAGCGGCCAACCCGAGCCTGGTCCTCCCGGCAGGTGTCTGCTCTTTCCGGGCTCCGCCGCCTCGCTGCAGTCCGGCGTCCACGCCCCACCGCGTCTGGCCAGACGTAACTGCACACTAGTGAACTCCAGTTTTAGGGAGGCTTAAGTTGCTTTTCACCGGTTTTACGGTCGCTCAGCAAATGGAGTTTGTGTCAGAAGATGCAGAGGCTGCAAACGACAAGATTCCTGACTTGAAAAGTGATCAGGGGCTTGGGGGGCTGGAGGAAACCCCGACCTGCTGACCCAAGTCAGAGCCCGTAGAACATGGGTGTGAAGTAACCCGGGTAACCAGGGACCAACAGAAAGAGACCATCAGTGACCAATAGGAAAGGACAGTGCCGCCTGGAGGCGAAGGGGGCCAATGAGAGGCTCTCAGACGATTTCAAACCAAGTATTTACACGGTGAAAGGGATTTGCTTCCAGCTCTCTTTGGAAGTGCTCAAACCTTTCCCTTTGTTCTTCCTAAATAAAATTTCTCTTTGCTTTCTACCCACACCGCCTGTGCCGCTCCTGTCTTATTTTCAGTTTCCACTCACTTTTGCTTTTGGTTACCGCAAGCCTGGGTTGAACTTTCTAGCACAGCCGAGTAATGGAACCAGCTCAACTGGGTTTGGGGAACTGGGACCCCCCCCGCCCAACAAAAGGGACATTTGTCCCATATGATTATGAATCCACAAGCAGGACAGGCTCCAGGCATAGAGGAATGAACAACGACTGATGTTATCAAAAACCTGATTCTTCCTCTCGCTAAACCATTCCCACAGCCTGTTTCATTTTAATAATATTGATTTCCACTGGCTCGTAAAATGGTTCTTAGAGATGGCCAGAGGTGCTACTGTTTTTTGTTTTTTTTTTTTAGACAAAGTCTCACTCTGTCGCCCTGGGTAAAGTGCTGTCGCATCATAGCTCACAGCAACCTCAAACTCCTGGGTTCGAGTGATCCTCCTGCCTCAGCCTCCCAAGTAGCTGGGACTACCGGTGCCTGCCATGATGCCTGGCTAGTTTTTCTATTTTTAGGAGAGATGGGTCGGGTCCCCATCTTGCTGAGACTGGTCTCCAACTCCTGAGCACAAGGGATCCTCCTGCCACGACCTCCCAGCGTGTTGGGATTACAGGCATGAGCTACTGCACTCAGCCCCTATTCAGTTATTAAGAGAGAGATCTGAATGAGATATGATTCTCCCAAGTGACATCGCATCCCAGATCTGAGTATGGACCACTGAAGTGTTGAATATGGAGGTCAGAGTAGAACTTAGCCCTGAAGGAAGAGCACAAGGGTCAAGGGAAGAGCAGGTGCGAAGCCTCCCCTACAAAACTGTCCCTGCTGTGTTCATGCACCAGCAAGGAGAGAGTGTGGCTACAGCAGATTGAACAAGAAACAAGATCTGAGGGTGAAGGAGTGCAGTGGGCGGGGCAGGTAGAATACAGCTCATGTGGAGCTTGACTTTCATTAACTGAGATGAGGAGACATTGCTGGCTTCTAAACAGAAGAAAGACATGATCAGATGTGATTTAAAGGGGTCGGTTTGGCTGCGCTGTTGAGGAAAGGATGCAGGAAGCAAGGATGGAAGCTACTTTTAGTGAGGAGGCTGCTATAATAATCCAGACGAGGTGTGATAGTGGCTCAAACCTGAATGGCAGCAGTGAAGGGGGGGAAATCGTTCAGACTTTAGACATATTTTGACCAGATTCAACAGGATTTGCAGGTGGACTGAGAGACAGAGGAGTCAAGAATGACTATATATATATATTTTTTTAATACAAGCTTCTAGCATGGAGTTGCTGTTAACTTAGACAGGAGGGAATATGGAAAGAACAGGCTCAGGAGCCATGATCAAGAATGCAATTTGGGAGCTGCACGTGGTGGCACACGCCTGTAATCCTAGCATTCTGAGAAGCCAAGGCAGGTGGATTGCCTGAGTTTACAGGTTCAAGACCAGCCTGAGTCAGAGCGAGACCTCATCTCTAAAAATAGCCCAGCGTTGTGGAAGGTGCCTGTAGTCCCAGCTACTTGGGAGGCTGAGGCAAGAGAATCGCTTGAGCCCAAGAGTTTGAGGGGTGACTTTGTATCAAAAGAAAAAAAAATTCTTTTTTTTGAGACAGCGCCTCAAGCTGTTGCCCTGGGTAGAGTACTGCAGCATCACAGCTCACAGCAACCTCAAAGTCAAACCCAAATTGCTTGGGCTCAAGTGATTCTCTTGCCTCAGCCTCCCAAGTAGCTGGGACTACAGGCACTGGCCACAACGCTGGGCTATTTTTAGAGATGAGGTCTTGCTCTGACTCAGGCTGGTCTTGAACCTGTAAACTCAGGTTCAAGTGATCGGCTCAAGTGGTTCTCTTGCCTCAGCCTCCCAAATAGCTGAGACTACAGGCAACTGCCACAATGCCTGGCTATTTTTTGGTTGCAGCCATCATTGTTGTTTGGTGGGCCCAGGCTGGATTCGAACCTGCCAGCTCAGGTGTATGTGGTTGGCGTCTTAGCCGCTTGAGCCACAGGCACTGAGCCTCAATTTTGGACATGACTGGAATTCAAGGAAGGGATCTTGGCCAGACATGTAAATCGGGCAGTCTGTGGATAGAGATTGTATTTAAAATCTTGACTAATTTAGACTACCAAGACAGCAGTTGTAGATGAAGAACCTTTGATGGAGTCCTGGAGCACTCAAACATTAAGAATTCAGGGAGAGGGGCGGCGCCTGTGGCTCAGTCGGTAGGGCGCCGGCCCCATATACCGAGGGTGGCGGGTTCAAACCCAGCCCCGGCCAAACTGCAACCAAAAAATAGCCGGGCGTTGTGGCGGGCGCCTGTAGTCCCAGCTACTTGGGAGGCTGAGGCAAGAGAATCGCTTAAGCCCAGGAGTTGGAGGTTGCTGTGAGCTGCGTGAGGCCACGGCACTCTACGAGGGCCACAAAGTAAGACTCTGTCTCTACAAAAAAAAAAAAAAAAAGAATTCAGGGAGAAGGGCAAGAACAGCAGGGGATTCGAGGCGTGACCAGTGAGGTGAGTGAAAACGTAAGAGGACCAGTTTCCTAGAAGTCACCTAAAGACAGTGCCCAAGAAAGGGGGTGTGATTAACCCTTTCAGGCAGCCACCAATGGATTAAGTAAGATGAAGAGTGAACACTGGCTTCTTTATTTTTCAATGACATGGACATGGATGACCTTGAAGAGAGCAGTTTTCATGGAGCAAGGTGGGAGAGGTGGCTGTCATTAAGAGTGGGGTTAGGAAAAACTGGGGACAGTGAGAGCATTCAGCTCTTGACTGCAAAGAGAAGCAAGGAATTGGGTTAGTAGATGGATGGGGGAGGTAGCATAAAACAATTTTTGCTTGTTTTAAGGTGGAAGGAATTATACACTTTTTGTATAGTGGAACTGAGCCAGTAAAGAGTGAAGAAGAGAAAACAGGTGCCCTTGATGCCTTTGACTAGCAGGCAGGGGAAAGGATCCGGAACACAATGAAGGGGTGAGAATTTAGAGAGGAGCCCAGACAGTTGATCTATGAAAAAGGGGAAACGCGTGTGTGTTGCAGATGCTAACAGACGGGGCAATGTGGTAGTAACATTCTGTGGAATTTTTTTCCTGATATATCAGTATTCTCAATGTCATCAGCAAAGCTTGAGGATGGGGGAGGTGATGGGAATTGAGAAAAGACAGCATCACGGTTTTCAAGGAGACAGAAGAATAAATGGACTAAAGGTGTAGGGTATGCTCACCCAGCAGTGAAAGTCCTGGCCTTGATTTTATGTTGAGCCCAGTGACCAGGATTTGGATGCCCCCTCCACCAGCTACACTCAGGTGCATGGGCGCAAATCCCAAAATTGGAAAACTGGATTTAATCAGGGTGACAGATTTGCCACCTAAGTTGAGCAAAGTGAGAGAAAGCACACACCAGGGGGTGAGTGCAATAATTGTGGGCTTTAAGGACCGGGAGAAAAGCGAGGCCATCACAGAGTGGAGCCAGAGAAGAGGCATCAAGATTTTGGATTAGATATCCTGGTAAGGGGGAAGGATTGTGGGGTTAGTGCACTACAGGGAATGTGCTAGAAGGAAGGAGGTTTAGTCAGACAGTAGATTCATGGAATGGAAATTATGGATAGGACACAGTTACTGGTGGTGACAAGTTCTAGGGGTGATGGTGGGAGTGACGGCCTGGAGCAGGGCATGAAGCGAGACACGGTGCTCCTGACGGGAGGAGTCAAGGAACTGAGGGGCAGGCAGATTTCCAACATCATCTATTCCACTCCGGTTTTTTGGGTTTTTTTAGACAGAGGCTCAAGCTGTCACCCTGGGTAGAGTGTCCTGGCATCACAGCTCACAGCAACCTCCAACTCCTGGGTGTAAACGATTCTATTGCCTCAGCCTCCCAAGTAGCTGGGACTACAGGCGCCCATCACACGCTGGGCTATTTTTTGGTTGTAGTTGTCATTGTTGTTTGGCAGGCCCGGGCTGGATGTGAACCTGCCAGCTCTGGTGAATGTGGCTGCCGCCTTAGCCACTTGAGCTACAGGCGCCGAGCCTCCACACAGATTTTAAGTCACCAAGAACTAAGACAGCACTAGTACTGGAGAGAATGACACTGAGCTGGAGCTGGAGAGTCTAAAAATAAGGAGGAGGAATTGGGGTGGGAGGGCACAGTGGGTGACTGGAGACGCCAGCAGTGAAGATCGTGAGCGACCTGACGGTAGGACCTCAGGAACTCAGAGGCAGTTTGGGCCTGGTCTGGTAACTGCAGACACTGAGGATGCAGATTTCACGCGATCCAGCGCTCACATAAGATCCGGACTTGGTGGTAAAGTAAAAGATCCAGCAGAGTGGGCCTTCCTGACTGCTGTCCTCAGCGGGGCGGCTCTCCTGGCGCCGCTGTGTATCCCCACCACCCCTCTCGCTGTGGCAGATACTGGGGGGGCATCTCGCTTCTGTTGCTCAGCGTATTCAGGGGTGCCCTTGGACATACAGGGTTTGGTACTTGTGTACAGACTGGCGATAAAATCTCGGTCATCTCAACAAGGGATATCAACATTTCTGCCCCCAAAGCGTTGGCTTTACCAATTTTCAGGGTTTTTTTCAGATTTTTCTTTTTAATTTCATAATATTATGGGGGCACACCCATTTTGGTCACATAATTTGCTTTTGTACAGAGTCAAGTTACAGTAGGGTGCCCTTCACTCATATAGTGTGGTGTGTGTACATCATGGTGATCTAGTAACCCCGGACCTGGGTGGAACTGGAGACCACTCTTGTAAGCGAAGGAGGCGAGAATGGAAACGCGACCACCACGTGTCCTGGCCTCTGAGTCGGCACTAACCGATCACCACGCACGCGCACTGTGGAAGGAAAACTCCGCGCAAGCGCGGCAGGTGGAACGCGGGAGCGAGCGGGGTCTGTCCGCGTGGGGCGTCGCTAACCTCAGGTGCGCTCTACGCGACAGCACGCCGGCCCCTCCTCGGTCTCCGGGGCTGAGATTTTTCTCTCCATTTGGAAGCGTCCCCTGTTCTGTCAGTGCCTTTTGTAACGTGTCCATGGTGGGAAATTAATGCGTAAAGGTTTCAAAACAATTTTACTAAACTCAGTGTCGAAAGGCAAAGGAAGGCCTTGCAAACGGCGTTTTGAGGAAGGAAGACGAGGTCGAGCACGCGTCCACAGAGGAGCGACAGCGGCCTGGAGGGGCAGCCTCGGGGAGGAAACTTCGCTCCGATCCGGTGTGTGTCGCCAGCTCCGCGCACGGCCACCCCTTTCCAAACTCGGCCCAGAGCGCCCCAGGACGTCTGCGGGGGTCGTGCTCGGCTGCGCGAGCTCCGAGAGTTCATTTTTGTGTTCGAGTTTCCCGGGTGTTCCCAGCGTCCCTCAGTGCACCCGTATCTCTTTGCAGACGGGTGCGGTGAGACACCTTTGGAGGGAGCAAGGACCGCGGTGCTGCGTGTCCGCGCCCCGGCAGGCGGCGGGGAGCGGGCTCCGCGGCCGCGTCCCAAACCCCGAGGCGCGAGGACAGTCTGGGCAGGAAGCCCGAATGGGGGCGGTCCCGGCGGCCCCTCTGCGTCACGGGCGCCGCCCCTTCCCTGCCACAGCGCTCCGAGGTCCGGGCGGCCGTCGGGCGGCGGCGACTCCGGGTGTGTGACGGGCCCTCGCGGGCTCCGAGGCCGGGCCGCCCCCCAACACAACACCGCGGTCCCCGGGCTGCGCCATGGCGGGCAGGGGCGGGGCCCGCGCCGGGCTCTCGTCCCACTCGCTTCTGTTCGACCTGCCGCCGGCGCTGCTGGGCGAGCTTTGCACGGTCCTGGACGCCTGCGACGGCGCGATGGGCTGGCGCGGCCTGGGTGAGTGTGGGGCGAGGGGGGCGCCGGCGGGGCTCCGGGGTGAGTGCGGGGCGAGTGGGGCGCCCGGGTGAGTGCGGGGTGAGTGTAGGGCGCCGTGGTGACTGTGTGTGGGGGGTGAGTACCGGGTGGGTTGGGGGCGGCGACAGGGAGTCTGCCGCTTCCTTTCCCTGGGAAGGCCGCAGAGCCCCCAGATACTCGCACAGCAGCTCCCCCCACCTTTTCAGAGACTTCGGGTGTGGTCGGCACACAGGGAGCGCGGGGTGGGGGCCAGTCCGCTCTCCAGACTGCAGCTTCCAGCCTTCCTCGGTTCGCGGCATATGACGTCGTATTGTAGTTGCAAAATCCTGCCAGAATATAACTTTTATGTTAAAACATGTTTAGAACTTAAAGATATTTATCCTTTGGTATTTTCTGTGCATTCCCAAGTGCAAGTGAAATGCTGGAGTAAAACGCTGCTTGTGATTAGCGTTCCGTCTGGTTTTATTATAACGTATCTTGTGTATTTACTCAATTTAGTGGAATGAAGATTTATACTCAAGAATGGTTTTGTATTTTAATCTAGATTGTTGGCTTCATAACTTAAGCTGCCCATTGGAAGTGTAGTCGGAAATAATTCAGACAAAAGTTTTTGTTTTGTTAAGTACTGGCCGTTTGGGGTTAGATTTGACACTAACTAACGGTTGTTGAAAATAACATGTCAACAACTTAGCTTTAATGACCCACAATAGTGATTTTTCTTACCCAAGAATAATAGCAGAAGACCTATGAGGAGAAAATTTTCTTTGTTGTTGATAAACAATGTGGTCACAGTTGCTCTGTAATTTTAAATTATGGTTCTTAAGTAAAATCTCTGAAAAGGAGAGTATTTGGCCCTAATTTATAGAAAACATAGAGGTTTGCAGTTATGTATTTGAAGGCTCAGATCTCTTCCCCGCTAGATCTCTGTGAGAATGATCACAGCAGGGACAGTATTCACACCCATAGATTTCCTAGAGTTACTGGATTTGTGGGAAAAAAAAATTTTTTTTTAAAACATTCTTAATCCAACCACAGATATATGGGCCAGGTTGATATAAATGAATGAAGCAGGTTAGAGACTGTGGAAGGGGACGTAGACATGTTCTCTCCAAAAGGGCTGCCAGCACCCAGCCCCCAGCCCCTGGGCTTCAGGAGTTCATCCCTTCTCTCTCTGCCTCCCCCCTCAGTAGCACTGAAATCCAGCTATCCATGCTTTACATGAGTTGTCACATGTAACACTCCCAGTTATGAGAAGAGTCAGGTGCTGTTACCCTTACCAGTGTTTCAAAAGTGTCTCTGTTAACAGGTGAAGTGGTGGTACAAGTTGGTTACATAACAGTGCTCAAGTTCACACAGCTGCAGATGGCAGAGCCAGGACTTAAACCAGGGGGTCTGGATCCAGATGCACCCCTTGCCCCTGCCTCTCTGCACCCCCCTCTATGCTGTACTCTTTCTGCAGCACTTGACTGCTCCCGGGCGGGCGAGCCATTTCAAACGTGTGGTCCCACTTTCTAGTCGTGGAAGTAAACGAAGGCCGCCCAAATGAGAGCAAGCAGAGGCTATTTGCTCCCAGAAAAGGAGTCAGCCACTGCTACTGGAGTTTGACAGGTGCTCAGAAGGCAGGCAGAGGGTGCAAAAGCTTTATTCTGAAAAAAGAGAAGGCTGCAGGTATGTCCTGTCCCAGGCTATAGGTGCGAGGAAGCTGGGTATCAGTCACCCAGAGGTGGTGGTTCTGTGTGACTGTTCAGGGCGGGTGTCCATCACCCAGAGGCGGTCGTTCTGTGTGACTGTTCAGGGCGGGTGTCCCTCACCCAGAGGCGGTGGTTCTGTGTGACTGTTCAGGGCGGGTGTCCATCACCCAGAGGCGGTGGTTCTGTGTGACTGTTCAGGGCGGGTGTCCGTCACCGTCACCCAGAGGCGGTGGTTCTGTGTGACTGTTCAGGGCGGGTGTCCGTCACCCAGAGGCGGTGGTTCTGTGTGACTGTTCAGGCAGGTGTCCGTCACCCAGAGGCGGTGGTTCTGTGTGACTGTTCAGGCAGGTGTCCGTCACCCAGAGGCGGTGGTTCTGTGTGACTGTTCAGGGCGGGTGTCCGTCACCCAGAGGCGGTGGTTCTGTGTGACTGTTCAGGACGGTTGTCCGTCACCCAGAGGCGGTGGTTCTGTGTGACTGTTCAGGGCGGGTGTCCGTCACCCAGAGGCGGTGGTTCTGTGTGACTGTTCAGGCGGGTGTCCGTCACCCAGAGGCGGTGGTTCTGTGTGACTGTTCAGGGCGGGTGTCCGTCACCCAGAGGCGGTCGTTCTGTGTGACTGTTCAGGGCTGATGTCAGTCACCCAAAGGCGGTCGTTCTGTGTGACTGTTCAGGGCGGGTGACGGTCACTCAGAGGCGGGCGTTCTGTGTGACTTTTCAGGGCGGGTGTCCGTCACCCAGAGGCGGACGTTCTGTGTGACTGTTCGGGTCGGTGTCAGTCACCCAGAGGTGGTCAGTCATTCTGTGCGACTGTTCGGGTCAGTGTCAGTCACCCAGAGGTGGTTGGTCGTTCTGTGTGACTGTTCAGGTTGGTGTCGGTTGTTGTGTGACTGTTCAGGGCTGCACCTTTGGCTTTCTCTGGATGGTCCTAAGTTGGACGTAGGAGCAAAAGTTAAGGAAACAGTCAGTTATTAATCAAATCCTAGACCTCTGGGGCTGGGACTGCAGGGGTCACTGTGTGTTCTTCTGGAGTCCCTGCTGCGGTTCCCTCAGCTCCTACCAGCTTTGAACTTCTTGACTGCTTGGCCTCTTGGGCTGGTGGATACACACTGTGCAGCAGAATTCTGCTTTTATGTGTAGTCCTGCCATTGTCCCTTTGCAGGTCTATTCCCTCAGAAGGGAAAGGTCTAAAATGTTCGCCTCTCCACACTTGATGCCCTGTATGGGCAGTCCTGCCCACACCACACAGCTGGAACCCAGCAGCTGCTCCCAGGCAGCTGGCTCAGCAGAAGGCAGGGCTGGCCTAGTTCTGGTGTTGAACACGCTGAGTTTCCCTGTTGGAACGGTGCAGGAGAGGTGCAGGGAGGGAAACCTGACTTTTGGGGGCAGGGAGACGGAGGACTGAGTCAAGGAGATGGTGCTGTTTATGCTCTGGACAGCCTGAAGGTACAGAGGGCTCAAAATTATATATGGAAAACAGCTGTCATAGTAGTGGGTGAAACCGTCTCCAGCTGGCCATGGTTCTTGGCGAACACCAGGCTGCATTTGCGAAGGCAGCTGGGACAAAGGCAGGCGCACAGCAGCCTCTGTGCTGTGGCCGTGTGTTCAGGACATGTCACAAACCGAAATCACTCATGTGGTCTTTTGAATACACAAGTGCCCAGGCACCGACTGGTCCTAGAGCGGCTGATTCAGTCAGTCCGATTTGATTTCTTTCTAATCTTGTGGCTTTTGTCAAGCTCACAAATGACTGATGTACAGTCTGATCTGGAAGCCATCACTTAGGACGCATTATCTTCTTCACACGACCGTTATTATACTACATCCTCTCACTACTTCACAATTCTTCTTATCTTTAAATGTATTGTACATGTTGCTCTAGTAAGTATTGTTATTAGCAACAGCATAATCACAAGATAATATATTCTCTGGTTAACATTGAGGACTTTATGGCTGGAAAGCAAAGCCAGGAGCCCACGCTGGACAGTGTCCCTCACTCCATGGGCACAGGTTGTATGTGCAGAACCTCCGGTGACAACTCATTCATTACCTCTCCGTACATTGTCATTTGAATTAAATTGTTTAGAGCAGCTGTTGCTGTAAAACCTCTCGACACTTGTGATACTGAGAGAGAAATCTTTTTCTTCCTCTTAAAAAAGGAAAGGAAAATTATCATAAAAATTATTAATTACTATAAAACAAATATAAAATCACATGTACATTTGAATATTTAATACAGATTTAAATAACAGTAATAATAATACAGCTGCCACTTACTGGGTGGTTACTATTGTCCAGACACTGTGCTAAATATTTTACCTGGATTATCTCTCTTATAATAAAAATTCCAGGGCAGCGCCTGTGGCTCAGTGAGTAGGGCACCAGCCCCATATACCGAGGGTGGCGGGTTCAAGCCTGGCCCCGGCCAAACTGCAACAACAACAACAAAAATTCCATAAGGTAGATACTCTTCCTATTTCTAGTTGGTAGATGGGGAAACTGATTCTCAGAGAATTTAAATAATTTACCTTAAGCCACAGTCTATTAAATTACACACTAGGATTCTAATCCAATGGTCAGACTCCAGAGCCCATATTCTTTTTTAAATAGAATTTATTTTTAGAATAGTTTTAACTAACCAGAAAAATTTAGAAGACCGTATGAACAGTTCTCACCACTTTGCAACCTTTGGGTGCTCTCTGTACCCCGGCTCCGGGGTCATTGACACCTTAACATTAGCATGGTATATTTGTTACAGTCCCCGGCTCCGTGGTCATTGACACCTTAACATGAGCATGGTATATTTGTTACAATCCCCGGCTCCGGGGTCATTGACACCTTAACATGAGCATGGTATATTTGTTACAATTTGATACGATTTTATTAACCAAACCTGTATTTACTTAGACGTCCTTCTTTTTACCTAACGTCCTTTCCCTGCTCCAAGAGTGTCTCCAGGATGCCCTCACATTTGGCAGCCCCGTCTCCCTCAGCTCCTTAGTGACAGTGTCACAGCCCAACCCAGTTACCCTGCCCATTGCTCAGAGCCAGCACACTGTGGCCGTGGTCACAGCGGAGAGTTAAATGTCACAGAGCACCAGAAGCTCTGAGAATTTGGGAGAAAGGGTTTCTGAAGATAGTTTGGCAGGCAAAGGCATGGGCAGTTTGGCTGGGTTCAGGCTGGAACCAAGGGGTGGAGGGATTGTCGTCTTGTGCTGAGTTGGTTCCTAGGTGGGGGTCTGGAGACAAGTCTAGTCAGTTCTTTGGAATGGGCCCGTGGTCAGCTGGTCCACTGGAATGCAGGGCCTGGAAGATACCTCAGAAACTACCCTTAGGTTTCACAAGGTGATGTTATCTAAGAGAGTAATCAAGAACGTTAGGAATCTTGGGCAGCACTCATAGTCAGTGAGTAGGGTGCCAGGCGCGTACACCCAGGCTCGCAGGTTCAAACCTGGCCTGGGCTAAAACAACAATGACAACTGCAACAAAAAAATAGCCAGGCATTGTGGCAGGTGCCTGTAGTCCCAGCTACTTGGAAGGCTGAGGCAAGAGAATCGCTTACACCCAAGAGTTGTTGTGAGCTGTGACGCCATAGCACTCTACCCAGGCAACCTAGTGAGACTCTGTCTCCAGAAAAGAAAAGAAAAAAGAAAGTTAGGAATCTTTATAACATTACCTGTCTGACTCCTGAGTAGCAATTACAGGACAGCGAACTAGGGGACCGCTGTTGGTTATTATTATTTTAAACTATGCCTTTGCGAAGTTCAGGCCCCTACCACAGTTCTCACCTCTGCCCGTTATTGATTCACAAAGTGTGGTTTCAGTAATTTCCCGTACTCCCGCTGTTCGTGATGTTCCTGGCAGTTTGAGGAATGCTGGCTGGCACTGGTCTACTGTTTTGAAGAATGTTCCTCAGGGGTTTGGTGCTATTCTGAAGATCAAACTGAGGTTATGGCTGTCTGGGAGGACAACCGTAGAGGGAAAGTGCCATTTTCCTCACATCATATCAAAGAAACATGCTGTTTTTATGTGAGTTGTCACGTGGATGTCAACCACACCAGAGGCAGCATCTGACAGATACCTGCAGGGTAAAAGCACCCCAGTTCCCCCCTTTCCCATGTGCTCTTGGGAAGGAGTAACCATGTGCAGTGCCCCCCGCAGCGGCCTGGAGAGGTGTCTCCCTCCCTGGAGTGGAGGACGGCCTGGGGTTTGGTTTGGTTTGTTTTTTTGACCATCATGTTATTTCTCCCACCTTATAATGTCCTACTCTAAGCTGTCATCCCATTTCTCTGTTCCCCTTCATGGTAAAATCCCTTAAAAGGCTATTTATGCTCCTCATTCGTCCTTGAGCCCTCTCCAACCTGGCACACATGTGCACACATGTGCACACACACATACATACATGCGCACATTCTGCTCTGTCAAAGTCCCTCTAGTGCAAGGTCACCAGAGCTCAGTCCAGCGGTCAGCTGAAGCCCTGTCTTATCTGACACAATCCATCACTCCCTCCTTGAAGCACTATACTCTGCTTATTTTCTTCTCTCCTTACAGATTTCTCTTTATCTCTCAGAGTGTCCCTCCGCGCATTCCCCAGCCGCTCCTCCTCTGTGAGTCTCCTGTATTCATGACCTTTTGAATTACTATGTGCTCCACTAGTAATGCCCAGATTTCCAGCCTGCGTCTCTGTGGGGGTCAGCTTCATCCATCTGTCTACTTGACAGACATCTTCAACTTAGTCCAGAAATGCCCCCCCAAAGTCGTCCCATCTCAGTTGTTCAGCTTTCTCTCCCAAACCACTTCCCATCTCTCAGCAAATGGTGCTCTCCACTCTGCCTCCAGGATCTGATAATCAGATCGCTTCTTACCACTGCCACCACAAACCACCAAAAGCCACCCCCCCAATTATTTTTTTATTTTAGCAGTCTGCTGACCAGACTCTCCTGCTGCCCTCACTGAGTCCGCCTCTCTTGGGGAGCCCGTTTCTCGGTGAAGCCTGCTCTTTCTTCACTCTCCTCAGAACTGCCTGGGAGCCTCCTGCCTTGCGCAGAACAAACACTGAAGCCCCACGCACTTTTCTCACTTCCCTCCCTCTGTTGGCCTGTCTCTGACCACTTGGCCTCCTTATTGCTGGAACTCACAGGAAACCTGTTTCCTGCCCATAACCTGGGACTTGCTTCACTTCCCTGTGTTTTGCTTCACAGCCCTAACGGCTGTTTTAAAGTCCACACCCACTCACCCCCTTCTGCCCCTGACCTTTCTCTTCCTCTGTGTTATGTGTGACCTCTCACCTTCGTATGTGTATGTATACTGTAAACACAAATGCAAACGTAAATACATGTTTGTTCATCTAGAAAGGAGCTGCGTGAGGGCAAGGCCTTGTCTTGTTTTTTGCTGTTTCTGCTAATGGAAAAGAAACAAAACTGTAAGATAATTTAAGAAGATTTATTCTGAGCCAACAGTGGCCATGGCCTGGGGAAACAATCTCAGAAGGTCCTGAGAATGGGAGCCCAGGGCAGTCAGGTTACAGTTTGATTTTATACATTTTAGGGAAAACAGGAATTGCAGGTGAAATCGTAAACCAGCAGGTGGAAGCTGAACACCGAGCTGACCCAAGAAGGTGGGACATGGGGGTGCGGGGCATGGTACACATTGTAGGTGGACTTAGAGACTCTTTGATTTGTAATTGGTTAAAGAAATAAAGCTTTGTCTAAAGGCTTGGAGTCAGCAGAAATATTTTAAAATGAGGAAGACTGCTAATTGCAGAGCCATAGTATGGGGCTCCAAGTGATCTGTTCTGTCAACTGATGGCCTCAGGTGGGACTCAACCTTTGGCCTGCAGGGCCTTAGATCTAGAAGTATCTGTCCTGTCTGTCTTAGGATCACTGTTCTAACATTAATGCTGTCAGTTGTTGCATCTGAACTCCAAAAGGGAGATGGTACAGCCAGGAGTGTCTGACTTTCCTTCACAGCCAAGGACTCAGGTATGGGGGTGTTCTGGGGTTCCTTTGGCCAACAGGCTGCATTTAGTAGGGGGCTTAGAATTTTCAAAGCAGGCATTCACTAGTTATCTGTGTTTGGAATAAATTAATGAATGAACAGACATCTATTAAACACCCAGAATGTCCTTTCTTAGACTAAGATGGGTGCTAAATAGAACATCATGGGCCCTGTTTGGGAGGACTTTCCAATTGAATGCCGACAAAAGGTCTATGAAAATGCTACAGAGAAGTGTAAGAAAGGAAGAATGTGTGGGGAAATGGTATTGATATCACGTTACGGCACAAGGAGGGTCTGGCCGCCTGTCACTATCAGCCAAATGTGGAGAAGGGGATTAGGCCCAACGAGTTTTATCGTCAGAGACCCAGCAATCTGGAGAACAGCGTCTGCCTCAGTTACAGTTTTAATAGTGTTTATAATGGCATACAAGGAAACAAACGTAGAAACCTTTAACTTTACCTAAAAGCATCATCAAAGAAAACATCAAAGTAGCCTTTACTCCAACAATGTAAGGTCACTTACTATCTGAATGTCACGACCTCCCCCCAGTCTTCTGAGATAAAGGTGCTCACAATTTTCATGAAACCCTAACTAGAGAATCACAGAAGGTGTGAGGGGAGGAGACAGGGCTGAGCAGACCAGTCAGCTGTGCAGCTTCAGCTCAGCCTTTCACACTCCATCGTGCAGCCAAGTCTCTGGTTTCAGTCACCTGGGAATGAAATCACACAGCTTCTGTGGTGCAGCTGAAACGCCAGTGTGGAGGGGTCTCCTCTAGAAGTTAATGGTCCTCACCTGTGTTACTGGACAAAGATGGTCTGGCCACCTGTCATCAGCTGAGATGCAGAGATGGGGACAGGTCCACCAAACTTTGTCCCAAGGCCAAAAATTCTGGAGAATAGTGAGAGTAGCCAAGACCATTCTCTTCTTCCATTTCCAAAACCACAGTTTTGTACATGAAAGTTTAAAGCAAAAACCACATTAACCCTTCTCTCAAGCAACAATAATCGGCATAACACATGACCCATAACAAGCAATACTCAGCGTAACCCATGACCCAAAACAACATTCCAGTTCAAAAGTTAATCTCCTAAATCAATTCTCTTAAGCTACTCAAAACGTACACTTTTAGGTTAAAGCTGAATTTACAAAACAGCAAAAATGGGAGACACAATGTGAAGGTCACATAGGAGCTAAACTGACCAGACCAGCTGTGTGGTCTTGGCCCAGCTCTGGTGCCTCCGTCTTATCCTCACTGCACACCTCTCACTGTGGTGTAGGACTGAGCGTGCAGGATGCACAGAGGGCCCCTGAGGAAGTGTGCACAGCCCACCTCAGTTACAGACTGTGAGCCCTACTCAAGTACAGGATGACAGAGCACATGTCTGGATAAGGACTATTCCCATCTCTTGTGAAGTCTGTTACCAATGCATGTTCCTCTCACGGTCTCATGTGCATAGGAAGGACAGAGCCAACTGAACACTTTGAGTTTGTTTTGACTTTTCTGGAATTAAAAATATCTTTAAAGTTCCTTTTTAAAAATTGCCTAATTCCTTTGGGTATTGTGTAGAAAGAGAGCACACCCCATTCTCTTCTCCAAAAACAGGCTTTGAGAAGAAGGTAGTCTTCATTTCCTTGGGCTTTTGGCCTGTGGTTATATGCAAATACAAAGATTCCAAATAGGGGTGTGTTTGGTTACTTGGGAAAAACCCTTCAGAGATGTATTTGCATGTGGAGACCGAGATTTCTACAGCTGAATTCCCCAACATTTCTGCAGCTGAATTCCCCGACGGTTAATGCTAGTCCTGCCTTCTCAGAGCAGCCTTCACAGACCAGCCTTCAGGACGTTTAAGCAGCAGTGATTGTTAAGCAATCTTCAGATAAACTGATCTCTGAACTTCTTAAGTTGACATTTTTCCTTATATTATGCCAAGATGACTTTTAACAAAAAGTTTTGCTTTCCATAAAAAATGGTTTTAAACAATGCTTAACATGTTTCTTAAAATGCTTTTAAACAATGCCTAACGTATTTTTCTTAAAAATGGCTTAAAACAATGCTTAACATGTTTTTCTTAATTTGTCTTTTGGGCTTAGAATGCTCTTAACTTTAACAACATAATTAGTCAGGGGGCGGAGACAAGATGGCTGACTGAAGCCAGCTTTCCACCGAGGCTCCCGTCCAGAAGGAGAGTTAAAGGACAGAAATTTAGCAAGTAACCTGGTGGATTAGAGCTGTACCTAGAGAGAAGGTTGAAGAATGCACATCAACCCCGCTGAGGCGAGCTGTGACCCCAAGGATACAAACAAAAGGTACAAAATCCATCACCAAGCGACGGGAGTCCCCTCCCCCATGAGAACGGCTCGGAGTGTCCCACAAACAAATGAGCAGAGTTCAAAGGTCCTCCCACTACACTCCACGGGAGAGACCCTCTAAAAACTGGACCTACCTCCTCTACTAGGGTGCCACGGCATTCTCCTGCCAGGCATAAAACTATATAAAACTGTATATATTCTCTACCTGCAATTCAGAGCTCCCAGCACTCCCTTCCACTCTCAATCTGAGGTCTGGAGGCCTGTTCCCCAGGAGTCCAGATACCTGGGTGATTTCTTGAGGAGTGTGGACAGGGCCTAGACTGCAGCCGGTCAGTGCTGATTCTGCAGCACCGGGGTGAAGAGAAGACGGTTGGCTGAGAGGGAATCACACCAGAGCGGTGGTGCCCCGAGGCACAGAGCAGCAGCTGTTTTGGGCAACAATAGGGCTCACTCCCAGATATTCCGAAGCCACACCCCCTGTCTCCTTGGGCAACCAAAGGAGGCTGGGAATCTTCTCAGGTGGCAATCACCACGGACAGAAATGCAGGCCCTGTGAGTAAAGGTTTGCCTGAGGCAGTACCGGCCTGGCTGGAGCATGGGGACTAGAAATGCATGTGCAGAGCCAGGAAATTCCCAGGGCGGGGCTGACCCAGAGGACCACTTTACTGAGCCTAAGACGCACCTGGCCCTCAGAGGATTGTCAGTCTATGACAAAGAAAGGCAGGAGGCTAAAACTGACAGGAAACCGAATACAAACCTGCAGGAGCAAAGACAGGGCCTGAGGCGCAGGCTCTGGGAATTTAAAACAGCTTCTCTTCTGCAGGGGAATTTAGCAGGGACAGAAACAAATTCCTGCAAAGTTGTTCTGTTCTGTACTATCGGTAACATCAATCAGGGGCAGGGCTGGAGCTGAGTGAACACCCCCCCCCACAGGCTCCATCAAACGCCCGAGGTTGTCAGGCCTCACCTCCCCCTGCTGGATAGAGGCAGAACGCAGCAGCCTGGCTGAGCAGATACAGATTTCCTTGTGATTCAGGCAGGTGCAAACCCTTGGAATATATGTTCACTACAGGCAACTGGGTCACAGTCCTGCAGGGCTATCAGTGACTGGGTGTGACAGAGGTGCAAGGTGGAGAAGGAGGCATCAATCTTCCCAGACTGATCTATTTGCTGGGTGGGTCCTCCTGACTTCATGGAGCACTGGAGCAAGCCATATCTGAGTTGGCACCAGACCCCTGTGATCCAGTTGCCAGAGATTTTAAACTCTCCCACCTGAGACAGGTGCTGACTGAGACAATTGATTTGGACCTTTTGAACTGAGACAATCGCCCGAGGATGATTCAGGTGGTGCCTTGGGTGTGTGGTTGTAGGAAGGTTTGATTTTCCTTTTCCAATTGTTGCCTGTGGGGGCGGGGTGACTTAATTGCTGGTATTTCTCCACAGCTCAGACTTCAACCCAGAGTAACTGTTTCACTAGGGTCGGACAGAGACCAGCTGAAAACAAGACAGAAACACTTAGCCCCGCCACACCAAACAGGTTCCCAGTTTCTCAGGCCATAGCACTGTATGGGTCCTCGACAAATCTCCAGGGGAAAACTCAAATGGTGTAAAATAATCATGGGGCAGAATTAGCGGAAAAACTCTGACAACATGAATAACCAGAATAGATCAATCCCCCCCAGAAAGATATGGCAGATGTAACTGAAGATCCCATTCATAAACAGCTGGCTGAGATGTCTGAAATCGAATTCAGAATTTGGATTGCAAACAAGATTAATAGAATGGAGGAAAATTTGGAATTAGAAATTCAAGGAGCAATTCAGAAGTCGGAATTAGAAATTCGAGGAGAAATTCAAAAGTTGTCTTAAGAATTTAATGAATTTAAAGACAAAATCACCAAAGATTTTGACACACTGAAGCAAGAATTTTCATCCCTCAAAGATCTGAAAAATACAGTAGAATCCCTCAGTAACAGAGTGGAGCAAGCAGAAGAAAGGATTTCTGACATTGAAGACAAAGCCTTTGAAGGCTCCCAAACTCTCAAAGAGGAAGAGAAATGGAGAGCAAAAATGGATCATTCTCTCATATCTGGAGCTCTGGGATAATTTGAAGAAGGCTAATATCTGCCTCATTGAAATCCCTGAAAGTGATGAAGTGGCCTCGCAAGGCACAGAGGCCCTTCTCCATGAAATTATGAAAGAGAACTTTCTAGACATGCCAAGAGATTCTGAAATTCAGATATCAGACAGTTTCAGAACCCCAGCACGACTCAATCTGAATAAGACATCCCCCAGGCATATCATAATTAACTTCACTAAAGTTAATATGAAGGAGAAAATTCTGAAAGAAGCCAGATGTAGAAATCCATCACCTACAAAGGGAAGAATATTAGAATGACTGCAGATCTCTCTGCTGAAACTTTTCAAGCCAGAAGAGGGTGGTCATTGACTTTTTATATCCTAAAGCAAAATAACTTTCAACCCTGGATCCTATATCTAGCTAAATTGAGTTTCATTTATGATGGAGAAATTAAATACTTTAATGAAATTCATATGTGGAAGAAATTTGCCATAACCAAACCAGCTCTTCAGGACATTTTCAAACCTATCCACCATAATTAAAGCTCCACTGTCATACTTTAAAGAACTTGAAAAAATAATGCTTTGTTTTATATGGAATCAGAAAAAACCTTGAATAGCCAAGACGTTACTCAGAAATAAAAATAAAGCAGGAGGAATCACGCTACCAGACCTGAGACTGTACTATAAATCGATAGTGATCAAAACAGCATGGTACTGGCACAAAAACAGAGAAGTAGATGTCTGGAACAGAATAGAGAACCAAGAGGTGAATCCAGCTACTTACCGTTATTTGATCTTTGACAAGCCAATTAAAAACATTCAGTGGGGAAAAGATTCCCTATTTAACAAATGGTGCTGGGTGAACTGGCTGGCAACCTGTAGAAGACTGAAACTGGACCCACACCTTTTACCATTAACTAAGATAGACTCTCACTGGATTAAAGATTTAAACTTAAGACATGAAACTATAAAAATACTAGAAGAAAGTGCAGGGAAAACCCTTGATGAAATCGGTTTGGGTGAGTATTTTATGAGGAGGACCCCCCAGGCAATTGAAGCAGCTTCAAAAATACACTACTTGGATCTGATCAAACTAAAAAGCTTCTGCACAGCCAAGAAAATAGTAAGTAAAGCAAGCAAACAGCCCTCAGAATGGAAGAAGATATTTGCAGGTTATGTCTCTGACAAAGGCTTAATAACCAGAATCCACAGAGAACTCAGATGTATAAGCAAGAAAAGAACAAGTGATCCCATCACAGGCTGGGCAAGGGAGTTGAAGAGAAACTTCTCTGAAGAAGACAGGCGCACGGCCTTCAGACATATGAAAAAATGCTCATCATCTTTAATCATCAGAGAAATGCAAATCAAAACTACTTTGAGATATCATCTAACTCCAGTAAGAAAGGCCGTATCACAAAATCCCAAGACCAGCGATGTTGGCGTGGATGTGGAGAAAAGGGAACACTTCTACACTGCTGGTGGGAATGCAAATTAATACACTCCTTTTGGAAAGATGTTTGGAGAACACTTAGAGATCTAAAAATAGATATGCCATTCAATCCTATAGTTCCTCTACTAGGCATATACCCAGAAGACCAAAAATCACATTATAACAAAGATATTTGTACCAGAATGTTTATTGCAGCCCAATTCATAATTGCTAAGTCATGGAAAAAGCTCAAGTGCCCATTGATCCACGAATGGATTAATAAATTGTTGTATATGTACACCATGGAATATTATGCAGCCTTAAAGATGGAGACTTTACCTCTTTCATGTTTACATGGATGGAGCTGGAACATATTCTTCTTAGCAAAGTATCTCAAGAATGGAAGAAAAAGTATCCAAGGTACTCAGCCCTACTATGAAACTAATTTATGGCTTTCATATGAAAGCTATAACCCAGTTACAACCTAAGAATATGGAGAAGGGAGAGAGGGAGGGGAGGGAGGGGGGAGGATGGGCAGAGGGAGGGTGATTGGTGGGATTACACCTGCGGTGCGTCTTACAAGGATACATGTGAAACTTAGTAAATGTAGACTATAAATGTCTTAACACAATAACTAAGAAAATGCCAGGAAAACTATCTTAACCAGTGTGATGAAGATGTGTCAAACGGTCTATAAAACCAGTGTATGGTGCCCCATGATCGCATTAATGTACACAGCTATGATTTAATAATTAAAAAAAAAAACAGTCATTCAGAATGTACCTCTTTATTTTTATTTGATTTGTACTGGGAATAAAGGGAACAAGTTATAAAGAATTGGAGAAAGCTATAAATATTCAAGAATGTAATTAACAAGTCAAGAGTTTAAATTCCTATTGCATAAAATTGGAGCTTTTATTTTATAGATTTTGATCTAAATGAATGATACATTTTATGGAGGCTAATAATACTCTGTAGTGGTGTTTCTGTTCAGAATGCATCATTGTTAGAAAAAAGCTATTAAAGCCGCACTGTGAATCACCAGGTAGAAAAAGAGCAGCCACATTTCACCTCTGTCCTGGAAGCAGTCTGGGCTTGCAGACAGTGTCCATGTTAACTGAGCTGGGGTCCGTTTTCACGATGAGCTTCTACTATTAGAAAAAATGCCTTTGCTTTATCTGGCTTTCCTTAGATTCAGTACAAACTCGGACCTCTTGCCCGGCAGTGTCAGTGAACTGAAAGCCCCCTCTGTTGCACCTGTGCACAGGTGTTCCAGCTGAATCTCAGTGGGGTGCTCACAGGAGAGCCTCTGAGATCCGCAGCTTCTCAGCCAAGGGACGGGAAGCAATTCAGAAATTAAAGAAAGAAAAGGTAAAACGGAATGGAGACAGGGAAATAGTGGAGTATAAAGCCAGCGTCCCCTGGACTTGAAAAGTTAATTCTGGATTTGCTTTATAAACTGTTAGTTTCCTACGGTGAGAATCATAAGCTATGAAATGTTTATGCCTTTTTATGTGTAAATATTATATCTAAGGAAAGTTCATGCCTAATGGGCACAGTGTGTGCTATCTGGGTGATGGGCACCCTGGTAACTGACTCGAACTGTACAAAAGCAGTTTTATGTGACCAAACCCCTGTAATAATCTGAAATGCTAACACCATAACCTGCGTGTACCCTCACGTGAGCTTGAAATAAGTAAAATAAAAGGCTTGTCAAAAGAATGCAAGAGCCAAGCTAAGTGGGCAAAGCCAGAGCAGTTTCAGCAACAAAATAGATAGGGTTGGACTTTAACCTGTAGAATAAAATAAACACCCATGAGTCCATACTGATGTAAATAAAAAATCGAATAAATAAATAAATGGGAGAGTAGGGACTGCTATTTCCTACAGAGCATTTACAGTGAATGAACTTAGAAGGGAATGTGGCTTAGAATGCCCCCGTCAGGCAGATGCCACAGTGATGGCGCTGAGTGCCACCCACTGGTGCCTGCAGGTGTGAATGGCCAAATGTGAGAAGCAGGGGATTTCCTTAATCTCAGAGTACCTCCCAGCATGCCTAATACCTATAAAGGGAAAGATAGTTCTGTAGTGGAGAGACCTTGCAGAGTCCACCTTCACCAGGCACTCGAGATGAACATTACCGTGAAGAGACATTTATACCGTAGCCCTCTTGATGCCTCACACCGAGAGGGACACAGTGTTATTTTACTCTCCTGAAGGACAAGGAAAGATGGGGGGAACCTCACAGATTGGGGAGTGTAAGGAGAAGGAACAGTGTAACTGCTATGTGTGAAACGGGACAGAATCTTAGAAAGGAAAAGGGGACAGGTGGAAAAACTAGTGAGTGGAGTTAAGAACACATCTGCCGTTTAGTTGTTGCTGATTCAGATGATTGGGTCGTGAGTTAGTAAGAAGTTACCATTAGCAGAAGGTGGGCATGGATTGTATGCTAAATTAGTTCAAAATAAAAAGTTATGAATGAGATGAAATAATATATACAGGTTATCTAAAACAAGTCTTCTTGACATTTGTTCCTGTTCTCAATTAAAAAAATATTCCAATCAAAGTATGTCTGACTATTCTTGGCTCTTCTCTGTTGCAATTTCCACAGCGGAGCGGCTCTCAAGCAGCTGGCTGGATGTCCGTCATATTGAAAAATATGTAGATCAAGGTAGAAGTGGGACAAGAGAATTGCTGTGGTCCTGGGCACAGAAAAACAAGACCCTCGGTGACCTTCTGCAGGTCCTCCAGGAGATGGGGCATCACCGAGCCATCCATTTAATTACAAACTACGGTAAACACTTATGTGATCTAACTCTCAATCCATCTTATAGGAGTCATGGCTTGAATATGTAAATATTGTGTTTTATCCGAGACGCGGACTCGCTGTTACCTGTGGCTTTTATCTGGAAGGGATGTTGTAGCTTCACGTTTCCTGGTGACACTCTTCCCGTGTCGCCTGCCCTACTATACAATACCCTTTTTTCTACCACTCTGTGGGCTGTTACCTTCTGTTTTTTCTTTCACTATTACTGGCAACTATACTTTTTTAAATGTTTCATTTTTAGCAGCTGACAGAATCAGCTCTCTGTTCCAAACTCGGAAACTCTTTTGAGTCATAAGTGTGATTAGAATCACAATATTTAAGAAAAATACAGGCCAAGTGTAGCGGCTCATGCCTATAACCCTAGCAGTTTGGGAGGCCCAGGTGGTGGGAGTACTGAGGCCAGGAATTCAAGACCAGCCTGAACAACCTAGTGAGGCTCCATCTTCTCTACAAAAAAAAAAAAAGCAGAAAAATTATGACTTGGCACCTGTAGTTCAAGCAGCAAAGGCACCAACCACATACACCTGAGCTGGCAGGTTCGAATCCAGCCCGGGCCCGCCAAACAACAATGACGGCTGCAACCAAAGAAAAATAGCCGGGTGTTGTGGCAGGCGCCTGTAGTCCCAGTTACTTGGGAGGCGGAGGCAGGAGACTCACTTGAGCCCAGGAGTTGGAGGTTGCTATGAGCTAATGACACGGCACTCTACCCAGGGGGACAACTTGAGGATCTGTCTCAAAAAAAAAAAAAACAGAAAAATTAGCTGGGCGTGGAGGTATGTATGCACCTGTAGTCTCAGCTACTCAGTAGGCTGAGGGAAAGAGCCCAGGAGTTTGAGGTTGCTGTGAGCTATTATGACACTACTGGCCCAGCCAACAGAGTAAGACCCTGTCTCAAAAAAAAAAAATTCAGATAATGTTATTCTTTGTTTTATAATTAAGATACAATTAAGTATAACTGGATTCCCCTGTATTTTATTTTATTTTATATTTGAGACAGTCTCAAGCTGTCACCCTGGGCAGAGTGCGATGGCATCATAGCTCACAGCAACTTCCAACTCAGGCTCAAGCAATCCTCTTGCCTCAAAAACTTGCCTAGTTTTTCTATTTTTAGTAGAGATGGGTCTCCCTCCTGCTCAGGCTGGTCTGGAACCTGTGAGTTCAGGACAGTCCACCCGCCTCAGCCTCCCAGAATGCTAGGATTACCCCGCCCCCCCCCCCCCCACAAATTTTAGTGTAGATGATACCTGCACAATAATCTTGGGATTATTCTTTGCCTCTTGACCGCTGCTTCATGCCGCAGGCTTTAACTCTACCTTTCTTATCTGCTATCCATTCCCAGCGGCCCAGTTCTCCCGTTTGTCATGTCTTTCTGATACTGTGCACCAGGCCTCACATCTAAAGGTCATGAAGTTTTCTCCATTTATTGTTTGTCCCTTGTTCTGTTTATTCCATTTATTCACTTCAACAGTGATGATCTTGACTCATCTTGGGAATATATTTTATAGACTAAGAGTCTTAGGTTAGAAGCTTTATTCTTTTGTTTTTTTATGTTGGCATCCTTTTTGTTCTGTTTATTTGCATATGTGTTATTTGGTGATGTACCGTGTTTGGTCCACATGAGTCCTTGCACACATGAAGAAGTCCTGAGATTTGTACAAGAAAACTGTTGCTTCAGATTGAGTTTTATTTCATAGATGTTTGGTGTTAATGGAACATTCACTCCTAACACACTTCTACCCTGAGGCCATCCCTGCAACTTGGCTAATCCCTGCATCTTTTACACACTGCCTCTTCACTTAGTTTAGTACAGCAGAATACTTTATTCTGACGCTGGCTGAGCAAGTGAAATTCAGGGAGTCCAGGGACTATAGAGCCTTTTCATCATCTGGGTCTTTCCCTGCCACTGACCCCACCACATGACTGGCTGTTCTCAATGTAAACTCAGGCCAGTTTGAGAGGGCACACAGGTATGTTTCATAGTCCTCGTTCTGGGATAGATGTTAGGGTGTATTTTCTCTCTGTGAGTCACTGTGCAGTGGGGAGTTACGTGCGCTGAAAGTGGACAGGGTTCCTCACCGTGGTGGAGCCCTGCTCGGCTGCACATGCAAAGGTGACTTCATGTTTGTGAATTTTAGCTGATTGGTGGAAAGACACTTGTTTATTGGTCTAGCACACAGACATAGGTAAAGCTGAGGACGAGGATAAGAGTGCTTTAGTCCTTTACTAAAGAAAATAGCATTATTATTTTTTTTTTTTTTGAGTCTCACTGTGTCACTCTCAGTAGAGCCCACTCTCAGTGTCACTAATGCTAAAGAAAATAGTATTGTGGGTGGCGCCTGTGGCTCAGTCAGTAAGGCACTGGCCCCATATACTGAGGGTGGCGGGTTCAAACCGGCCCCGGCTGAACTGCAACCAAAAAATAGCTGGGCGTTGTGGCGGGCACCTGTAGTCCCAGCTACTTGGGAGGCTGAAGCAAGAGAATCGCTTAAGCCCAGGAGTTGGAGGTTGCTGTGAGCTGTGTGATGCCACGGCACTCTACCGAGGACCATAAAGTGAGACTCTGTCTCTACAAAAAACAAAGAAAAGAAAATAGTATTGTTATTATTATTATTTTTTTGAGTCTCACTATGTCACCCTCAGTAGAGCATCAGAGTGTCACAGCTCACAGCAACTTCAAACTCTTGGGCTCAAGCGATTCTCTTACCTCAGCCTCCCAAGTAGCTGGGACCACAGGCACCTGCCACAACGCCTGGCTATTTATTTTTGTTATTGTTGTTGTCGTCGTCATTGTTGTTTAGCAGGCCTGGACCGGGTTCGAACTCACCAGCCCTGGTGCATGTGGCCAGCGCCCTAACCACTGACCCACAGACACTGAGCCAAAAATAGCATTATTTAATTATGATTTATTGAGTTGATGTTTTGAATTATAATTTTGAAAAAGTGAATGATACAGGTTGTTAAGAGTGCGATGTATTGGCTTGTTGGAAACCTGTGTGGCCTTCACACAGGGGTGCCCTGTTAGCTGCTCACTAAAGTAGGGGCTGGAGCTTCTGCTGAAAATGTGTGAAAAGATTTGGTCTTTGCTGCTACCATGGACAGATATATCCAGATAATCAGTTTTGCCTACACTTCTTTAGAATTATTTTTTTTGGTGGGGTAGTTTTCATTTTGGAGGAATTTTGACCCTTTACATTCCAGCCCCCGGGCGTTCAGTTGCAGATGGGATTCTTCTGGTCTCACGAGGAAGGGCCTTTTTCCGCCTCCAAGGCACTGTCCCCGCAATGCAGGCTGCTGCCTCGAGGGGGCACGAGGCATCCTGACTGTCGCAGATGTTAAAGCAACTGGAATCTTGTTTCTGTCACTTGTTCTTGGCACACATGTTCTTATCATATTTTGCATTTTTATTTCAACGACCAGCAGCTGTTTCCAGTTTTGACACGAAAACCACAGCTTCCTATTTGCTTCTTAGATAGCCATGTTGAATTTCCATTTTATATGGCAAAGAAATCTCTCTCTTTTCACAAACAAAAGGCAATGAATTTCAGTGCCTTTACAGTTCCGAAAGCTCACGTTTTATTCTATGCAAGAATTCCTAGTTCAGGATGTTTGTTATCATGTTGTCTTGCCTAGTTGCTCTGGCTGGACCCTTGGGTGTAATGTTGAACAGAAGCAGCAAGACCAGACTCCCTCACAGCACCGTCCCCACACTGCCCCTGACCTTCAGGGGAGACACTCAGTCTTTCACTAGGAATGATGTTGCTTGTGGGTTTTCACAGACGGCCTGTCCCAGACTGAGGGTGTCCCTCTGCTCCTCAGGGTATGTTATGGTAGAGCATTTGTTTTCATCAGATGCCTTTTTGCCGTCTACTGAGGTGAACTTGTGGTTTTGTCCTGCATTCTGTTAGTGTTACGTTGATTGGCTTTCAGATCCTAGGCAAATCTTGGATTCCTGGGATAAGCCTCATGTGGTCATTATATCTGATTCTTCTTGCACGTTTCTGGATTTGGATTGCTAATGTTTTATTGGGGATGTTTGCATCTATATTTATAAGAAATATTGTTCTGCAATTTTCTTGTGATGTCGTTCCCTGGCATCAGTACCAGATTCTAAAGCTGGCCTTATTGAATGATTTGGAAGTTGTTTTGTCGTCTTGTTAGGTTATTAAATATGAAGTGTACACTTTCCTTAAGTACTAAGTGTGACAGTTGATATCTCTGACATTCCGCTTTGACACTTTTTGGGGTTTTTTTTGTCCTCATTTTTTTATTGTGAAGGTATGTCTTCATTCTTTCTAATGCACATTTTGGCTTGTGATTATCTTTCAAAAATTTTTGGACCAACATTTGTGAAACCAGGGATAAGTCAAGAACATGTGCTATTTTTGCATATGAGTTGCGTTGTAAAACCAGTACAGTGCAGACAGCTTGAGATACTAGCGACATGTTTGGGAAGGATGTGGCTAATGAATCCACAGCACCGCGATCGTTTGAGAAGTTCTGTTCTGAGGATTTTAATTGTGACAATGAGCCGTGTGGGTGACCTGAGACCAAGCTGAATGATGGTGAGCTGACAGCCGTAGTGGAAGCGAATTCATCTCAACCTAATTGTGAATTAGCAGTGGGGATTGATGTTACTATTCTAACAACACTAGACCATTTGAAACGAATTGCCAAGGTGGGTTCCACACAAATTAAAGCAGCATCAGAAGAGAAATCGTCTGGAGGCTTACCTCTCTTTGCTGTCACAACATAAAGGTGAACCATTCCTAACCATATTGTTATGTCTGATGAAAATGGATGCTTTTTCATAATCACGAGCATTCAGCGCAATGGCGATTATGGAGATGAAACAGTCTATTGTGGAGATGAATAGTGAATAGTTCTCAAGAAATGCTGATGGTACCTGGTGGGCCAGGCTGGTGTTATCCACTACAGCTACATGAGGTCCCTGCAACTGGGTAGACGAAATGGTGAGGATGCTTGCGATTAAGTCCAGAGATCAACCAGAGGCAATCCTCTTGCAAGACAACGCTTGAGCACATGTCAGGTAAACAACACTGCTCGAACTGCAGAAGCTGGACTTGGAAACACTCTGTCATTCACCATATCCACCTGACCTCGCTTCAGCTGACCACCACTTCTTCCAGGCTTCGGACCATTTCTTGCAAGGAAAATATTTGATTCTGAACAAGCCGTGGGAAATGCCTTTCACAATTCATCACCACTCGCTCTCCAGGCTTCTTTGCTGGTGGCAGACACAAGCCAAGCTAAGATGGCAAGACGGCGTTGATAGTGTAGGTGCCTATTCTGATTCATTGTGCTGCTTCCTGTTTGAAATAGAGGAAACCAAACTTCTGATTTGAAATAGAACGTTTCAGATTTAATGGCTTAATGTTTTGGCAAAATTTGTGAAGGACTGACATTGATCTTCCTTGAATGTTTGGTAGAATTTCACCTGTGAAGCCATCTGAACCTGGACTTTTCTTTCTGTGAGGTTTTAAAATACTAATTCAATCTCTTTTCTTGGAATGGGTTTATTCAGATTGTTTATTTCTTCTTTTTCTTACTTTTGTTGTTTTGGGTTAATTGAGGGTACAAAGAATTCGGTTACAGTGTTTGCATTTGGTAGGTAAAGTCCCTCTTTTAATTGTGAGTTTATTTCTTCTTGAGTTCGTTTCCGTAATTGTGTCTTTCCATCTAAGTCATCTAATTTTTTGGCATATTTCTATGAGGTTTCTTTTTTGTTCTTGATTTTACTACTAAATGTTTTGAGTCTCCTTTTTTTTCTTTCTCGGCAAGTCTAGCTAACAGATTGTCCTTTTTGTTGATCTTTTCAAAGAACCAACTTTAAGAACGTCTCTGTTTCATTTATTTGAGCTCCATCTTAGCTGTTTCCTTCCACGCTTGCTTCAGTTTTGTTCGTTCGTTCTTCTTTTTCTAGTTCCTTAAAGTGAAAGTTTAGATTATTGATTTAATGTCTTTCTTCTTTTTTTAGGATTGGCATTTGTAGCCCTAAGATTTCCCTCTAAGCACTGCTTTTGCTGCATCCCATAAATTTTGGTATCTTGTATTTTTATTTTCATTCATCTCAAAGTATTTTCTTATTTCTCTTGTAATTTCTCTTCAGTTAATTATGAGTCAGTTTAGTTTCTATCTATTTATGAACTCCCAGATTTCCTTCTGTCACTTGTCTCTACTTTAATTCCACTGTGCTCAGAAAGTACACTTTGTATGATTTCAGTCCTTACACATGTATTAGAGCTCATTTAATGGCTTAGTATATGGTCTGTTCTAGAGAAGGTTGACTGTGCTCTCGAGAAGTGTGTGTTCTGCTTTTGTGTGGAGCGTTGGCAGATGTCTGTCCTTAGTTGGCTGATGTCGTTCAAGGAGGTTTGTTTTGATTGTGTTTTATTGCTAATCTTCTAAGCAAAGTAATTAAAGAAACCAAACCTGGCTTGGCGCCTGTGGCTCAAGTGGCTAAGATGCCAGCCACATACATCTGAGCTGGCGGGTTCAAATCCAGCCCGGGGCCACCAAACAACAATGACGGCTGCAACCAAAAAAAAAGAAAAAAAATAGCTGGGCGTTGTGGCAGGTGCCTGTAGTCCCAGCTACTTGGGAGGCGGAGGCAGGAGACTCGCTTGAGCCCAGGAGTTGGAGGTTGCTGTGAGCTGTGATGCCACCGCACTCTACCCAGGGTGACAGCTTGAGGCTCTGTCTCAAAAAAAAAAAAAAAATAGATAAATAAATAAAATAAAGAAACCAAACCTAAGTTTAAGATATTTCTAGTTAAGAAACTAGAACCTAATCTCAGAAAACTAGAAGGTGAAATAAAAATTTCCAGAAGTCTACGTGAAAGTGATAGAAATGAATGCAGAATATGGCAGGGTTTTAATCTTTTGTAAGAAGCTACACGGACTGCCTGAGCGCAGGCAGACTGTAACAGGTGGAAGTGATACTGACAGTCCATACTGGGGAGGGGCGGTTAGCATCTGTGGTTGATAACTAACATGCTCTCACGTAACTACCTCTAACACCTCAGCACACAAAGTGGTATAAAAATTAAACTAACCCAGGGAAATATAATCTCATAATTATAAAACATTTAAAATATAAGTGCAAAAAACTGACAATGTTTTTTCTTTCAATTTTTTACTTTGTACTTTAATATTTTTCATTATGTCTAACAATAATTTAAGGTAGCTATTCATGTTAATTAAGTGACTAAAGTATATTATATGGGCTCGGCGCCCATAGCACAGTGGTTACGGTGTCAGCCACATACACCAAGGCTGTCGGGTTTGAACCCAGCCAGGGCCAGCTGAACAACTGTAACAAAAAATAGCTGGGCGTCATGGTGAGCGCCTGTAATCCCAGCTACTTGGGAGGCTGAGGCAAGAGAATCACTTAAGTCCAAGAGTTTGTGGTTGCTGTGAGCTGTGATGCCACGGTACTCTACTGAGAGCAACATAGTGAGACTCTGTCTCAAAAATAAATAAATAAAGTATATTATATGCTATTTGATCATTAGAAAGCTATTTCCCATGTGTAAATATGTAACCATTCCATAGGAATGAAACTGAACTTTAGAAATGAATGTTACCAGCAAGGTATTTATTTTCCCAATTTGAGAAAGAAAAGAGAACATGTTTGTCAGAGACATAAATTTTTTTGTGTCTAGCTCCCTTAATTTCTCTTTCAGGAGCAGTCGTGAATCCTATGGGGCAAAGTCATCAGAAAGATGGATTCCCAAACTTTGCAAACCTGCCATCCAAGGTAGAGGACATCAAAAATGACCATCGAACTTTGCTGCATATATAACTCAGCTTAAGGAAGGGAATCATCAGGCAGGAGAAGGCTGGATTTGCAGGCACCTCTTAAAAATCTGATATGCCTTGGTTCCCTTATTATTCTTTATTTACATAGGATTAAGGAAATTAGAGATTCGTAAACATTTGAAGAGTTAAGAGCTTTCTCCTCTCGTGGTTGGGAATTAGAAATACTGTAGGTGCTGTGACTTACGCCTTCGTCTTAGCTGTGTAATTTCCCTTTTCTCATTGAGGTTTTGTGTGTTGCTGCTGGATTTTATTACACCAAGTTAGCAGTGATCTTCTTCACAGCATTAGAAGTCATCCTAAATGAGCTATAACTGATACGGCATTGATGCTTGAGTTTTTACAGTTGATAGGGAAGCCTTAAATATAGATGGCAATAAGTGTTACTTAATAAAGTGCAATAACCTTGATTTCCACCCGCTTTCTCCTAAGTTAGATTTCACTTCATTACACTGTGTGGTCCAGGGGAAGCTTTGATTTCCTTTAGGCTCTGGTCTTCCTAGACTTATGAAATGAAGTTACCTTCGTACGTATTTCTTTTCCTAGGGAACAGCCAGCGTCACAGAAGATAATGTTCCTATTCCTGAACATAGTGAGAAAGGTAAAAAAAACACTTTTCTTCTTTTTTTTTGGCCGGGGCTGGGTTTGAACCTGCCACCTCCGGCCTATGGGGCCGGCACCCTACCCCCCTGAGCCACAGGGTGCTGCCCAAAAAACACTTTTCTTTAAGTTACACTTTCATTTAAGGGAATTTAGATGGAGAAACATCAATGAACACATTAACCATTTATATCAAGATTCAATATAAAATTTTATAGATATTGAAATAATTTCAGCTTTGTCTGACACAGTTTGATGGATGACATATTACTATTATATTAAGAACCCACTGGCTGGGCGGCACTTGTGGCTCAAAGGAGTAGGGCACTGGCCCCATATACTGGAGGTGGCAGGTTCAAACCCAGCCCCAACCAAAAAAAAAACCCCACTGGCTACAGGCTGGAACAGTGGCTCACGCCTGTAATCCCAGAGCTCTGGAAGGCCGAGGTGGGTAGATTGCTTAAGCTCAAGAGTTTGAGACCAGCTAGAGCAAAAGCAAGACCCCATCTCTACTAAAAATAGAAAAACTGAGGCAAGAGGATCACTTGAGCCCGAGTTGGAGGTTGCTATGAGCTATGATGCCACGGCACTCTACCCAGGGTGACAGCTTGAGACTCTGTCTCAAAAAAACAAACAAAGGGCGGCACCTGTGGCTCAGTCGGTAAGGCGCCGGCCCCATATACCAAGGGTGGCGGGTTCAAACCTGGCCCCGGCCAAACTGCAACCAAAAAATAGCCAGGCGTTGTGGCGGGCGCCTGTAGTCCCAGCTACTCGGGAGGCTGAGGCAAAAGAATCGCTTAAGCCCCAGGAGTTGGAGGTTGCTGTGAGCTATGTGAGGCCACGGCACTCTACCGAGGGCCATAAAGTGAGACTGTCTCTACAAAAAAAAAAAAAAAAAAAGAAAAAAACAAACAAAAAACCCCAGAAAAACAAAAAACAAAACCCACTGGCTAAGAAAGAACATAATTGTGGTCTCCTAGGGGGATATTTCAGGTTCTTGTTAGCAAAATTTGCTATTTTTATGTGTCATAGGAAAACATTTTTATATGATGTTCAGTTTTATATAGTTTTAAAATTTTCCATAGTAATTGCAGAAATCTTTCAAGATACTGTAGAGGAATGCTAAAGGTCAGTATGAAGATCTAGTTATTTTGTACATCAACTTTCCCAGTTTATCAGTAGGGAGAGTAATTCAGCCCCTTCTGGGAACCATTCTGATAAATTTTAAAGACCATTTAAGGTTGATTTGCATTATCTTTGCCACCAGATCCGAAGCTTCTTTGGTTGAAGAGAGAATTTTATTTTTATTTATTTTTTTTTTAAAGATACTTTATCACCAGGTGAGTGTGTCTTATAACTTATTTTATTTATTTATTTATGTATTTATTTGCAGTTTTTGGCCAGGGCTGGGTTTGAACCCACCACCTCTGGCATATGGGACCAGCGTCCTACCCCTTTGAGCCACAGGTGCCGCCCTGAAGAGAGAATTTTAAAAGTCAGACAAGGTTTTGGGTCTTTAACAATAAGGTCTAAATGAATCATTAAATGTCTGTAGAGAGGACTTTGTATTAGCTATGGAAATACAGACAAAGCTGGGCTCTGAAGGATGCAGCCAAGCTTTTCCTTTTGAATTTGTATTTGATTACCTTTTATATGTTTTTTTTCCCAATCTCTGCTTTGGATGATTTTTCAAAAAGCTGCAGCTTCTTCTTTCACATTTCAGTCACGTTTGGGGAGTATTAACGCTTCCCGTCTCACAGTTTTCTTTTCCTTTTTTTTTAGAGACAGAGTCTCATTATGTTGCCCTCGGTAGAGTGCCCTGGTGTCACAGCTCACAGCAACCTCCAGCTCTTGAGCTTAGGCGATTCAGCCTCCCGAATAGCTGGGACTACAGGCGCCCGCCACAACGCCTGGCTATTTTTTTGTTGCAGTTTGGCTGAGGCCAGTTTTGAACCTGCCACCCTTGGTATATGGGGCCAGTGCCCTACTCACTGAGCCACAGGCACCACCCTAGTCTCACAGTTTCCAAGAGTTTTATGTTCATAAAGGACCAATGGCAACACTTGACCTAGTGACAAGAACACTAAGTCTTGGCAGTGTTTCCCCTGCTGAGCTTCTTGGCTGATCTTTTTGGAGAGGTGATGAAACCACAGCAATGCTGCTGTCAAACCACCTGCTCTGTGGAGTGGTGGGATCGGACCCCAGTAGCACGCAGACGGCACATGGGGGCTTCCACATGGGTTCTTGGGTCCTCCTCTCTTGACCTTCTCTGGGCTCTGACTCATTTCTGAGGTGAGAATTTTGGTTATAATGGTGACATTGATTCTCAGAAAGAGAAAAGGTGACTTGTCTTTTCCCTGCTTCTCTTCCTAAGGAATATTGCGGAAATCCTCCATCAGCTTTCAACACATTGTAGAAGGAACCAGAAATTTCCACAGAGACTTTCTAATTGGAGAAGGGGAGATTTTTGATGTATACAGAGTGGAAATTCAAAACAGAACATATGCCATTAAATTATTTAAACAGGTATGGAAAGAATTGCTGTCACAGGATTTCAGTTCTGTCTATTTGTTATGCTTCATGTTCACATGTGTTGTTTTCATCAACGTTGAAGGTGAAGGATGTAGTTGAAAGTAAAAATTTCATAAATGAGGGCCAGGTGTGGTGGCTCACACCTGTAATCCTAACACTCTGGGGGGCTGAGACAGGTGGATTGCTTAAGCTGAGGAATTCGAGACCAACCTGAGCCAGAGCAAGACCCTGTCTCTTAAAAAAAAAACCCAGCTAGACCTTGTGGCAGGCACCTATAATCCCAGCTACTTGGGAGGCTGAGGCAGGAGGATGACTTGAGCTTAGGAGTTCAGTGTCGCAGTGAGCTATGATCCCACCACTGCACTACAGCCTAAGTGACAGAGGGAGACCCTGTCTCCAAAAAAATTAATGATAATAATAATTAGTAGAAACAGAATATATGACTCTGAAGACTGGAAGAATGAATGCCTGTCTTGCAGGTGTGGAAGTTGAATCCTTCCCATTCTGTGGTTTACTGCGTGAAAAAGATTTTTGTGACAAGTCAGGAGGGCCCTGTGACCTGACATCCCACCAGGGGTGTGGATTTGCCTAGGACGGCCAGGATGAGCCAGCTTTCTGGCTTTCAGAATGATGATGTCCATGTAGGCTGCGTGTTGGGCTGAACTGCAGGTAGCTCTCTTCTGTCAGAGTTCAGGAGGGCAGAGAGGAGACTTCCAACAGGAACAGGCCGATGATTGGGGTTGAAGGACAGAATACAGTTGAGTGGCTGCAGCCATTGAGGTGGAGAGGGGATTCGTGAGGCTCAGGAGTCGTGGGAGGTGGGCAGGAGCAGGTGTGTGAGAAAGCGCTGTGGATAGTCATCACCTTCATTCATATCCCAAATGGCCAGGTACCAAGCACATAGGGTGAGGGTGGCCGAGTTCAGTCCTCCAGGAGCTCACAGTCCCGTGGGGAAGTGGGGTGAACAAAAGGGTAGGGGCTATCGAGAAGCACTTTGGCAGAAATTTGTACAAAAGGTCATAGGAGCCCATAAAGATAGCAGCTCTCTCCACCCGGAGTGTGGCACAGAGTTACCATGCCATAAACATGTCTCAAAAACAAGTGGCTGGTAGTGAAGATGGGGAGCTGTAGACTGGGTGACACACTCAGTAGGGGCATGGCGAGAGCATGAGAACCTGGAGCCTCAGGAGTGTCTGTGTGAGAGCCTGGTCCCCTTCAGGACTGGCCATGTGAGAGCCTGGTCCCACTCAGGAGTGGCCGTGTAGGAGCCTGGTCCCACTCAGGAGTGGCCACGTGAGAGCCTGGTCCCACTCAGGAGTGGCCACGTGAGAGCCTGGTCCCACTCAGGAGTGGCCGTGTAGGAGACTTGTCCCACTCAGGAGTGGCCGTGTGAGAGCCTGGTCCCCTCAGGAGTGGCCGTGTGAGAGCCTTGTTGCACTTGGGAATGACGGTTTATGGGGGGGTATAATGACAAAAGGTGTTGTTGGAAATAGAGCAGTCCATGGGTGGCTTTTAAGTAGAAGACTGAAAGGCTTAGATTTGTTTTGGGGGGGGGGGGGGTTGCAGATTTTTTGGCCGGGGCTGGGTTTGAACCCGCGAACTCTGGCATATGGGGCTGGCGCCCTACCCCTTCGAGCCACAGGCGCCGCCCTAGATTTGTATTTTTTTAAAACTTTCTTTTTAAATGTTTTTTTTTTTTTTTTTTTTATTTATTTTTAATTTTTTTTTTGCGGTTTTTGGCCGGGGCTGGGCTTGAGCCCACCACCTCCGGCATACGGGGCCGACGCCCTACTCCTTGAGCCACAGGCGCCGTCTCCTAGATTTGTATTTTTAAAGCATAACTTTAATTACAGGTTAGGGGTCCTCAAACTGCGGCCTGCAGGACACATGAGGCAGTGTGATTGTGTTTGTTCCCGGTTTGTTTTTTTACTTCAAAGTAAGATATATGCAGTGTGCATAGGAATTCTGTCATAGTTTTTTTTTTTTTAAACTATAGTCCGGCCCTCCACCAGTCTGAGGGACAGTGAACTGGCCCCCTGTTTAAAAAGTTTGAGGACGCCTGGGTTAGAGGGTGGGTTGGATGATGGAAAGAACTAGATGAGAAGAGAAGGGCCTGGAAGAAGGGATTTCAGACGTGTGAATCAAGAACGGACAGGGCATCGGCAGTGTTCTCAGCCCTAACTGCATGCACACTCCCAGGGATCCTGGGACAAAATTAGCCCCATGGACAAAATGAGCCCCCTGGTTAAGTCAGAACTGTGACAGGGGCGGCATCAGTATTTCCTAAAAGGCCCCCCCTGTTTCATGCTGACCTGGGCATGGTCAGGGGATGGTGGGGAGAAATGGACCAGACCAGCCATCTGTGGGCTAGAGAGACAGACAGAAGACATTACAAAGCTTTCAGAAAAATTATTCACCTCATTTCTCCATTTCCCCAAATTGCAATTTGCACCAGGACAATGGTCTGATAAAATGCAAATTCTGATAAAGTGGTCTTTGAAAACAATTATTTAGCCTGATTTGTTATTTCTGACTTCCTGGCTTAACTTGGAAAATAGCTCCCAGAATTCTGTTGAGCTTTTTTTCTTTTACTCTCCAGAACAGAGCTGGAATTCTGCCTTCTCTAGCAATGTGCATGGCAGAGCCAACAGCTGATGGGACCCGGGGGTTTACTGAATTCAGCCCTTCTGAGGTTGCAGTTAGGAAGCAGAGCTCCAAAGGGAGCCCTGAGAGATTTGCAGAGGCAGCCCCAGCGGTGTGGGGTGTGGTGCTGGTGCTCAGCACAGCATCACTGGGTCATCGTCCAGCATTCATGTGCCAGGCAGAGGGCTAGCTTCAAAAGCCTCTTTGAGGTGAGGGATTATATTTTCATTTGCTTAGTAAGCTCATCTTTTCAAAATTAATGCTGACGTAAACTTGAACTGACATGTCCAAATGACCTACGTCATAAATGCCAAATTAATGAAATTTTGCAATAGAATACAAGTAACCCAAATTGGATTCTTTGGGAGATCAGGTGGGGAGGTTCTGAATGTCATGGGACTGTCTTTAAATACTTCTGAACTTACGTGCATGAGAGCAAAATATGATAAGAGAGTTTAAATAGAAACTTTGGCAATATGATATTGTCAAGTGGAAAGAAGCCAAACTCAGTAAAATAATTTAAGAAGGTTTACCTGAGCCAAATATGGGAACTGAGACAGCCACACCCAAGAAGCCTGGAGCACATGGACTTGGGTGGTGGGGTGGCACTTTGGTTTCATACATTTTAGGGAGACTGGGATTACAGGTGAGGTCATAAGTCAGTATGTGGAGAACATACATTGGTTGGAGATGCCACGGCAATCTACTCAGGGCGACAAAGTGAGACTCTGAGACAGGAGTTTGAGACCCAAAGGGGGAGACATGTGGAAGTGGGACCTTACAGGCTACAGGTGGGTTTAAAGATTTTTTAACTGACAATTGGTCAAAAGTATCTGACAGACTCAAGTGGTTGGTTCTGCACATTGAGGGCTGTGGGCGTATCCTGCAGAGCCCTAGCCCTGTTGGTGAGTCACAGACGAGTCTCTGAGAAGGGGAGAGGGCATGATGAGGCAGGTCTGGTCTCCTTTCTCCGGCCAGCAACTGTTTTAGGAATCCACCTGGCCGCGCAGGAGTCCAGTCAGTCACTGAGGGGGGTGCCTTAAGATTTTATTTTAGTTTATAATATACTGCATGAAAAACTTTTAATTCAAGAGCAATGATTCTAAATCTGTCTGGAGACTAATAGATTTTTGAAAATCTGATGAAAGCTTAGGATTCTCTTCCCAGAAAAGTGTTCACATGCATTTATACCAAAAAGTTCATCTGATCTGGGGAGACTGTAGGCCCTAGGTTAAAAATCCCAGAAATAGAGGTCCTTTCCTTGATTTTTTTTCTTATCTTTTTGTATGATATTTAGGAGAAAAACGTGCAGTGCAAGAAACATTGGAAGAGATTTTTATCTGAGTTGGAAGTTTTACTGCTGTGAGTACATCTTGTCTGGACCCCCCCCACTCCCCCCCACTCCCCATCCCCCGTTTGGGTTTCACCTCTGTTCATCTTTGATTTTACTGCACAGGCGGGCGTGGGGGGGGGCATTTAGTGAATGTGGGTGGGATGTTAGAACCTTGGGTACATTTTTGACATCTGTTCCAGTATATTCCTTCAAGTACCTTTTAAAATGATCACTTAAGTAATTTGCTGGAACATCTTTTAATGAGAAACTCACAAGGAGTGGATTAAATCATGCGTGACTAACATGGCTGAAAAATTATTCTTAGAGCATTGGAATTGTCTGCATTTTACCATTTCCTCTGTTTTTTAAAGACATTCCAGTATAGAAGCTCTTTCGTTAGCATAACAACTCTCTTCAAGAAGAGAGTCTTGGACAAAGAAATCAAGTGCTTTTAATGAATCTATTGTTTGGGGGGAATTCATTTGTGAGTCTCAGAGTCCTTGGAGACAAATTAACATGACTATTTTCACATATACTCCTGTCTGCAGTTGTGCGGCCTTCCTTACCGAAGGCCCTAACCCTGCACAGATCATGTGCTACCCTTTACAAATAGGAAATGCTGTTTTTAGATGTTTTCTTAACCAATATGTGAAGTGGAGGGGCAGGAAGAAGGTGGGGATAGAAGCGTTACAATGAATCACTTTTCTTTTATAGCCAGGACTAGGAATCAGATTGTTGGAGACTAATCAACATGGGTGATGCCTGTGGCTCAGTGAGTAGGGCGCCAGTCCCATATACCAAGAGTGGCAAGTTCGAACCCAGCCCCAGCCAAACTGCAACAAAAAAATAGCCGGGTGTTGTGATGGGCACCTGTTGTCCCAGCTACTCAGGAGGCTGAGGCAAGAAAATCGTCTAAGCCCAAGAGCTGGAGATTCCTGTGAGCTGAGACGCCACAGCACCCTACCGAGGGCGACAAAGTGAGACTCTGTCTCTAAAAAAAAAAAAAAGTATATATCCGGCTCGGTGCCTGTGGCTTAAACGGCTAAGGCGCCAGCCACATACACCTGAGCTGGCAGGTTCGAATCCAGCCCAGGCCCGCCAAACAACAATGATGACTGCAACCAAAAAATTGTCGGGCATTGTGGCGGCCGCGTGTAGTCCCAGCTACTTGGGAGGTGGAGACAGGAGACTCGCTTAAGCCCAGGAGTTTGAGGTTGCTGTGAGCTATGATGCCATGGCATTCTAACCAGGGCGACAGCTTGAGGCTCTGTCTCTCAAAAAAAAAAGTATATATCATTTAGTCAATAAAACCTAAACCCCAAATTGTTATACTAAAAGGTTTCTGTGTTACATTTTTGTTTATTTGCTTATGAAAGTAAGATTCAGGCTGTGTGTAGTAGCTCATACCTGTAATCCTAATACTTTGGGAGACCAGTGCTGGAGGATCCCTTAAGGACAGGAGTTTGAGACCAGCCTGAGCAATATGGCAAGACCCCATCTCTACAAAATATATTCTTTAAAAAATTAGCTGGGCATTGTGGTGGGCAGCTACTTGGGAGGCTGAGGCAGGAGGATTGCTTGAGCCCAGGAGTTTGAGATTGCTGTGAGCTATGACAATGCCACTGTACTCTAGCCTGGTCAACAGAGTAAGACCCTGTCTTAAAAACAAAACAAAACCAAAAGAACAAAGTGAGATTCAGACATTTCAAAATTCTCAAAGTGCAAAAGAGTAAACTAAGAGATTTTTTTCTCACTTACTATGATCGGGTCACCCAGATGATTTTTCTAGGGCCACAGTGTTATCAGTTTCTTGTGTATATATGTCCAGAGGTATTTTATACATGCACAAATAGGCATGTTGTTCTCTTTTTTCCTTCTTTTATACAAGAGGTAGTATAAACATGTTCACTTTATTTTCATATTCTAGTATATTCTGTACTGTAATTTTACTTACCATTCTGTTGATGAGTTTTATATTTTTCTACTTTTTTATTATTCAAAAATTATGCTTCACCAAGAAAGTCTTGTATATGTTATTTGTACCTGTTTGAGTGTGTCTGTGAGATAAGTTCCCACAGGTAAAATCATAGGATCAATTAGCTACTTGCATTACATGTGGTATGGTGCCAACTGTCTTCTGCTAGAAGTTGTTTCCACTGAACAGCCATCGTTTCTGAGAGCTTGGTTTCCCATCCTCGCCAAGCTAGTGTGGATTCTCACCTTTTAATGTCTGCATTCAGTGCAGTTTAAAAAAACACTTAACTGACAAATAAAAATTGTTCATTGTACACACTAAATATTCAGTATGTGCAATGTGGTCATTTGATGGAGCACATACACATTGTCTAATGATGACCCCAGCCCAGGGAATTAATACACTCACCACCACATCCCCAGAATTTGTTCATCTTATACCTGAAAGCCTGTGCCCTTTGTTTTGTTTTTGCAGTTTTTGGCCGGGGCTGGGTTTGAACCTGCCACCTCCGGCATATGGGTCCAGCGCCCTACTCTTTTGAGCCACAGGCGCTGCCCAAGCTTGTGCCCTTTGACCAACATCTCTGCATCCCCCACCCCTCCCTCCTGCTAAAATTGTTTCCTCTCTCTGCATCTATGAACTTGACTTCTTTGGAGTCCACATGTAAGTGAGATTGTGTAGTGTTTGAACTTTCTGTGTCTGGCTTATTGAACTCAGCATAACGCCCCCCACCTTCATCCATGTTGTCGCAAATGGCAGGATGTTTTCCTTTTTTATGGGTGTGTGTGTGTATGTCTGTACATATGTGTGCATGTGTGTGACTGTGTGTATATGTATGTGTGTGCATGTGTGGCTGTGACTATGTGTGACACTATGTGCATGTGTATGACTGTGTATATGTATGTGTATGTGTGTGCATGTGTGTGACTGTACATATGTGTGACTGTGTGTGTGACAGTACATGTGTGTGCATGTGTGTGATTGTGTGTGTGTGACTGTGTGCATGTGTATGACTGTATATGTGTGCATGTGTGTGACTGTATATGTATATGTGTGTATGTGTGTGACTGTGTATGTGTGTGCATGTGTGGCTGTGACTATGTGTGACCGTGTGTGTGACTATGTGTGTGCATGTGTATGACTGTGTATATGTATGTGTATGTGTGTGCATGTGTGTGACTGTACATATGTGTGACTGTGTGTGTGACAGTACATGTGTGTGCATGTGTGTGATTGTGTGTGACTGTGTGCATGTGTATGACTGTATATGTGTGTACGTGTGTGACTGTGTACATATGTGTGACTGTGTGTGTGTGCATGTGTGACTGTGCCTATGTGTGACTGTGTGTGTGCATGTGTATGACTGTATATGTGTGTACGTGTGTGACTGTGTACATATGTGTGACTGTATGTGTGTGCATGTGTGACTGTGCCTATGTGTGACTGTGTGTGTGCATGTGTATGACTGTGTACATATGTGTGACTGTGTATGTGTGTGTGACTATGTGTGCATGTGTATGACTGTGTGTGCGTGTGTGTGGCTGTGTACATATGTGTGACTGTATGTGCGTGCATGTGGGTGACTGTTACTGTGTGTTGTGTGCGCATGTATGTGACTGTATGTGTAGGACTATGTGTGCATGTGTGTGACTGTGTGTATATATGTATGTATGTATGTGTGTGTGCTTAAGTGTGACTTTGTGTATGTGCATACGTGTGTGTGACTGTGTATATGTATGTGTGACTGTGTGTACGTGTGTATGTGTGTGTGTATCATTTTCTTCATCCATTTATCCATTGATGGACACTTAGGCTGACTCCCTGTCTCCACATCTCGGCTACTGTGGATCATGCTGCCGTGAGATGGGCGGGCAGATGTCTCTCTGAGATACTAATTTCTCTTCTTTTGAGTATACAACCAGAGCAGGATTGCTGGGTCATGCAGTAGTCCTTTTTTTAGTTTCTGAGGAACCTCCATAATGACAGTACAGATTTACTTTCCTACCAGCAGTGTATAAGGATTCCGTTTTCTCCACACCCTGGCTGGTTCTTGTTACTGCTGACTTTTAGATGATAGCTGTTCTATCAGTGTGAGGCGACGGCTCTTGTGGCTTTGATTTGCATTTCTCTGGTAATTAGCAATGTTGAGTGCCTTTCCATACACCTGTTGACCCTTTGTATATGTTCTTTGGAAAAATGTCTGTTTAGGACGTGGCCCATCAGATTATTTGCTTTTTTGCTATTGAGTCATACGAGTTCACCCCATATATTTTATATATTGACCATTATCAGATGTATGGTTTGCAAATATTTTTTCCCATTTGATAGGGAAAAAATATCTTCATTTTGTTGACTATTTCCTATGCTGTGCTGAAGCTTTTTAGTTTAATGTGATTCCAGCTGTTTATTTTTGCTGTTGTTACTTCTACTTTTGGTGTGATAGCCAAGAAATCATTGCCTAGCCCAGGGCCATTGAGATTTTCTCCTATGTTTTCTTCTAAGATTTTTATGGTTTCAAATCTTACATTTAAGAGTTTAATTGGTTTTTAGTTGATGTTTGTATGTGATGTAAGACAAGGGTCCAATTTAATTCTTTTGCATGTGGATATCCTATTTTTCTTTTTTTGTTGTTGTTGCTGTTTGGCTGGGGCAAGGTTCGAACCCACCACCCTCGGTATAAGGGGCCAGTGCCTTACTCACTGAGCCACAGACGCCACCTGATATCCTATTTTTCTAACACCATTTGTTGAAGAGATTTCTCTTTCCTTTTAATGTAATCTTGGTACCCTTTTCAAAGATTAGTTAATTATATACGTGTAGGTTTGTTTCTGAGCTTTCTGTTCTAGTCCACTGGTCAGTGTATCTGTTTTTATGCCAGTGCCATACTGTTTTGATTACTGTAGTTTTGTAATATAGTTTGAAATCAGTACATGAGGACCTCCAGCTTTGTTCTTCTTTCACAAAGTTGCTTTGACTATTTGGGGTCTTTCATGGTTACATGAATTTCAGTATTATTTTGTCTATTTCTGTTAACAATGCCATGAGGATTTCGATAGGGATTGTATTGAGTCTATAGATAACTTAGAGTAATATAGACATTTTAACAATTTTAATTCTTCTAATCCATGAGCTATATTTCCATTTATTTGTCTTTTTTCAGTTTCATTCATCAATATCCTATACTTTTCTGTATACGAGATCTTTCACCTGCTTGATTAACTTTACTTGTAGAATTTTGGGTTTATGTGATGCAGTTGTGAATAGAATCAATCCCTTAGCTTCTTTTGGGGCAGTTCGTTGTTAGTGTAGAAAGGTAATGGATTCTTATTAACATTTACATGGTCACAGTCAATCAAAAAGAGTACCTAGGATTTGTTAGCACTCTTGACCAATTTGAAAAGCAAATTTGTGTTGAGTGTCCAGTGAAATTACTTCTTCCTCACCACGAAGGCTATGTTAACCAGTGTGATGAATATATGTCAAATGGTATATAAAACCAGTGTATGGTGCTCCATGATCGTATTAATGTACACAGCTATGATTTAATAAAAAGAAAAGAAAAGAAATTACTTCTTCCTCAGCAGAGTTTATATTCTGCTTTAAATCTATTCCCCATCCTACCCTGTTACCCCTAAAAGGGGGGGAGGGTTGTTCATTGTTTGATGGCTTTAAAAATCTTTTGTTTTAAGGTTTCATCATCCAAACATCCTAGAGTTGGCTGCATACTTCACGGAGACCGAGCGGTTCTGTCTGGTTTATCCATATATGAGAAATGGGACGCTGTGTGATAGATTGCAGTGTGTGGTGAGTCAGGCCTCTTATTGAAGCACATTCCTTTTTTTTTTTTTTTTTTTTTTTTTTTGGCCAGGGCTGGGTTTGGGGCCAGTGCTCTACTCCTTTGAGCCACAGGCACCATCCTTTTTTTTTTAGAGACAGAGTCTCACTTTATCACTCTCAATAGAGTGCTATGGTGTCACAACTCACAGCAACCTCCAGCTCTTGGGCTTAGGCGATTCTCTTGCCTCAGCCTACTGAGTAGCTGGGACTAAAGGTGCCCACTACAACACCCGGCTATTTTTTGGTTGTAGTTTGGCCAGGGCTGGGTTCGAACCTGTCACCCTCAGTATAGGGGGCTGGTGCCCTACTCACTGAGCCACAGGCACCGCCCGAGTCAGGTCTCTTGTACTGCTGGGGCCCCTGGGAGAGTAGCTGAGACACTGAGGGTGCCAGGAGGGGCGTGTTTGCGTGAGGGGACACCCAGGGCTCCCTCGGATCCTGCTTCTTGAATTAATGTTTTACTCCTAGAAGTCTGTATAAATACCTGAGCAGGGTGCTTTGTGCAACAGGTGCTTTGGCAGGTGATTTGTGGGTTCGTACTCCTTATTGATTCTGTACCTCCAGGGAGTTTATATCAACAGCCCTTATTATTTCTCAGATAATTTCAATGTGTGTAACTTTATACAAAGTAGCTCAACATAAAGGATAGACATAAAGTGTTATGTCCTTCTTAAAGAGAAGAAAATTGAATACATGTCATGATTTTGTATAAGATTCATAAGTTTTTGAAGGGTAAGTTTAAAAATTAATTCCCAATAGGTCGAGTTTCAGTTAGGATGAGAATAAAAGCAGATTATTTGCAATTACCCATACTGTTGTGCCACAATAATTTTAAAATCTTAATGAGCTTTTTTTTTTTTTTGCAGTTTTTGGCCGGGGCTGGGTTTGAACCCACCACCTCTGGCATATGGAGCTGGAGCCTTAGTCCTTTGAGCCGCAGGAGCTTTTAAAGTGCTACCTTACTAGCTATGTTTTAATTAAGCTAATATTAAAAATTGTTGAGTATTTTTTAATATAAATTTTTAAATTAGGCCCACGCACCCAGTACTCCCAGGCAGTCTCCTATCTAAGTACTAGCCAGGCCCAACCCACTTAGCTTCCTTCCATAGGCATGGTGTTTCCATTGTCTATAAGGAAGCCTAGTGCTGTCATCAGTAGCAAAAAGAAACCCCTCTGGAATTAAAATAGGTTGTGGCAAACCAAATGTTCCTCACCTCGCCCCAGTTTACCGTGTGTTTCTATCCGGCATTCTTCACTCAGAACATGCAGCCAAACCCCCGGCCGTTGTCTTTTTAGGGTAACACGGCCCCACTGTCTTGGCCCCTTCGAACCAGCATATTAATAGGCACGTCCAGAGCTATTCATTACTTGCACAGTGCCCAGCCAGCGGTCGTCTGCAGCAGCATATCCAGGTGAGTGGCCCAGAGCCCCGTCGTCACAGGGTCCTCCTCAGGCTCCTTTCTGCTACAGCTCTCCTGGTATACACACATGTGCTTAAAAAACACATTTGTTTTTAAAATCTTACATTTTTGTTAATGAAAATGTGTCTGCCAAATTAAAAAGGCTATGTTTATGTTGGCAAAGGGAGAGTTTACATTATCTTTGGGAATTGCTAGAGAGCCGCCCGTGTCCTGCACGGCGGACACCCCTGTGTACAGCCACCTGACTTAACACTTTTTTAACCTTACAATGACACAAAATGAGATGCAGGTAGGACCCCCACAGCCATTCATTTTTCACTTGCAGTAGAGTACTCGACCCGTTCCATGGGATAGTCAACACTATTATAGAACAGGCTTTTGTGGTAGCTGATTTTGCACGAGTGTGAGTGAATGCAAGTAATTTGTTCTGAGCACGTTTTAGGTCAGCAAGCCTAAGCGAGGGTGTTTTGTATTTTCGACTTGATTATTTTCAATTTTTGAAGAGTTTATCAGGATCTAATCTCAGTTTATGTTGAGAAGCAGCGGTATTTTGTTAATTGCACCTGCCAGCACATTGTGACATGAACTTGTATTTTTTTCAGTTTTTTTTAACTGAAGTTCAAGGTTATGTGGCTCACACGAGGACTCCGTCAGGACAGCACAGCAGGTAGTGAGCGGTGTTCTCTGTCCTGAGACACCAGGAGCTCACGTGTTCTGCGGAGCCTGCTGTCTCATACGTTGCCTATCGACCCGAGACAGCCCAAGCCGCAGCCCTAGTGCTCATTTCTGAGAGATGAGAGAATTAGAAGCCACATCTTCCATGTTCCTTACTCCTTAGTAGACATAAAGAATCATCAATACAGCATAGATACACGGGAGCAAACCCCTCTGGTGAATTTTTTTCTGTTTGCCCTTTGCCTTGAACCTGTCCCAAGTACATAAACAGACCTTTGCCAAAGCTCAGGGAAGACTGAATGTAAATGGCTGCTGCTTTTTGAACCATTTCCACATATCTTGAAAAAAGCTTTCAGGGTGCTTTTGGATGTTTTATCTGGCTCTTGATTGCAATTTTAGTGCAAACATACTTCTGGATGATCAATTTCAAGCCAAATTAACCAACTTTGCCACGGCACACTTCCGACCCCAGCCGGAACATCAGAATTCTACCATGAGCACGGCCAGCAGTAGCAGCAGACATCTGTGGTACCTCCCTGAAGAGTGTGTCAGACGAGGGAGACTTTCCATCAAGACAGATGTCTACAGCTTTGGAATCGTGAGTGCCTACTGCCAGCTAGCAAGGGATGACAGTCTGTTGTCAAGAATGCTCTGAATTCTAAAAGGAATTTTTCAAGGGCTTTAGTTGTTAGACTTTTTGATTCTGTTACCTGTCATATACGTTAATTTCATGTAGTCAAGCAAGTAATAAAATATAAACTCATTAATTGGAAGGAACTATGAACATACACTCATGGTTAATAGCTACAGCAAGGTGTGCATGTTCGTCTAAACAGCCAACTTTCTTCTGCACGTTCTTGTAGGTAATAATGGAAGTTCTAACGGGATGCCGAGTGGTGTTAGACGAACCCAAACATGTCCAGCTGGTGAGAGCTGCCTTCACTCAGCCCGGGGCCCTTGGCCGTTCCCTGGTCGAGTCCTGGGTGCTGAGGCCGTCTCCTCTTCTTCCTAGCGGGATCTCATCATGCAGCTGATGGAGAAGAGAGGCCTCCAAGCATGTCTCTCATTTTTGGATAAGAAGGTACCTCCCTGTCCTCGGAATTTCTCTGCCAAGCTGTTCTGTCTGGCAGGCCAGTGTGCTGCGGCGAGGGCCAAGTCAAGGCCGTCGATGGATGACGTGGGTATCTGTGAGGTTTCCCCAGCACGGGGAACCCGGGGGTCTGGGGGATGACTGTGTATCTGGATGAGACAGACCCGGCCTCCGTCAGAGAACTCCATCTGACAGTTTCACAACCCAAAAGTCTGTCCTTTGCTTCCCTGCTAGAGGTCACTGGGTGGAGCCTCCACGCAGTCAGGGAAGAGACTCGGGTGCAGTGTGGAGGGAATATCTTAATCTTCATTAAGAGATCTGGCCTATTAAAATGCCCTTGCATTTCCCTCACTCATTCTTAGATTTATTCACCTCCATAGATTTCATCATCCACTCAATTATCTCAATTATTTATTTGTGTGAGTAAACAGATGCTTATTTAAGGCTGGCTTTGTATGTGCCAGAGTCTGTGTTAGGTGTGGGATACAACAGTGGCCAAGACACAGTGGCCACCCTCAGGTTCAACAGAGGCGTCAGATCAGGAATGTGGACCCTGGTCCCCAGGAGAAGGTCCATGATGGACGGAAGCCTGGGTCCGTGTGCGAGCATGGTGTCAGAATCACACCAGCCTGTGGGGTCAGCAAGCTTCTAGGTAGAGGTGCAGCTTAGCTGTGGTCTGAAGAACAGGTCGTATCCAGGCAACAGTAAGGATGGAAGGACATTCTAGGCAGAGGGAATCAACACTGCAAAGGCCCGGGGTGACGACGCCCATGGCACTAAGCCTGCAGGTGGTTCCCATCATGGAAGTGGGGCCGGTAGCGAGGGGAAGACTGAATGGTGTTGAAATAACAGATGTACGGCCAGGCAACATGGCTCCCACCTGTAATCTCACAGCTCTGGTAGGCTGAGGCTGAAGGATTGCTTGAGGCTAGGAGTTTGAGACCAGCATGGGCAATACAGCAAGACCTCATCTCTACAAAAGGAAATTTTTTTTGTTTGTTTTTTTGAGACAGAGTCTCACTCTGTCACCCTGGATAGAATGCCATGGAGTCATAACTCGCAGCAACCTCCATCTCTCAAGCTCAAGCGATCCTTTTGCCTCAGTTTTTCTATTTTCAGTAGAGACAGGGTCTTGCTCTTGCTTAGGCTGGTCTTGAACCTGTGAGCTCAGCAGTCCACCTGCCTTGGCCTCCCTGGGTGCTAAGATAACAGGCATGAGCCACCGTGCCCAGCCAACAAAAAGAAATTTAAAATAATACTAATGAAAGCTTCCAGGTTGGACATGAATTCCGTTCTAGGAGTTTGGATTTTATTCTGGCTCTGTTGCAGAGTCACGGGAGGCTTAAAAGGAGTTGATGTAATTGGAATGTGGAGAGCACTGGCCTGGGAGTCAGGAAAGCTGTGTCTAGGCCTGATGCCACTAGCAGGAGCCAGGTGGAGCCCCGGCCAAGACAGAGCCACAGCTTGTACCATGGAGTCAGTGGACCAGGAGCTGCCAGATCCCGCAGCAAACAACAGTTGTCCGCCTTCCTGGCTAGTGATACGGTTCCTTTTTTTTCAGCCTCAGCCTTATTATCTATACAATGAGAATAAAAACATTGTTTTTGTAAGAATTAATAAGATACGTGAAAGTGCTTTGCCAGTTGTAAAGCTCTCTATGTGTATTCTTAGAAACTGCATGTGAAACCGTGTGCTCTGTGTCCTATCAGGTAAAGGGTTCCCCACCAGGCCGCACACCATACCACCTGGGAAGCCTCCAAACGCAGGTTCCTGCTCTCCTGTCTCCTTATTTTTTGAGTGATAATCTTCATGTTGGGGCCAACCGGTTTATACTTTCAGAAAGCTCCCCTGGTAATTCTGGCATGACCAGCACCCACCTTTCCCATCTAGGCCCCACATGTGGTCATAGTAAACAGCCTGCCCAAGGTCACAGCTGGTCAGCCCGAGTCTGTGACTAAGCCCGGTCTCTGGGCCTTTAACTCAGCACAGTTTTCTTTCATGCCTTGTTACAACTCATTTCATTTACCCCTTAAAATGAAGGGATTTAGTTACTCTTTAAGATCTCTGCAAATCAGAATTCTGCAGTTGAACTTCACTTTCATGAAAGTGAAAGACTATTCTGTAGGCTGGGCTCAGTAGCTCACGCCTATAATCCCAGCACTGTAGGAGGCCGAGGTGGGTGCATTGCCTGAGCTCACAGGTTCAAGACCAGCCTGAGCCAGACTGAGAACCTGTCTCTAAAAATAGCCAGGCATTGTGGCGGGTGCCTGGAGTCCCAGCTACTTGGAAGGCTGAGGCAAGAGAATCGCTTAAGCCCAAGAGTTTGAGGTTGCTGTGAGCTATGACACCACAGCACTCTACCAGAAGAGACACAGCAAGACTGTTTCAAAAATATTATATATATTCTTTAATGGAGAGGGAAAAGGGGAAAGGATCACTCGTCCTCACCCCATGCTTCCTTCTTTGATAATTAGGTCCTGAACACTCTGGAGAGTGCCCAAGCTGGCCTGTACTTTGCCGAAGACCCCCCCACATCCCTGAAGTCCTTCCGCTGCCCTTCTCCTGTGTTTCTGGAGGATGTGCCGAGTATTCCAGTGGAAGACGATGAAAACCAGAATAACCTCTCACTGCCTCAGGACAAAGCTTTGAGGAAGGACAGAAGGACTCAGAAGACACCTTTTGAGTGCAGCCAATCTGAGGTCACATTTCTGGGCTTGGGTGGGAAGGCGGGAGGCCCGGCAGCCACAGAGCCTGGCTGTGAGCCTAGCTCACCTGGCGAAGACAGCTGGTTCCCGAAGCACGTGGTTCCATCACAGGGGGTCGGGGCCTGCGTGGTGGCTGTGGGCCCCTCCTCAGAAGCCCCAGACCTTTCTCACAGGAGCAGGCCAGTGGAGACCACCTGCTCCTCCGCATTCTCTTGGAATGAATACGAACAGCACAAAAATGAATAAAGGTCCCTAGAAGGTGACAGAAGTGATGTTTGCCGAGGCCCCTGCGTGTGGGCTGGCCTTGGGCGGACTTCTCTCCTCTTCTCTCACCTAAGTGGTGCTGAGAGAATGGTCAGTGGAGAGCATGGAAGGTGCAGAGCAGCGATGGAGACCATTCTGTTCTTCCCAGCCCCAACCAGAGGGGCTTAGAAGTTTATTTAATTGGGGCCAGGACTGATGGCTGACACCTGTAATCCTAGCACACTGGGAGGCCGAGGCAAGAGGATCACTTGAGGCCAGGAGCTTGAGGTTGCTGTGAGCTGTGGTGACACCTTGGCACTGTATCCAGGGTGACAGAGCAAGACTCTGTCCCCCAAAAAGTTATTTCATCAGAATAATGGCCTCATGATCAAACCTAAGCTGAACTAGAGCCCTTCAGAGTCACTCACAATCACAGGTCTGACTCAGCTGAATAAAACCACCAAAACTGCCACCCGGGCCTGGGTCTGTCTGCCCAGCATCTCCAGCCCGAGTCTCCTCCACCCGGGCCTGGCTCTATCTCCCAGGATTTCCAACCCGAGTCTCCTCCACCCGGGCCTGGGTCTGTCTGCCCGGTATCTCCAGCCCGAGTCTCCTCCACCCGGGCCTGGGTCTGTCCCCCGGCATCTCCAGCCCGAGTCTCCTCCACCCGGGCCTGGGTCTGTCTCCCGGCATCTCCAGCCCAAGTCCCCTCCACCCGGGCCTGTGTCTGTTCCCCAGCATCTCCAGCTCGAGTCTCCTCCACCCGGGCCTGGGTCTGTCCCCTGGCATCTCCAGCCCAAGTCTTCTCCACCTGGGCCTGGGTCTGTTCCCCGGCATCTCCAGCCCGAGTCGCCTCTGCTGAGAACATCCCATTGATCCCACCGTTTCCTTTAGCTTGTTTTCAGGGAAGTAGGATGTGTCTAATTGTAAATGTTAATGGAAACCTTTCAAAGAACCATGTTTTTCTGCTCTTCTGTTCACCCCTGTCCAGCCTGCATGTCTGAAAACGAGCCAGGTTTGCCCTGGCCACAGCCTACTCTGTGTAGATCTGCATTTCTGGTAAAATTCTCAGGACAGTTTATCACATGTACTCCCTATAATGTAGTTGTTGATATTACAGGGGGGTTTTTTTGTGTGTTTTTTTGTTGTTGTTATTTTTATTTATTTATTTTTTTTTTACAAACTTAAAGACCTATTATATCCTGAATAGAGCGAACTTTTGGTCAAGTAGTTTTGCTTCTGAGAATGCAGCTGTTCACAGGGCCTGGGTCGGCATTGTGCCGGGTTCCATCCCTCCTGACCGTCCCTGTCTCCTGTGGTTCCTGCATCTTCCCCTTTTGAAGCCCAGTCACCAGGGCTCATCCTTCAGGAAGTTTCCCTCATCTTTGCAGCTGAAAGTACTCGCTTTACCCAGCATTTCCACAGCAAGTTCTTTGTGTTTATGTTTTGTACTTTCACTTTCTGAGTTAAATCAAAGTTGGTTGTGTTGTCCTGTCTCTGTTAGGCAGATTATAAACTCCCTAATCAAAGTGGGTTGTGTCGGGTGGCACCTATGGCTCAGCGGGTAGGACACCGGCCCCATATACTGAGGGTGGCGGGTTCGAATCCAGCCCCAGCCAAACTGCAACAAAAAATAGCCGGGCATTGTGGCAGGCGCCTGTAGTCCCAGCTACTTGGGGAGGATGAAGCAAGAGAATCACCTAAGCCCAGGAGGTTGCTATGAGCTATGATGCCAGGGTACTCTACCGAGAACAACATAGTGAGACTGTCTTAAGAAAAAAAAAAAAAGTTGGTCGTGTCGTCTTGTCTCTATTAGGCAGATTATAAACTCCCTATGTTTTCTGGGGTTTTTTTTTTTTTTTTTTTGGCTGGGGCTGGGTTTGAACCTGCCATCTCCGGTACATGGGGCTGGTGCTCTACTCTTTGAGCCACAGGCGCTGCCCGTTTTCTGTTGTTGCCAGAACAAATTACCACAAATTTGGTGGCTTAAAGCTACATATAAATTAATTATTTTACAGTTTTGGGGGTCAGAGGTCCTCGGCACTTCTCCCGGAGGCTCTTGGGGAGGATTTGTTGCCTTTTCTAGCAGTGTAGCCGGTTGAAATCTCTCTCCCTCTCTCCCTCCCTCCTTCTCTTACTCTGGCTCTCCTGCCTTTCTCTTATAAAGACCCTGTCCTCACTCAGATAATCCAGGAAAATGTCTGCATCTTAAGGTCTTTAATTTAGTTATACCTGCAAAGTCCCTTGTCTCATGCAAAGTCCTCACAGGTTTCTGGGATGAGAACCTGGACCATTATTCACTGTGTCACAATCCCTGGGATTGAAGGACCCATCTCTTCAGGGCCTGGTCTGGCAGCCTGCACAAAGCAAGTGTTTCCTTATAAATTGAGTTGAGTTAAATTATCTCCATGAACACACATAACCAAAACTTCAGCTGTAGTAAGCACTGCTGAGTATAACAGAGGGAATAGAGTGACTCTGTGATGAGGAACAGAAGCCCTGAAGGAAATCATTTCCCGAAGTCTCTGGACAGGTTTCAGTGCACTGGGCACAGGCCCAGGCCTTTTATTTATTTACGTATTTTTTTGTGTGTGTGTGTGTGGTTTTTGGCTGGGGCTAGGTTTGAACCCGCCACCTCCAGCATATGGGACCGGCGCCCTACTCCTTGAGCCACAGGCGCCGCCCTATTTACATATTTTTTTAAATGTTCTGGGTGAGTCAGGATAGTCGGGCTAGTCGCAGTCAGAATGAAGTCCAGGCCAGTAGTCAAAGAAGGAAGTCCTCAGGAATCAGGCAGCGTCAGGGGACATGCCAAGGTCAGAGACATGGCGTTAAAATTCTCCAGAAAAAGCCCTGCCGTAAGGGTGGTCTGATGGACAGACCTCAGACAGCCCCACGTTCGTGGCTGGGAGAGCCCAGGCCCATGGGCACCAGAGCTGCCACCCCCACTTGATTGTCACACATGTGGTTACGCATGTGCTCACAAGGCTTCCGCACAGCCCGTGTGTTAAGATTGGTTGTCTTGTGAGCCACCCTAGTCTGGCAACTCCTGGTCACGTGGAGTGAGAGAAGCAGCAGGCCTTGGGTGTTCAGTGAGAGCCGTTCTGGAGCTGACTGAGCTTGTCTTAGAGATGTGACCTGACAGTGTATCCACTGAATTTGGGGAAATTCTCCAGGAATCTTGATAAGTTTCCACTAATAATTCAAAAGGGAGATCGTAAGAACTGACTATGTTAAACTGATTTTCTCTATGAGCAGGCCCTTCAGAGAGGTCCTGGAGGGCCGTGATTTGCACCAGGCCCACGGCCACCACACCAGGTGATGCTGGTGTCATGGGTGGGATGTGCTCAGCTGGCTGGGAGCAGGGCTCCTCCACTGTGGTGCACACCAGAGTGATCCATAAGGCTTAAAAACAGGTTGCTGGCCCCACCCAGCTTCTGACGTGGTAGATCTAGGGCTAGACAAAGGCTTCCTATGAAGTTTCTAGGCGCTGCCCGCCAGAACCACAGCCTGAGGGTGCTCTGAGGCTGCTGTGTGCTGGGAGACCCTATCTTTCTTCCTGGGCTGTGTGTCTATTGAAAACAGATATTGCCAAGGATATTGGTTAGCACAGAGGAGCTCCAGAGACTTTGTGGACCAGTGACTTCATTGACCAGGCCACCTTCATAGGGGTGACCCTTGGAGGGCTTCAGGACATAGCAGATTAGCTGGCAGCCACCCAACTGATGAGTGAGCAGACGCCATGGTGGTGGGAAAGTGCTGAAATCCTCTGTCGACTGATCCAGTCCTGTTCACTAGATTTGCCTCCTAGTGGGCTAATAAATGTTAATTGGTAGGAATTAACCATGCATCCTATTATGGGTGATATGAGGATGCTCTTACAGTTTCATGATGTGGAGACTGAGACACGTGGAGAAACCAAGAACGAGCCTGTGAATGCTCCCTCTGATCACAGACACAGCTCATGAAGACCCCTAGTCTCCATCCTGCAAATGCTCCCTCTGATCACAGACAGAGCTAGTGAAGACCCTGGTCTCCTGCAAATGCTCCCTCTGATCACAGACACAGCTCGTGAAGACCCCTAGTCTCCATCCTGCAAATGCTCCCTCTGATCACAGACAGAGCTCGTGAAGACCCTGGTCTCCTGCGAATGCTCCCTCTGATCACAGACAGACCTCGTGAAGACCCTGGTCTCCTGCAAATGCTCCCTCTGATCACAGACACAGCTCATGAAGACCCTGGTCTGCAAATGCTCCCTCTGATCACAGACACAGCTCATGAAGACCCCTACTCTCCATCCTGCAAATGCTCCCTCTGATCACAGAAAGAGCTCATGAAGACCCCTAGGCTCTATCCTGTGAGGCATGGGGCAGCCTCCAGGAAAGTGCTAGTGTCCCTGCCTTGTAGGGCCTTTGTCCCTTTTCACAACACCCCAAAATGTGCAGAAATACTCTGTTGTTGCCATACGTGTGGGACTTCTGACATGATGAATTTTACTGACTTCTTGAGAACTGTGCTGACCTGTGCCCCTCTGCCTAGCGGTGTAATTTATGGGCAGCAGTTCAGCCTGTGTAGGGCAATGTTCACACCTTGATGTCTGAGAGTGTAGGAAGTGAGGTTTATCATGGATATCATTTATTATCTGCTGGAACTGAGGCCCTGCGTTAGCTACTGGGATGCCAAGTAAGGGGCAGACAGTTCAGTGAGGAAAAAAGGCATCTGCTCAAGTTTCCAGCTCAGTGGTTTCTGTTTGAACCACACACCAACCGAACCAGAAGTAAAGGCTAGAATGGGGGTGGGAGGGCTAGGTCACTGTGCACCCGGGTACTGGAGGTGCTTCCTGGAAAGAAAAGCTTCAGAGAAACAGGAAAGAGCTCCGAGGAATCTCCGTGGAATGTCAGCCAAGGACTGGGACCCACCGCTCCCCCGGAGCTCTGCACAGCCACGTCAGCCTCTGGGCTAGAGGGTGGGGTGAGGGGGCAGGGTTGGTTGTGCTCCGCTCCAGTCTTCCTGTTCCCAATTCTTTAAACACGTGCATGTGTCTGATGGTCTACAGACTTGATTTGCACGTGTTTTCCCAGAAGGCATTTTTATGCCAGAATCTATATCGCCTACCAGTCTTCACTTAGGGGCTTGTCATCTGCCTCATTGCAGACTTTTGCAGGGATAAATAGCAAGAGAATATTTGCAGAGCTTTTCAAGGGCTCCTTAATTTTCTCATATTCTCACCGACCAGTATGAATTTGAGCAAGCTCACTTGTGGGAGGTGCAGACCCGCTGACCTTGCATCCATCCACCTGTGGAGCAGGCTCTGTGCATCAAGGGACCGAGCTCAGAAAAGCCAACTCTTGCCTAAGTCACAGCACTGATGCAGCAGGAAATGCAAACTAAAAATTTCATTCAGGTACAAGAAATACCTGCCCTGTACAAGGCAACTTAAAAACCGAAAGTATGGGTGACTGCTGTGGCTCAGTGAGAAGGGTGCCGGCCCCATATAACAAGGGTGGCTGGTGGGTGGCGCCTGTGGCTCAGTTGGTAAGGCGCCGGCCCCATATACCAAGGGTGGCGGGTTCAAACCCGGCCCCGGCTGAACTGCAACCAAAAAATAGCTGGGCGTTGTGGCGGGCACCTATAGTCCCAGTTACTCGGGAGGCTGAGGCAGGAGAGTCGCTTAAGCCCAGGAGTTGGAGGTTGCTGTGAGCTGTGTGATGCCATGGCACTCTACCGAGGGCCATAAAGTGAGACTCTGTCTCTACAAAAAAAAAAAAAAAGGGTGGCTGGTTCAAACCCAGACCTAGCCAAACTGCAACAAAAAATAAATAAATACAAAATAAATAAATAAAAATGAAAGTATTCCCTATTTGTTTTTGTTTCTCTTTTCTTTTTTCTTTTTTTTTTTTTGAGACAGAGCCTCAAGCTGTTCCCTTGGGTAGAGTGCTGTGGCATCACAGCTCACAGCAACCTCCAACTCCTGGGCTCAAGCAATTCTCCTGCCTCTACCTCCCAAGTAGCTGGGATTACAGGCGCATGCCACAACTCCCAGCTATTTTTTGGTTGCAGCCATCATTGTTGTTTGGCGGGCCCAGGCTGGATTTGAACTCACCAGCTCAGGTGTATGTGGCTGGCGCCTTAGCTGCTTGAGCCACAGGCGCCTAGCCAGTATTCCCTATTTGAAAGTAAAAACAGCTAATCAATATGTGTGTTTTATTATTATTAATTGGCAACAATTAAAGCAATTGACAAGCATGGAATTCTTGTTCACTGTTAGCAGGAGTGAAAATCGGCATGGCCCTTCTAGGAGGCAACTTGGCCATATGCACCAAAAACCTGAACAATGATACACTGTTACCAGCAATTTATACAAGTGTGTAAACATGAACCCAAGGATGTATTCCATGATGTTTATATTAAAACATTGGAAACAGCCTGCATATCCTTCAGGAGAAGATGAGTCAAATAAATCGTATGCAACTGTCATTAAAAATTATTTGGGTCAGTGTTTATTGCCATGGAAATTTGTCCATGAAGTAGAATTGAATGAAAAAACAGACTACAGAATAGTACACTTAATATAAGTTGTTGATAACGAATGTTTTAACCCAATGTGTGCTTTATCAAGAGAGTTTTGCTAAATGTTCAGGATGGTCTCTTTCCCGGACTATAATATTTGATCTTTGCTTTCTATAGATTTTTACATATTTGAGATTTTTTAATAATATGCATATGTCATTTTTTGTTATTAGAGGGAATAAAGCTAATTTTACTTTGGAAAAAGAAAGGTATTCTGTACTTTTCTACATTAGTCTGCTGCTTGCTGAGCTGTGCCCTGGTGGCAGCTTCTGTCCCACTGCCCTTTCTCACTTTAATCTTCCTGCCTCCGTGACTGAGGCTTCCAGAGGGATCTTTCTGGTCACCCCTGAATTTAGAAAGGAAAGGGCAACTCAAGGACAAACCTGGAGGTGCTGAGTACAAAAGGGTGGAGAACAGATCAAGGTGCGCAGCTGAGAATATTTTGTCATTAAACATTAATTGATTTTGCTAAAATCTTTTTAAAAATTACCCTTCAGATTTATACTTACAAATCCCTACTTCAAGAAGATACCCACAGTTAAATGAAAACATCTAAGTTTTCTATCATAAAGTATTCAGTCCCCAGACTTGTGCCCCACTACCCACGTTTAGCCTACGTAAAATTTTTAACTTGCTGAATTTAGTAGACTCTGGGCTGTAGTTATTATTTGGAAATAAAACCTGCAACGGTCCAGAGGTGGGTGACTAGCTAGACACGTTGCTTTCCTGTGGCAGCAGAGATGAGCCTCTGTAACAACACCAGTGAACTTCACAGTAACGCATCAATCACAGCAGGAAATAGAGTGGCCTCCAGGGGCAGCATCAATTCCAGTGAGCTTTGTAGAGGGCCTGTTCTGTGGACACAGCTAAGTTGCCAAGTATGTGAATATGACTTAAAAAAACACTTCCTGGGCAAATCCATCTAAAAGATAAGTGAGTGTCAGTTTTCTAAAGCATAAAACACGTAAATTTTGTTCTTTTGATACCAAATTAATGTTTTAGTTCTAGTTTGTGTTTCCTGAAAGAGAAATGCAGGTGCTCCCAACTACCCTCACTGCAAATATTTCAGCAAAAGAGAAGTTAGGGAATTTAATACACAAATACAATGTAAGGTGGGGGCTTTTTCTAAACAGCTCATTGGAGTGGGGGGTACTCTGATGGTCATCTTAATCGCCTTAACCCCATTATTCACCAATGCTAATGTGTTATTTTGAATCTGTACAGGTGATTATGACACAATTGCTGGACTGCTGAACGTTCCGCCTTGTGATATTTTTCTTTTGTGATTATAACAGGGTTTCTTTTTTTTTTTTTTTTTGGCCAGGGCTGGGTTTGAACCCACCACCTCTGGCATATGGGACCGGCGCCCTACTCCTTGAGCCACAGGCGCCGCCTTAGGGTTTCTTTTAACAGCTGCAATGACTTCAGCCAAGGAAAACTATTAATCTATGACCTTTTATTGTTTTTAATTTGTATACTGTGGAGAATTTAAGATTCTAGCATGCTTCCTCAGACAAATATGCCTGCTCACGTGAGCTCACTGCTCGCAGGAGCCAAGAGGCAGAGCCACCTCTGATTTTCCCCTTGTGCATTCGTCCCACAGTGGAAAGACAGGAAAATCATTCGCGTGATTACTAGCAGCTTATCTTGGCCATGAAAATGTGTTTCCCTAATACAATTATCACTGAATTCTAGGAGACATGTCCTGACGGGCCTCCATCTTTGTCCCCTCTTGTTCCTGGTCCTGCCAGCCCTGATTTTGGCAACATTTGAATGATCAAGTAGCATCACTGCCTCGTGGTTCAACCCTCTCATCAAGTCCAGGGAAGCTGCGTTTCCATTTTACTGTGGCCCCGTTTGCAAGGCCACACGCTCCAGGGGTCCTCAAACTTTTTAAACAGGGAGCCAGTTCACTGTCCCTCAGACCATTGGAGGGCCGAACTATAGCTTAAAAAAAAAAACTATGAACAAATTCCTATGCAAACTGCACATACCTTATTTTGAAGTAAAAAACAAAATGGGGGGAGGCGCCTGTGGCTCAGTGAGCAGGGCGCCGGCCCCGTATGCTGAGGGTGGCGGGTTCAAACCCAGCCCCGGCCAAACTGCAACAAAAAAATAGCCGGGCGTTGTGGCGGGCGCCTGTAGTCCCAGCTACTCGGGAGGCTGAGGCAGGAGAATCACCTAAGCCCAGGAGTTGGAGGTTGCTGTGAGCTGTGTGAGGCCACGGCACTCTACCGAGGGCAATAAAGTGAAACTCTGTCTCTACAAAAAAAAAAAAAAAAAAAAATGGGAACAAATACAATCACACTGCCTCATGTGGCCCGCGGGCCGTAGTTTGAGGACCCCTGCGCTCTGTCACCACCTGCAGCTGTTAGAGTCGGAAACCATAGCACTGCATCTTCGACTTCATAAAGGCATCCTGTTACCTGATCTGCCCATGGCTTCCTGGCCTGCCGACCACCGTCCCCCACTGCCATGTCTTCTTTGCCTGGGTTCGGTTTGCCTGTGTCTGTGGTTATACTTAAGGGGAAGTGAAACCCCAGGGGTTTCAAACAGAGCGAATTTAATATTGGGAATTGGTTAGTAAGGCATTTTCTTTAGAGGAGAAAGAAGGAAAGTATGAAGCTATCCAGAGGTTGGTAACTTCATCAAGCCATTCTTACTTTTATGCTAAAAGAAAAAGAATGGAAAACGCTCCTATGAACCTGTGTCCACTGTGCCACTGAGGCTGCTGAGAACTCGCTGCCCACACTCCTGGGATAGCGCTGCTGGTGTGGGGTAGGTGCGGGGACGGGCCTGTGACCTGTGCTGCCACCGCTGCTGTCACTGCCAAGGGCCTGATAAAAGCAGAGAAGGAAACATCTCTCCATTCCTTCCATGTCTGTGACAAGTTGGAGGGCAAGGACCTTAGGGACAGAGTTTTCTCTGAATTACAGAGGAAGACTTAGGAGGGTGGGAATGGAGCTGACCCCATAGATGCCCCACCTTTGCTGTTCAGCATTTACTCTCGTATGTTTAAACTTCAGTAACAATAATGTATTAGATCCCCAACACACTTCTTGTGTGTGGGTGTAGGTGCACAAGAAGAGGGTAATTATGGCAAGTGGCTCCGGGGTCATGGAGATGCTTCACTAGCTGCCATGTACGTGCCGGTCAGGCACCGTCCGGGTCTGAAGCCCAAGAAGGGGCACAAGACCCTGGTCTTGAAGCCTGTAGGCCTGAGAATGGCCTGTGACGTCTGAGGGCAAGGATGACATGTTCCTGCTGAGGAAGAAGGGCCTGTTCTCCCTTCCTCTGTCTTTTGTTCTGTCCAGGCCTCCAGCAGACGGGACACACCAGCGACCCTGGTAAGAGCTGTGGTCTACTATGAGGCAATGCAAGCATTAACCTCAGGCAGAAACACCCTCGCAGACACCCAGAAATGGTAGTTTACCAAACACCCTAGTCAAGTTGACACCAAGTATGAAATTAGCCATCAAATTTGTTCAGGCTTGTTTCCCCGATGACGGGCACCAAGCCTTCATCTCTGATGGCTCTCGGTCCTCAGCGACTCTTCACTGGGTTGCTGCTGATTTTATGTTAACTTCTCCCTCCTGGGTATGGAATCAGTGGTGCCCAGAATTCCCAGAACTCAGACGCAGACCCTCGGCCTCTGTCCGTTGCGCTTGCACAGCTGGTGCCCTTGTCATTGTCATCAGTGCCCAGAGCCACAGAACGGCCTCTTGTCTTCTTGTTCAGTGGTGTGAAGATCCCAGAAGGACTTGGGCGGCACCTGTGGCTCAATGGGTAGGGCACCAGCCCCATAGACCCAGGGTGGCAGGTTCAAACCCGGCCCCGGCTGAATTGCACCAACAACAAAAAAATAGCCGGGTATTGTGAAAGGCGCCTGTAGTCCCAGCTACTTGGGAAGCTGAGGCAAGAGAATCGTTTAAGCCCAGGAGTTGGAGGCTGCTGTGAGCTGTGTGATGCCACGGCACTCAACCCAGGGCAATAAAGTGAGACTCTGTCTCTACAAAGCAAACAAACAAACAAAAAGATCCCAGAAGGACAATCTTCAGCTTCCTGGTCTGTGAAACCATTGCTGTGTCCACACGGAATCATTTCTCACTTAAGATCCAAGACCAGGGCAGTGCCTGTGGCTCAGCGGGTAGGGCGCCGGTCCCATATGCCGGAGGTGGCGGGTTCAAACCCAGACCCGGCCAAATTAAAAAAAAAAAAAAAAAAGATCCAAGACCATTAAATTACACAATTCAGAGCTGAAGAAGTGGGAAGGCAAAAGCCACCCCACCCCAAACAAAGAGAGAGGCTGCCTAGATGTGATAGTGAGGGCAGCCCTCCCGTTTTGCCCTTGGTTGCCAGATATCTGTATTCTGGTGTGAAAGAGACGGTGCTCGCACCCGTCTATGGTGTAGAGCCTGTCTTTCATGCAGTCTCCCGGCCCCCAGCAGCCAGTCAGAATTTCACAAAGCCACCTGCTTCAGGGTGACAAGCTGTGCAGTTAGGCCAGCGGAATGCCACGGGTGCAAGGCTGCCACCTAAGCTTATTTTATTGTAAAATGAGTTTTTTCATAAGAGATTTTTGTTTGTTTGTTTGAGACAGTCTCACTTTGTTGCCTTCGGGAGGGTGCCCTGGTGTCACAGCTCACAGCAACCTCCAACTCTTGGGCTTAAGTGATTCTCTTGCCTCAGACTCCCAAGTAGCTGGGACTATAGGTGCCGGCCACAACGCCCAGCTATTTTTTGTTGTTGTTATCATTATTGTTTAGCAAGCCTGGGCTGGGTTTAAACCCACCAGCCTTGGTGCATGTGCCCGGCGTCCTAACCACTGAGCTACCAGCGCTGAGCCTTTTTTCTGCATTTTTGGTACTGAGTCTTACTCTGTCGCCCTAGGTAGAATGCAGTGGCATTATCATAGCTCACAGCAACCTCCATCTCCTGGGCTCAAACAATCCTCCTGCCTCAACCTCCTGAGTAGCTGGGACTGCAGGTGCCTACCACGTCAGGCTAGTTTTTCTATTTGTAGTAGGCAGGGGTCTGGCTCTTGCTCAGGCTGTTCTCGAATTCCTGAGCTCAAGGGATCCTCCCACCTTGGCCTCCCAGAGTGCTGGGATTACCCACGTGAGCCAGCACACTGGCCTCTCATCAGAGCTGTTTCAACTGTAAATCCACCAATGAAGGTCCCTACCAGAGGCATTGTGGCTGGGAAAGGCCAGTCCATCCCAGAGTAAGAATGGAGTCTGATGAGGACGGATCATGTTCCAGAGGGTCCAGGTTGTCCACACATCATCAAATGGCCAGCTGGCTGGTTTCCCTAAAGAATGTGACTTCGAAGTTGGCAGCATGTCATTAACATAATATGTACAAGGTCTGTTCATCCTGCCATGTTAAGTGGTAAAAGGCAGCTACTAAACACGATGTAACCTAGGACCCTACTTTTTGCAAAAAGAAAGTGTATGGATACTCAGTGATAGAAAAAAGGACTAGAATAAAACAAAAATATCTAAAAGAAAGTGAGGGGTGGTGCCTGTGGCTCAGTGGGTAGGGCACCGGACCCTTATACCGAGAGTGGTGGGTTTGAACCCGGCCCCAGCCAAACTGTAGTGGGTGCCTGTAGTCCTAGCTACTTGGGAGGCTGAGGCAAGAGAATCACTTAAGGCCAAGAGTTGGAGGTTGCTGTGAGCTGTGACATCACAGCACTCTACCAAGGGCGACAAAGTGAAACTTTGTCTCAAAATAAATAAAAGAAAGTGGATATCAGGATTATAGTGATATCACCTTCTTTTTGCTTATCTATACAGGTTGAATATCCTTTATCTGAAAATCTGAAATCTGAAATGTTCTAATGAGAATTTCCTTTCAGGGTGGCGCCTATGGTTCAAGGAGTAGGGCACCAGCCCCATATACCAGGGGTGGTGGGTTCAAGCCCAGCCCTGGCCAAAACTGCAAAAAAAAAAAAAAAAAAGGGCAGGAGCAGTGTAGGTGGTGGGAAGTGGTGAAATTCTGGTATATTTTGAAAGTAGAGCCAATGGGATTTGGCATTGGTTTGTGGCGTGGAGGAGGCAGAGAGGAGTTGCTGGCTCACTGTTGCATCTCAGTCTCAGGAAAGGAAGTCATTTGTCTCCTTTGATCCCCTGATCTGGTCAGTCTGGTTTTACGCAGACAGGGGGAAAGCCCTTTCCAATGCTTTCTGATTGTGAATGGCTATTAATTCAAAATAGTCCTATTTTTGGGTAAAATTTCCTTAGCTGCTTCATATTCAAAAGTAACTTGAAATAATTTCTCTGCCTTAGAGGTTATGCTATTCATTTGATAGATTTAATTGTTTTTGTGTTCAATTTTAGGTTTTGCTTTTTTAAAGTTTATTTTTCAGGGTGGCTCCTATGGCACAGTGGGTAGGGCATCGGTCCCATGTACTGAGAGTGGCGGGTTCAAACCAGGCCCCAGCCAAAATGCAACAAAAAAATAGCCGGGCATTGTGGCAGGCACCTATAGTCCCAGCTACTTGGGAGGCTGAGGCAAGAGAATCGCCTAGGCCCAGGAGGTGGAGGTTGCTGTGAGGTGTGTGACGCCACGGCACTCTACCAAGGGCGATAAAGTAAGACTCTGTCTCTACAAAGAAAAAAAAAGTTTATTTTTCAATGTGTAAAACATTGACATGGTTCAGAGGTCAAACTGATACAAGGTTTTGAAGGAGCAAAGGAAATTTCACTCCAAAATATGATTCCTTGATATAAAGAATATTTGAAGTTAAAAGGCTATTTTTGATCAGAAAGTACTGGCCTCTCCTCTATAAAACCTGAGTAACCTGATTTAGAATCAGAAAAGGCTGCTGGCCTCTTTATCACATGCTAGTAGACCTGGCTCCAAATCATTTGAAGCACAATACCTGTCTCTCAGGTATATTTACAAATCAATCTGTTTCCCTCCATCTACCTAACCCCACCCCCTCCAGCAACCACAACCACTTGCTACACAATACTTTCCAGTTTCTCTCCCTCCTCCCTTCTAAAAGGCATCTTTAAAAACCACTGACCGTCACTGAGACTTTGGAAAATTATTCTTTTATTTTTTGAGACAGAGTCTCACTATGTCACCCTCACTAGAGTGCCATTGCATCATAGCTCACAGCAACTTCAAACTCCTGGGCTTAAGCGATTCTCTTGCCTCAGCCTCCCAAGTAGCTGGGACTACAGGAGCCCACCACAACACCTGGCTGGGAAATCATTCTTACCGTTCCCCCCTGCACACGGTTTTTGTAAATATACCTTTCTCTTACTAATCTAACATAATAGTGAGTTGATTATTTATCCAACCAAATAAAGGGGAAAGGGCAGGTTTCCCCAGGACCCCTACAGTTTTCCCTATTCAGGGATGGATGAGGACCACTGTTTTCTAGGCCCAAGAAAACAGACTTTTTCTTTCCATACTGTCCTCTGAAAACAGGTAAGGGAGGAGAAAAGCAGTTTTTCCAGGATTTCAGGTGAGCTGGGCCACTTCTGGAGTAGACTTCCTGTCGGGGTTTTTTTGTTTGTTTGTTTGTTTTTGCCCTGTGTTGGAGGACTACATTGATTTGTTAATTCACTCATTCATCTGCTAATCAACATTGAAGTCTGTGAAGTGGTAGCCACTGTAATTCTCAAGATTTGCCTGTTTACAAAACAGTAAACCCCCTGTAGACAAAAAGACCCACTTGGGGACTTCCCCCAGGGTTTCCCCTGCCCTCCAGGCTATGGTGCCTTCACTTCCTTCTATTACTTTCTTTTTTGTTGTTGTTGTTGTTGAGACAGGGTCCCACCCTATGCCCCTGAGCAGAGTGCAGTGGGCGTGGTAGCTCACCACAACCTCAGACTCCGGCTGCGGGCACCCCACTGCCTCAGCCTCCGGAAGCCCCTGGGATTACAGGCGCTCCGCGGCGCCCGGATGGGTTTTTCCATTTTTTTCATGAGTCAGGGTCTCACTGTTGCTCAGGCGAGTCTCGAACTCCTGAGCTCAAACGATTCTCCCTCCTCAGCCTCCCGCAGTGCTGGGATTACAGGCGTGAGCCACTGCGCCCGGCCTTTCTATTACTTTCTAATGAATCCTATCTCATCACTGATCTCTGTGGTGGGTGAATTCGTTCTTCAAATCTCCTGGACCAAGGACCTACTGCAGAAAGAAATTCCATCAAAAAACTATCCCATGGATAACAAGTTAAACTCAGAGATCTTGTCCCTATCTCTGTCTTCTCTACCCCTCTATAGGTTAATTTTTGATTTTTAACTTTACTGTGCTTTTAAAATTATTTACTTATTTATTTTTGAGAGAGAGTCTGACTTTGTTGCCCTTGGTTGAATGCAGTGGCATCATAGCTCGCAGCAACCTCAAACTTCTGGGCTCAAGTGATTCTCTTGCCTCATCCTTCCAAGTAGCTGGGACTACAGGTGCCCACCACAACGCCTGGTTATTTTTTGAGACAGGGTCTCACTCTTGTTTGGCTAATCTCAAATTCCTGAGGTCAGGCAATCCACCCACCTTGGCCTCCCAGAGTTCTGGGATTACAGGCATGAGCCACTGCACCCTTCCTTCCTGTGCTTTTTTTAAAGACACACCCATACATATATACATGAATATAAAAAACTATTGTTGTGCCCAGATCTCGAAATCCCCCACAAAGACCACCAGGGAGCCGAGTCCCATGCAAAAGCAAAAGGACCTTTTATTGCAAGTTCGAACTTGGGCTCCCAGGGATTCTGTTGCGACAGATCCGAGCCAGGAGCCCTGAGCTCTGGAGCAGGGGTTTCTTATGGTCCAGCTCAGCAGGTGGGCGTGCACAGCTTGAAACAAAGGGGATGCTTCTGGATTGGTCAGGTGGGGGGTCCCTGATTGGTGGGCGGTTGTCTCATGATTTCAGGGAATTTCCTGGGCTTGTCTGGAAAGTAAACTTACTGAGTGAAATGGCGGAGGGGAGTGGAACTTAACTCCTAAGATGGTGCTGGTCTGGTTCTTTCATTCCCCCCTTTTCTTGTAAATCCAAGGGCCCCATCATGGATCTGGTACTGTGTGTGTGTCATCTCTAGCTTTCTGTCTGAAAGGGGCCGATATTGGCCTCTTAAGACCAGCAGTTGTACGGCTCTTACCTGGTCCTGTATAAAAGCGATGAGCCTATTGATAATGCAAGGGCCCACGGTCAGGAGTAGGAGTAATAACACCAGGGGACCAGCCAGGGCTGATATCAGAGTCGTTAGCCAAGAGAGACTTACACCAGCTCTGATTATTTTCTCTTTCTAATTTACGCTTGCGCAAGATCTCCCGCATGAGGGCCATTGATTCTTTCATTATTCCTGAGTGATCAGTGTAAAAACAGCATTTTCTACTTAGAGCAGCGCACAACCCCACCCCACCCTTTTTTTTTTTCAAAGTCTAAAGTTTAATTAAGGCAAGTTCCTCGAGGAGTTTCCTCAGGCTTCAGCCATGCCTTAACCAGCCAGCTCCCAGTATGTGGCTGGAGCAGGGCATGTTGGACGTCTTAAAAGTTACCTTTACTTTTTAAGGGGCAGTGAAGCTTTATTCAGCCAGCTGTGAGGACTCCAGGCGAGGATTCTTCTCATCCTCATTGCCATGTGTGTGGTCAGGATGATGGTGTAAGGTCCTTTCTACCTTGGTTTGAGGGGGACAAGGTTCTGATTCCAGACCTAAACTTGGTCCCTTGATCTGGAAGTTCTCGAAGGACGTTGCTCCATACGACTGGGTTCCTGGGGGTACTGTTGGTCCTTGGCATGCATTGAACTGGCTGCAGGTGACACACTGTAGACTGACAGTTTGGCCAGGGCTGCCAGGTGGGAGATGTAGAAGTACTGGCCCAGCAACTTCATCAAACACTCCTGTCACCACGGTGGCTCTTAGAATCTGGGGGACTGCTGCTCGTGTGTCTGACATCTTTATCCATCTTCTCTCTGCTTCCTGGCTCCATTCCGCTGCCAACTATTCTTTTTCTTCCCGGGAGTAGATAGGGGTGAGCTCCGGAATCTATGGGATGAGGGGAGCCACTCGCGACACCTGGTACGTTTGGGATGCAGCCCTTTTGCCTCAGTACCAACCCTAGTGTTCTCTTTAGTGATGGTGGAAGCATCTCCTTGATGTCCACAACAGTGCATCACTGCTATTTTCCAGAGTTTCTATACTGCCTTTAGTAACTGAAGTATCTCCTACTTAATGTCCTTTTTTCCAGAATTTAATAGTCCCTACTCCTTGTACAATGCCCTGCTTACTTGGAGAGTCAGAAAAGCATTCAAATTTTTCCTTTGACTTAGTTTTTTTTTTTTTTTTTTTTGTAGAGACAGAGTTTCACTTTATGGCCCTTGGTAGAGTGCCGTGGCATCATACAGCTCACAGCAACTTCCAACTCCTGGGCTTAAGCCATTCTCCTGCCTCAGCCTCCTGAGTAGCTGGGACTACAGGCGCCCGCCACAACGCCCGGCTATTTTTTTGGTTGCAGTTCAGCCGGGGCTGGGTTTGAACCCGCCACCCTCGGTATATGGGGCCGGGCTTGAACCCGCCACCCTCGGTATATGGGGCCGGCGCCCTACTGACTGAGCCACAGGCACCGCCCCCCTTTGACTTAGTTTTAAGGCTTCAGTCAAGGCAATTAACTCAGCCTTCTGAGCCAATGTTCCTTGGGGTAGGGGCTCAGCCTCTACATTCTCTGTTAAGGTGACCACTGCATACCCAGCCGGCCGCTCACCTTGCGCCATCACAAAACTGCTTCAGTCTACATACAAGTCCCAGTGTGCATCTGTGCAGGGCTGGTCACGCAAGTCAGGTCTGCTAGAGTACACATTATTTATAACTTCTATACTGTTATGCTTAGTCTTTCTTTCACTGACTGGAAGGAGCGTGACTTGGTTCAGAGTGTTGCATTAGAAAAAGCCAAAAATGTCTCTTAGTGTCCATTAAATTGACCACTCTGAGACCCTGCCCTGGAGTCAGCTTATCAGCTTCTTGCACAAGGAGAGCAGTAGTGGCTAGAGCCCGTAAGCAGGGTGGCTATCTTTTTATCACTTCATTCAACTTCTTAGAGAGGGAAGTTACAGGCCTTGGCCAGGATCCAACCAGCTGGGTTAACACACTCACAGCCATTTTATTTCTCTCTGAGACACACAGAGTAAAGGGCTTGTCCAACTCTGGCAGGTGCAGTCATCAGCTTTATCTTTAGCTGGGAGAAGGCATGTTCCTGTCCTCCTTCCCACTCCAAGGGCTCTCACTCCTCTCTTCTAGTTGCCTCATATAAGGGCTTAGCTAAGACGGCAAAGTTGGGGATCTAAAGAGGACAGAAGCCGACCGGGCCTAAGAATTCCTGAGCCTGCTTTCGGCTCTTGGAGGTGGGGAAGCGATTAATGACTTGCCTTCGTTCCATGCCAAAATCCTTTCCCCTTGCTGAATAGTAAATCCTAGATGACGTACTTGCTGCTGGCAGACCTGGGCCTTCCGCTTAGACACTTATAGCCACATACCTCTAGACGTCATAAAAGACAGTCCATGCCTTGGGCGCAGCCGTCTGGGTAGGGTGTCCTGAAAGGAGGTCATCGACATATTGGAACAGTACACATTTTAATTCCTCAGCCAGGAATTTCTGGAGGTCATGAGTCAGCGCTTCTTCAAAAATTGTGGGTGTTTTGAACCCCTGTGGCAACCTGGTCCATGTGCACCGTTTCCATGTCTGGTCTCTTCCACTGGAAAGCAAACAGCCTCTGGCTTCTCAGAGCCAGCCTCATACTAAAAAAGGCCTCTTTTAAGTTCAGACAAGTGGGCCACTTGGCTTCTGCTGGCAGGAGATTCAGCAGAGTAGAATGCAGTGTTTACAGTTACACCGTTTACTAGGAAATTTTGGATAACATTTAATGCTGCACAAGTTTTCCAGTGTAGCTAATAGGAGACCTTTGTTGAGCCTTAAGGCTTCAGAGTAAATATAACTATTATATATAATTCTATACTCTTTGGCCAGTTTCTTAGTCCCATTTAATAGATCAGTTTAGTAAAACAGTTACATTTCATTTTATGAGTACAGAGAAGGCTGGGATCTAAATACAGGTGGACTTTTTCTTGACTTTTTCTTCTTTTTAAACTATTTTTCTCTCTCCAATTTCTCTCTTTACTAAAGGCAAATTATAGTAGAACTTATTTGCCAAAATAAACTGTACCTTCAGTATACGGGGTCTGATTATTTGCATAAAGTGCAGTAAGAATAATTAATTATTAGCCATCTAGGCTCTTCTTTCCTTTAAAATTGGCTTTGCTGGAACCTTTTATAAGGAATCTCAGGCTGGACTTTTTGAAAGCCTTTCAGAGCCCAGGTTCCATCTGTGCCATTAGATACCTGTATGCATTGGGTAAATCCCTCTTCTCTTGAGGTCCTCAAGCACATTTTGATTGCCAGACCCGTCAGCAAGTGACCTTTGTTACTTACCAAAGATCAGGAAATGTTACTGATGGGTATCTGGCCAGTTTTCCAAAGGGCTTTTTTTATTGACTTTATAAAGTCAACCTTCATTCCTTAACGCAGTCTGGACACCTCTGGAAATGCTGTTCCAGCCAAAGCCTTGGTGAAATAACCAGTGCCTTCATCATGTCCTACAGAACAAAACAGATTCTTACTGGACTTATGCAAATAACTGTATTGTCAGAAATTACGAATACTTACAAATGGCTTTCAAATTCTGGAGAAATCAAGGAGAGAGAAAAAATATGTTTCAAACTCTGCTCATAAGTACATACATTGTTTGAAAAGCTACAAATAGCTCAAAAGACAGAAAATTATTTTCTTGACTTCTGGAAAATAGAACACAGAAAGAATCAGCAATATTTTGAACAAAAAGCCATTACAAACTAGCCCAGATCCGCATAACTGATTTCTGTTCTATTGAAGTTAGGTTAGCAATACTCATAGACATGTTAACTGTCCAATGAAAGTTCTAAAAATCTGCTTTTAGTTCGAAGGTATTCAATTTCTAAAGACATCAGTAATTTGAATTCGAGAGAATTCGTCAGCCTCTCCTAATATTTCTTTTTCTTTTTAGGATAAATTTTGGACTCAGCCAGTTACATAAAAAATCCTTTTTTTTTAGATCAATTAAAATTATTACCAACAATATATGTTAGGACAGACCAATGTCTTATTTTTTTTTTTTTTTGTGCTTTTTGGCCAGGGCTGGGTTTGAACCCACCACCTCTGGCATATGGGACCGGCGCCCTACTCCTTGAGCCACAGGTGCCACCCCAGACCAATGTCTTATAATATTGGAACATATATATAACTATAACCCACAAAAAATTAATCACCATTTTATATTTGACAATGTTTCCTATATATTTTTAACAAATCAAATAAGTTTAACTTGATTTCCCATGACTTTCAGTGGTCTTAATATTTTAAGAAGACCAAATTTAAAGTTGTGTGTGTGTGTGTGTGTGTGTGTGTGTGTGTTTTTGTTGTTGGCCTGGGCTAAGTTTGAACCCGCCAGTCTCAGTGCATGTGGCCAGTGTTGCAACCACTGTTCTGTGGTCACCAAGCCCCAGATTTAGAGTTTTTATTTTGGAAGGTTTGTCAAATATCAAAGGCCTAAAACATTTGTTTAAAGAAAATTACAAGCCAAAAGATTTTAAAGGAAATACATAGTCAACTGGATCACATGTAAATTCTTTCACAAATTCTCTTTTATGAGCTTCATTTAACCTGCACAGACCATCTACAAACATTCTAAACTTTCTTTAACTTTTGCCCTGCCTTCCACTTTCTTACACAACCATTCTGCTTCAGGATAGGATAAGATTTATCACTCAAGATTCTTTCTTTACACAATACCATTCTCCTTTCTGTCTAATTTCTCTTACTCTCAAAAACTCACTTTCCACAAAACAGGATCCCAGTTTACCATGAAGTCGCCCATTCACTCAGCCACACTGATAACTAGAAGGTTTAAAAGGCAAGAATCTTATCCTTTGACAAAGATTCAGTTTCCCCAACAATTTAAACAACTAAATTATTACATTTTACAAATGAGAGACATTTATGAGATGTAACATTGATACAGGGTTTTCCTACTCAGGGCTGGACAGGGAACCCCTATTTTTCAGGCTCAGGTGAGCTTAGACATCAGACTCCCATCTCCAGGCACAAACACATCACAAGCCACACTTTCTGAGGAATAAAGCAGTTCTAAATTTTTTGGATGACTCCACCTTGGGTAGGGAGCACACACTCTAATTTTCTCCCAGATAAAACCTGCAAAGACTTAATAACTTTTTCTAAGGTGCAAGGCTGCCTTCATTCATGTGCTAGAATATTTATTCAGTTTGTAAAAATATTTTTCTATTTATACAAATCACTAGTGGCAAAGGGCCAATAATAAAGGTTCTGAGCCTCACCCGGCCCCAGGATTCAGCCAGCGCTGCTGCTGGGGGTGCTGTAACATTCGGGAGGTGGGCCTGCCTCACGAAGGACGGGGGACCCCAAGCCCCCTTCCTTGCCGGGCCTTCTCAGCCGTCCTGGAGCCGGTGGAAATGTGGTAGGTGGTGGCTGATCGCTGGCAGGGGGGTGGTCCCCTGCCATGGCTTTCATGCAAGTCCCTGACTCACACACATATTAGACTCTTTGGTCCATGTTTCAAGATGGGTCTGGTGGGTAGCCCATGTCACCACCGACCCCATGCACTCACTTGGCTTTTATCTCGTGTGGCCCCTGGAGAGAAAAAAACAGTCCCCTCCCGGCCCCCACCCCGTCTGAAGGTGTGACCCGCCCGGGGCACACTGGGGACATTCCGCCCTGCCCCCGCCCCCGCCCTCACTGCGTCCCTGCCCTGTCGCCGGGACAGAGGGCAAAGTAGATCTTGGTCTGCACTATCCTGCAAAATGGGGTAAAGTGGCGCAGAAGGTTTGTGGGGTTTCATGTTAGGGGAATTAGGAGATTCTCATGCACTGTGAGAACCGAACTGCTCAGGAAGTGCTTTCAGCCAGGGAAGGGGAGATGAAAAGTTACCTCTGGAGGCCAGCCAACAGTGAAGGTTGGCCACTCGGTCCTGCAAAAAGTAATCAGTTTAGCACTTTTTTTTTTTTTTTCACCACAAGTCCCAAATTTTGAGCTCTGAGTTCAGCCACACTAAGATACCAATGTAACACAAGCCACACAACACACTGAGGACATGCAAAGTCCACAGTCCGCAGAAACAATAGGACGACGGTCTCTGACTGTCAGGTGCTGCGGGAGTGACCTGCTTTGTCCAACCAGAAAAACTACAAGAGGGACTGTGTGCACCCCACGCCCTTAGGGTTTCACCTCTCAGTTGGGGTGGGGGCAAGGTCCCTTCTAGAAGGGGCCGGGATGTCTTCTTGGCACCCCCAGCAGGCAGCCTCCAGTGCATCCGCTTTGACTTTACCCCGACCACCTTTACAGATTCCAGATTTCCAAAAACAACCACGGCAGATAAGACAGACAGACACTTACCATGTAGTGGCCCTTCAGGTCGGGGTCCTCAAGGGGTGTTGGGGGATTTCCTGGCCAACGCACCAAATGTTGTGCCCAGATCTTGAAATCCCCCACAAAGACCACCAGGGAGCCGAGTTCTATGCAAAAGCAAAAGGGCCTTTTATTGCAAATTCAAACTTGGGCTCCCGGGGATTCCGCTGCAACGGATCCGAGCCAGGAGCCCCGAGCTCTGGAGCAGGGGTTTCTTGTGGTCCCGTGCAGCGGATGGGCGTGCACAGCTTGGAACAAAGGGGGTGCTTCTGGATTGGTTAGGTGGGGGGGGTCCCTGATTGGTAGGCGGTTGTCTCATGATTTGGGGGCATTGCCTGGCCTTGTACTGAGTGAAATGGCAGGGAAAGTGAAACTTAACTCTTAAGATGGCGCTGGTCTGGTTCTTTCACTATATATTGTTTTGCTTTTTCTTACCTTACATTAATAGTGTCTTGGAAACTACTCCCTCTCAGTTTGTGGAGCTCTTTCTCAGTCCTTTTTTTTTTTTGAACACCTGAAGAATAATCCAGTGCATAAATGACCAGTTTATTCCATTGGCCTCTTGCTGATGCAATTTCTGCTATTTCTAATCATTTCATGTTACAAAACACACACAGCAAATAACCTATGTCTCTGATGTTTTGTGTTTGTGAAAGTGTAGCTTCAGTGTAGATTTAGGAGTCTCGTTTTTAGAGCTATTCGAGTGATTCTGATGCATGGCCAGGTTACAGTACTGTTACTTACTGTGCATAGTAAAAATGGTGTTGGGAATCCAGAATTGCTAATTTTTTTAAATGAGAAAACAATAGGGAAAGAAACAAAGTTCTTACCATCCAAAATCTCCTCTTAAACTACTTAGTACAATGCAGCTGAGTTATATGAATAGAAGCTTAGCATCTAGAGCAGTGGTTCTTAACCTTCCTAATGCCGCGACCCTTTAATACATTTCCTCATGTTGTGGTGATATGGTTGGGGGTCACCACATGAGGAACTGTATTAAAGGGTCGTGGCATTGGGAAGGTTGAGAACCACTGATCTAGACTCTGTACCCAAGTCATCACCACTGCTGATAAGACTTTCCTATGTATATGCCATAAGTGACTCAGACTCAGGCAGCAGATGAGTTTCAGTGTGGGTATGTTGATTCTGAAGTAGACAAGGGACATCTAGTCGTGATACTAAGTATTTCCTGGGCAGTTGTTTCTGTGATCTGGAGATCAGATTAAGAGTTATCAGCATGCAGGTACAGACTAGGTGAAAGGTGACCCTTAGGATGGAATCCAGGGACATTAATACTTAAGTGGCCAGCAAAGAAGCCCAAGGAAACCCTAAATGGTCAGAGATAAAGAAGAAAAACCTGAAAAGACAAGACATAAAAGCCTAGATAGCAAAATGTTACTCTTATGCCCAGGAGTCTCCCCAAAGACCACACCACCAGACAAGTCAAATTAAAGAGGAGTCCTTTTATTGAAGAGCAGGCTGGCGACTGCCTCCGTGTCCCAACATGGGATTTCTGAGTGCAGTGCCAAGTTTTCTGAGGCTCTGACTTTTATAAGGCAAAATTTTTCCAGGGGGCAAGCAAACATAGTCACAGAAATCACAAGAGCACTTAGTAATTCTTTTTACAAAACAAATACAATCTACTATGTCCTAAGGTAGTGTAGGGAGGGGGACTCCTCTCGCAGGTGAGGGTCGTAAACAACATGATCATAAAAAGCAATAATCACCAAGGATAAAATCACGTGTGCAGTCAGTAACCTACATCACTAACAATCCTAGTTAAATGTATTCACAATTATACAATGGGAGGGCAAATAAGAGGAACCAGTTTTGAAGGTAACAGAATATAACAGAAAAGGAGTAAACAGCAAAGGGGAGTCAAACTTGCTCTTTTAGCATTTCTTCATATACAGATGGCACGAAGACCACCTTCACATAACCACGAGGGTTGTCACAAAAATAGTGACTTTCTACACAATGCTAATAATTCTAACAGTTCTAACCAGGTAGACTTAAAATACCATGCAATGGGTGGGGAGGCAAGTGTAACCCTCTTTTTTTTTTTTTTAAAGCAATAAAATGTAGCAAAACAACAGAATGGAATTAGGCCTGTTTTGCCTTCCACTGATTCTCAGGAAAAGGAATTATATCAAAATGGAGTTAGGCTTGCTTCTCTTTCACCACAACAGTTGCAAGAAGAAAATCGTTATCAGTATCAAATACAGCTGAGTGGTCAGGCAAAACAAAGGCTGTTTCAGCAACAAAGAGAATAGTATAGTGTGACATTTGAGCGCAGATTCAATGTTGAGGAAGGAATTCAACCTCACTGTAGACAATCCCTGGGAAAAATTGGTGTTGTTAATGTGGGTGGAAATGTGGGAGAACAAGGTGGAGGGAGTTGAGGCAGGAGGGGGCACCCTTTTGAAGCACTTACAAAAATTGGATTTCTATGAAATGCTTTTGCTGAGAATTATTATTTAGAAGAGGGCGGTGCCTGTGGCTCAAGGAGCAGGGCACCAGCCCCATATGCCAGAGGTGGTGGGTTCAAACCCAGTCTCAGCCAAAAACTGCAAAAACAACAACAAAAGATTTAGAAGATGTGGATTATGAGAAATACAGGAAAGATAGAAGATGTGGGTACCGAAGGCAGTATGTACGCAAGGAGACCACAATGTGTACCGGGAGCCCCAGAAGTCTGCTGAACACCACAGCACAGGTCTTGGAATAAAGGACGAGAAATGTCTTGCTGAGGCCTGACCTGCCCCCAGAGCCTGCACAAAAGTCTCCAGGGGCAAATGAGGTCGGGAGGAGTGCTGGGAGCAGCATGTGCTTCATGCTCTCAATAAAAGAGAAACAATCTCTTGGGGTTGAGATAAGAACAACTGTCTTTCTCCCCTGCTCCCCATAAGGGTGTGGCTTCAGTCTGTCTGCCCCACAGCGACCTGTCTGTGGTCAAATCTGCTGTTGGCTCTGCATCCTGCTTCTAAGTCTTGTTACCAGTTTCTTACTTTCTAAATAGCCGAGGGTGGAGTAATTACAAAAATTAGTTAAAAAGTAGCTTAGCTGAAATTGTAAGTACCCCAAGAATGATGGTGCAGACTGTTTTTTCTTCTTTTTGTGACTATTCATTCCCTAATTTGCAGATAATGTAGGTAATAAATACCCAGATAACCAGGGTGCTGGGTGGCGATGGTCCTCTAGGCCCACTCTTTCTCACCCTATCTTGTCTCTCTTCTTACATCCTCTGGTCACCACCAAGCACTGGGGATACCCGAAGGCTGTGTGCGGGCTGCCGCCTACAGTTAGCTGCAACAATGTTTTTGTTTTGAAAGCAACAAAAGTGGACATTTGTCAATTTGTATACCAAGGGAAAAAAGTCAACTTTAGTATTTTCCACCATAAATTTTTCTTAAATACTGGTATTTAGTGCTGTCTGTTCATGTGTATTAGAATCTAGCATAAGATACTTTTGGAATTAGTAAACAGTGTATGCTTAGTTACTTTTGGTTTGTTATTTTTATTATTACTAGAGACAGGGTCTGTCACCCAGGCTGGAGTGCAGTGATGATGAAAGGTTACCCCAGAAGGGTGAAGTCTAGAACAGAGGTCTTCTCAAGGAGACCCCAAGGTGACTCAGCTGTTAGAAATTTGTAGAAACTTCATCTCCTGGGCAGCGCCTGTGGCTGAGTAGGACGCCAGCTCCATATACAGGGCAGTTTAAACCTGGCCCGGCCAAACTGCAACAAAAAAATAGCTGGGCATTGTGGCAGGCACCTGTAGTCCCAGCTACTCGGGAGGCTGAGGCATAAGAATTGCCTAAGCCCAAGACCTGGAGGGTGACAAGGTAAAACTCTATCTCAAAAAAAAAAAAAAAAAAAAAAGGGCGGCGCCTGTGGCTCAGTCGGTAAGGCGCTGGCCCCATATACCGAGGGTGGCGGGTTCAAACCCGGCCCCGGCCAAACTGCAACCAAAAAATAGCCGGGCGTTGTGGCGGGTGCCTGTGGTCCCAGCTACTCGGGAGGCTGAGGCAAGAGAATCGCTTAAGCCCAGGAGTTGGAGGTTGCTGTGAGCTGTGTGAGGCCACGGCACTCTACCTGAGGGCGGTACAGTGAGACTCTGTCTCTACAAAAAAAAAAAAAAAAAAAAAAAAAGACTTTTCCCTCAAACAACTAGCTGGGTGCTGGGGTGGGCACATGTAGTCCCAGCTACTCCGGAGGCTGAGGCAAGACAATCGCTTGAGCCCAGGAGTTTGATGTTGCTGTTAGCCGTGATGCTACTGCACTCTTCAGAGGGTGACAAAGTGAGACTGTCTCAAAAGAAGAATTATTATGGGCATATATTGTTGTGTATCTTTTTTTTTTGTTTTTTTGAATCAGATGCTCCCTGCACCTCTCCTGGGCCAGCAGGTAAGCGAGCACATACATTAAAGCGAAACAGCCTGGAAACTGGGGTCAGGCTCAGCCTGCAAGCCTCTCCCCATAACACTCCGTATCATTCAGGTAAGAGACAATCAAGATCCAAGTGGGATGTGCACAGTGACAGTGATCCGGAAATGAACTTCCATAGAAATATGTCCCGGTGGTAATAAGGGAAGACAAAAGAGTTTATTGTAAGCAAGGAAGTTCGCAAAGATCTCACAATAGTGAAAACACAAAAATGGTTCATTGACTAAATTGTATGACAGGCATAGAACACTAAGTTGTCAACAAAATACAGAAATATATAAATATAGACACACACACATATACATACACACACAAGCTTAACTTGGTAATCGTTATTCCCATAAGTATGGCTGGTTTCCCGAATTCTTTTTTTTTTTTTTTTTTTATTGTTGGGGATTCATTGAGGGTACAATAAGCCAGGTGGTTGTATATCTTTTTAGGGTACATGTGATGTCTTGATTGAGGCATACAATGTGAATTAATCAAATCAGGCTAATTACAGTATCCATCACCTCAGGCATTTATCATCTCTTTGCTATAAGCAAGATTTTCTTCGTTTATTTTTAATTACAAAAAAAATTTTTTTTTTAAGATTTTTTTATTTATTTATTTTTTGTGTGTGATTTTTGGCTGGGGCTGGGTTTGAACCCGCCACCTCCAGCATATGGGACCGGCGCCCTACTCCTTGAGCCACAGGCGCCGCCCTACAAAAAAAATTTTTAAGACAGAATCTGAAAATGTCACCCTGGGTAGTGCGGTGGCATCTTAGCTCACAGCAACCTCCAGCTTGGATTCAAGCGAACCTCTTGCCTCAGTTTTATTTATTTATTTTATTAATTTTTAGTAGAGACAGGGTCTTGATTTTGCTCAGGCTGGTCTCGAACTCATGTGATCAAGCAATCCACTGGCCTCGGCCTCCCAGTGTTAGGATTACACTGCCATCGCGCCCAGCCTTTATGAGCATGATTTTAAGTGATAACCCTAACTTATTGTTGATGGCAGTCACTTTGTTGTGCTATCAAATATCAAATATGTTCATTCCCCCTACCTAACCATATTTCTGCACCCATTAATCCCCCACTCGAGCCCTGCGCAGTAGGCAGAAGCCCAGCCTTAAGTTTGGGGAGCAGAGCTTCCACCGCTGTCTGATCCAGTGGTTTCGGAACTGGCTGAGCGTCAGGATGCACAGCCTGGGAAGTGCACCCCACATCCCAACTTAGTGGCTCTGAAACGGGCCCAGGAATGCGCAGCGAGAATACGTCCGTAGGTGCAGCGGCCGCCACCCCTCTGTGGCTCTTTCCAGCCGGGACGCCGAGGCCCAGGCCATCTCGGCCAGAGTCTTCCGATGGGAGACGCCGCCTGCGTCTCGGGGTACGTCGGGAGGCCGCCTTCTCCGGGCTTTCTAGGCAGATGTGATCGCTCTTCTCAGGACTTGCAGCAAACCGCAGCTCTGCCACACCTAAGGGTCCTCGGCGTCCCACTTTGTCCCGCCCCCGTAACGCCCCGCCGTTGCCCCGCCCCCACGACGCCCCCCGCCCTAGCCCGAAACCAGGGGGCAGGGCCGCGGGGAAGCGCGTTCCCGGAAGTGACGGACACCAGGCGGCCGAGCTGATTGTCTCTGTTATGGCGGGGCCGTCAGCCCGGGTTTTCCGAAGTTGCTCGGGTTAACTTCGGGAGACGCATGGCCAGGTGGAGCCAGTGCCTGCGCGAGCTGCAGGGACCTCTGCTCCCGCCCAAGGACCTGGTGGAGGCGGACGATGACTGCCTATGGGACGATGTGGAAGACGACGAAGACGACTCGGCCTTTGTGGACGCCGAGGAGCTCTGCAGCGGGGGCGTCAGGGCCGGCGGCCTCCCCGGGCGCCTGCGCGGTGAGGGCGGCGGGGGGCTTCCCCGGGCGCCTGAGCGGTGGTTGGGGGGGGGGGGCTTCCCTGGGCGCCTGCGCCGTGGTGGGGGCGGCTCTCTGGGCGCCTGCGCAGTGAGGGCTGAGGAGGGAGGGCTTCCCCTGGCGCCTGCGCGGTGGTTGGGGCGGCTCCCTGGGCGCCTGCGCGGTGGGAGTTAGGCTCCCCGGGTGCCTACGCGGCGCCGGTCGCTTCTCGCAGATTGCCCTGCAGACTTCCCTCCAGACTCTGAGGCGCTTCCTGCTGGTTAGGACGAGATGGGGATAATGACAGTAGCCTCCCGTCCAGCTGCGCTCGGCTTATTACTCGTCAGCGTTCGCGGTTCTCTGAACCTGGGTCCCGGCAGAACCAGGACCTGTCACTGTTGCCGGAACCTCCTGGCGCGACACGTGCGCGGTTCCTGAGTTTTAGGAAAACAGGCAGAGAGCGCCCGGGGCGCTGCTGACTGGCCAGTGTTAGTGAGGCGGTGGTCGGTGCCCTGGTGCAGCTGCCTGTGCGGTGACACACTGGTGTGCTTCGTAACCCATAGTCCAGGGCACTGCAGTGTGCAGGCCCGGCGGGGCTGGCGACGCGGAGGTGTCCGTCTGCGTCTCCCCATCGGTCTTTGCCTCGCTGTCTGTTCCTCTCCCATTCGCCTGACCTTCCTCGTCCAGCTGTCCCTCTCTGTTCCTCTACCATCTGTCTGTCCCTCCCTGCCCGTCTGTGCCTTTCTCATCCTTTTCCGTCCGTCTGTCCCCCCCGTCTGTCTCTCATCTGTCCCTCTGCCTGTTCCCCGTCTGTCCTTCCCTGTCTGTGCCTCTTTATCTGTCTGTCCCTCCCCAGTCTGTCCATCTGTCCTGCCTGTCCATCTTTGCCTCCCCATCTTCCCCATCCGTCCCTGCCTCACCGCCCAGTGTAGGAAGCAGCCTCTGGCCCCCACCTGTTCCAGCTTGATGTGCAGGCAGCTCAGCCGAAAAGCTGAATTACAACTTTTATTTAATTTTTATTTAAATAGCCACATGTAGGTGGATAGTATGGGTTTAAACAGAACACTTTCAACTATTTGTGAAGGGTTTAGTCATTTGTTCTAAAGTATTGAGTGGTTGGCATGTTCCCAGCAACGTATTTGGTGCTGGGATAACCTGGAGAGAGAAAATGACCGTCCTCATGGAGCTGACCTCCAGGAACTATGGCCATAGAAGTAACTGTGATGTTCTTAGTGCTTAGAACAGTGGTTCTCAAAATTATTTTCACTATGAAAATAATTTTATGGTTGGGGGTCACCACAACATGAGAAACTCTATTTAAGGGTCATGGCATCAGGAAGGTTGAGAACCACTGGCTTAGAAGAATTAGTGAGGGGTGCACGAGAGGGCATATTTGTGAGATTCAAGGAAGGCTCTCTTGAAAAGGAAATCGGGCTGAGGCCTGTAGTAATGTGAGTAGTGAGGAGACTGGGCCTGTGAGGCAAGTCAGGCCTACGTGTTTTCTCTTAAAGGTCACTGATAGGGGGCCCCTGTCCACTAAGGTAAGGGAAGCAGGGACTGGTTCTAGAAGAGGAATGGCAGACATTTCACATGTACTGTGGTCACCTCCAAAGACGACCTCACCATGACCCCAGGGAGTGAGGCAGACAGTAAAGGGGTGTGGACACCCTGATAAATGTCTGTGCAGGGTGCTCTGGAGAGAACTAAAGACAGTGGTAAGTTTGATGAAACACTGGGGAAGAAGTTTTTAAGTCTCCTAACTTTTTTATTTATTTTTTTTTTAGTTTTGATTCCAGATGAAAACACTCAAGAACAATGTGCCGTGTTTGGACGTTTTCCGATAACGGGTCCTTGGTGGCGAGTGAAAGTGCAAGTGAAGCCTGGGGGATCGAGGTGCTATCATGTTCAGGGATTTCCTTCTTATTTTTTACGGTCTGACATGGGACCACCACGCCAAAAAGAAATCTGTTCCCTCTTTCTTAAAGAGTGTGGGGTCTCTGATGATGATCGCAAGAAATTTTCAGTATGGGTAAATAAAGTGTCAAGCTTTCAAGACCTAAACTTTGAAAATCTTGGGGCAACATTAAGAACTTTCTATCAGGAAAGTAAAAGGAAAGATCAGAAAAAATCTGCACAGAATGAACAGAAAGAGTTTCTACCAGATTGTGACATGAGTCTTCTCCTGAAAAACCCAAGTAAGTGTGATTTTTATCATCGAGTTACAGTGTAACAGAGATACTTAATTACTGGAGTGTTTAAAATATCACCACTGTCACATCTTGGCATTGTGTTCATGTTTAAAATCAGTGTGTGAAAGGCACATTTATGTTGCTTTTGGAATATGCCAGTGACCATGCAGATTTCTCGTCTGCAACAGGAGAGCATTGTGTGGGGCACCCTGCAGCTCTCCTCCAGCTCCACAGTCTAGACGCTCCTTCTCTTTAACTGTTCTGCTTTTTTTTTTTTTTTTTTTTTTTTTTGAGACAGAGTCTCACTTTGTCTCCCTTGCATCACAGCTCACAGCAACCTCAAACTCCTGGGCTCAAGTGATTCTGTTTCCTCAGCCTCTTGAGTAGCTGAGACTACAGACACATGCTGCAACACGTGGCTATTTTTAGAAACTGGTCTCCCTGGGGCTCAAGCTGGTCTTGAACCCATGAGTGCAGGTAATCCACCTGCCCTGGCCTCCCAGAGTGCTGGGATTACAGGCGTGAGCCACCGCAACTGGTCTAACTTTTGTGTTACAAGGGATTACTTTGAGTCATCAATGAAAAATTCATTTGTTAATTATTTGTTTACAAAGACAGAGGAGAAAGGTGAGGTTAAGAGTGATTCATTCTGGAAACATTTCAGCCCAAAATGGTTTCCCATATTTTTTAACATGATTTGTCATCTGGACATCCATATATATGGAATATTTCATTTCTTAGATACATCAATTAATCTGGTGTATTAGTTAATGACTTCAGTGATAAAAGAATCATGATTACAGTTGGGAAAAATGAAAATAAGGTTAATATGTAAATGATTTACTTTCTATTCTTAGGTTTTTTTTTTGGAGACAGAGTCTCAAGCTGTTGCCCTGGGTAGAGTGCCGAGTGCCGTGGCGTTACAGCTCACAGCAACCTCCAATTCTTGGGCTCAAGGATTCTCTTGCCTCAACCTCCTGAGTAGCTGGGACTACAGACGCCCTCCACAACACCCAGCTATTTTTTTGTTATTGTTGCCTTTGCCATTGTTGTTTTAGCAGGCCCACGCAGGGTTCGAACCCGCCAGCCAGGGTGTATGTGGCCAGCACCCTACCCACTGAGCTACGGGCTCTTCCTTATCCTTAGCTTTAAATTGGTCTTTATGTAATTGAGTCAGAAATTTTATTCTGATTCTGTTGCAAGTAGCAGGAAATAAAAGGTTATATCTAAGCATTTAAAGAACGTAAATTTTGGTGGTAAACACGATAAAAACCATCTAAGTACAAAAACAGTTGTCATAATAGGATCAGTTTACTTACTGGTTAAAGCAAATGTATTAATTTCTCTTTGACTTAGATTTTTTGCACTGGTGCTGACTAGGAAAGGCCTTCGGCTCAGCCCCTCCTGGCTCATTTGTTTTACTTTGTTTTTTTTTCTGGTATCCTGTAGTTCCATTTCAAAATGCAATGACAGCTTTAAAGTTTCCGAAAATAATGGAATTCCTTCCAATTCTTCTGCCTCGACACTTTAAATGGCTCATAAACTCTGGTTCTGGAAAGGTTTTGGGGAAGATAGAAGAAATTTTAGGTACACATCCATGGAAACTTGGATTTAGAAAAGTAAGTAAGACATTTGCTTGGTGTTTAGTAATCTGTGTAAGGCAGGGTTTTTCAAGTTTGACAATTTTTGCATCTCTTTCAGAGTAAGAAAATGCATATGGAGCCCCGTGTTGATTTATCTTTTTAGTTGTAACACAAGTGTTACAACTAAACATAAACTCTTTATGCCTGTAGCTCTTATGCAACTTTCAAGTCATTAAATTTATAAATGAAAAACAAAATCGGTGGCATTCAGGTTAGCAGCGTTAGTTTAAATATGTAATTTAATTTAACATGACAAATATTTTCCTGTAACTAAATTGTCATTTGCCACTTAAATATACATGTAGATTTTACTGAAGACAGATTTTTATGAATTTGGCAAGTCCATTCTGTGCAATTCAGTCTCCTACTTTCCAATTTGATCTGTTGAAAACTTTCATTATTCACAATGGTAATCATGATGTTATTTGATTTTTATTAGCCCAAAAATCTCTTTAACACATTACGTTGTTATTATTAGAGGCCAAGAGTTACAAATTGGCACTCTGAGGCTCCAAGAGTGTTGGAAACCAAATGTGGCATTCAAATCTTGGTAGCATTTGGTTATAAAATAAGGTGGTTTTCCAAATGAAAATATAATTAAGAAATTTTGGAGGCTTGGCACCTGTGGCTCAAGCAGCTAAGGTGCCAGTCACATACACCTGAGCTGGTGGGTTTGAATCCAGCCCGGGCCCACCAAATGACAATGATGGCTGCAACCAAAAAAATAGTTGGGTGTCTGCAGTCCCAGCTACTTGCAAAGGCAGGAGAATCGCTTGAGCCCAGGAGTTTGAGGTTGCTGCGATCTGTGATGCCACGGTACTCTACCCAGGGTGACAGCTTGAGTCTCTGTCTCAAAAAAAAAAAGAAACTTTGGAGTAATGTTTGGACCCCCAGGAGTGTTCGCAGGCTCTCAGTTTGACAGATCCTGGCATAATGAGTTTGTTCCTTATATAAAATGTCTGCAGACTCAATAAGCTGTGAAGACACGATTCAGGAGCATCAGGTCAGCGTTTGTGTTTAGGCCCAGTGAGCGTGATTAGGTGGAAGAGACTGGAATGGGAACTGTTACTTATCATTCAAAAAACCCTATGACATCTATCCTTTGTAGGTATATTAAGAGAACTTTAGCAATCAAAAAATTATGCCTGGGTGGCACCTGTGGCTCAGTGAGTAGGGCACTGGCCCCATATACTGAGGGTGGCAGGTTTGAACCTGGCCCTGGCCAAACTGCAACAACAACAACAAAATAGCTGGGTGTTGTGGCGGGCGCCTGTAGTCCCAGTTACTCGGGAGGCTGAGGCAGAGAATCGCTTAAGCCCAAGAGCAGGAGGTTGCTCTGAGCTGTGACACCACCGCACTCTACCAAGGGTGACAAAGTAAGACTCTGTCTCAAAAAAAAAAAAAAATGCCTGTCCCTGAAAGTAAATGGTAGAAATAAAATGTTTTTGTTGGAAACATACATCGTGTGAGGCTGACAGAATCTGGTGGACGTTTACTGAGAGCAGCCTGAAGTGCAGACGTGACCAGGCCTCATCCCAGCTACTCGGGAGGCTGAGGCAGGAGGATCACTGAGCCCAGGAGTTGGAGGTTGCAGTGAGTGGGGCTAATGCTGTTGACTCTCGCCTGGGTGACAGAGTCAGGTCTATCTCAAAGCTGTATGTGTTTTATTTTGATGAAATATATTTTTAATTTAAAAATTATGTATATCTCTAATCACAGTATAGTCAATTTAAAAAAGTGAGTGATGTTGGTTCCATGGTTTTTTCCCTCCAAATGTAGTGAAAAATCATGTCTTTTGTTTTATTAATAAATGACATAGTTTTTACTGTGATTCTAATATTCATCAACATTTATAATTCTTATAAAGCAGCTTCCCCTTTTCTTTCCAGATCACCTGCAGAGAGCTGAAGCTGCTCCGGTGCGAGGCGAGCTGGGCAGCGTTCTGTCAGTGCCCGTCGCTGCTGAGGCTGATGGCCGATCTGGAGAAGAACGCGCTGGTGATGTATTCCACGCTGAAGCAGCTGTGCAGAGAGCATGGGCACACGTATGTCGAAGAGGCTGACTTGACTTCGATCCTGTCAGAGCACATGTCTTTCCAGGATGCCTGGGAGTCGCTGAGGTTTCTGAGGGATATTGGCGTGGTGATGTGTGAGAAGGCCTGCGTCTTCCTGCATGAGCTGTACCAGGCTGAGCAAGGCATTGCCGCCTCCATATGCGACCTGATGTTGAGGCCGCCTTGGCGCTTAGGTGTCGATGTCAAGAAGGTGCTTGTGTCTATTCACAGTGCAGAGCCCCGGGATGCGAGGGGTGCTGATGCACTGAGTGAAAACACGCCTGATGAAACAAGACCAGAGAGTCCTGGTGGTCTTGCGGACTCACAGGATGGTGGGGACCATGTTTGGAATAATGGTGAACGTGAAATCAATGCAGAAGTTGGTGAAATTCAACTGGATCAGGATCAGGTAGCTGCCTTGGAAATGATTTGCTCCAACGCTGTGACAGTCATAAGTGGGAAAGGTGGCTGTGGGAAGACCACAATTGTTAGCCATCTTTTTAAGCATATGGAATGGTTGGAAGAAAGAGAAGTAAAAAAAGCTTGTGAAGATTTTGAGCAAGACCAGGATGCCCCAGAAGAGTGGGTTGCCTTTACCCAGCAGAGTCAGTGTCAGGCAGACAAGGCGGTAGAAGTGTTGCTCACGGCGCCCACCGGGAAGGCCGCGGGCCTGCTGAGACAGAAGACCGGCCTCCACGCGTACACACTGTGCCAGGTGACGGGGTCCCCGCAAGAGTGACGTGCTGGCTACGGCACTCAGCGGTCACTTATCGGTGTCTGTGAGATATCTGTCTTGCTAATCATTTAGATCAGTGCAGTCTTCAAAGCAGCTGGTCTGTAAGCTGCTCCTGCTTTGGGGAAAGACCTGATGTAGGACAACGTAAGTCCATGCGCTGCCTCCATTGGGAGTTCTCTGAGAGGTCAAGGTGGGAGGATCGCTTGAGTTCAGGAGTTTAAGACCAGCCTGAGTAAGAGCGAGACCTGAAAATAGAGACCGTTAGCGGGCGTGGTGGTCACACGTGTAGTCCCAGCTACTGGTCAGTGAGGGATGGGGGCCGAGGCAGGAGGATCGCACCGGCCCAGGAAGCTGAGAATGCCATGGCTACAGTTTGGCCCCTGCACTTCCCCTAGCTTGGGTGACGGAGTGAGACTATCTGGAAAAAAAAAGGCCAGATAAAAAAAGTGCCAAAGTGTGTGCCTGCGGATGTAGGTGTGCACGGTTTAGGGCCTGGCAGTGTATGCAAACGTGGAGTCCACAGACCACATTTTGAGCAGCTTTGGAAAAGGAAAGAAAGGTTTATACTTTGTAGAATGAAAGTGTCATTGATCATCTGGTGTGGTTCTTTATCTCCTTTAGCTGGAATTTTTCCTTGTAAAGGATAGTCATATGACAAATATTTCAAATGAATTTATATTCTTGAAGAAGATAATATGGGCTGTAACTAAGAATGTGGACTTTACACTTGTAAAGAGTCTGGACAGGTTCCTCTAGCCCTGACCTGCCATTTTTATAGGTAAAGGAACTTGGTAGTTGGAAGATTCTTGCAGAAAGCAGTAGCTGAACTTGGCCTGAAGGACATGGAGGCTCGGCTGCGGAGGAGCCGTTTTATTCGGGAAAGCCTTTCCGCAGATGCTGAGGAACGTGGTCGTAGTGTATATGGGGGTTTTGCTGTCACTTCTTGGATTGGAATAAACTCTATCTGGCAGAATAATGGAAATTAAACTTGGTTTAGATGGTGAATTCAAGCTTTAAAGTTAGTCAAGTATTTGACCACGGGGTGCCCCCCTGTCTCTTTGCCTGTTGCCTTTCTCTACTGCGGGAGTGAAGCTGGGGATGCTCGGCGCTGGTGGAGAGTCCGGCCAGCTTTCGGTGGCAGACCTTCACGTCCTGTGGGTCTGAAGGGCTGAGCCAGCAGGGCACAGAGAGGGTGTCAGCCACTGAGTCTGCTGAGTAGTCCTGACTGAGCGGTAACACCTCAGCACCTGTGTGTGTGCGGGGCGTGGTTCTGATACCACGTGTAGGCTCCAGAGAGTACGCAAGAAGGGGACCGGGGAGCATTTGTTTGTGCCACTATTCTGGGACTTGGGGTGACAAATTTAGCAGATAAAAATACAAATAATTTTTTAGTATGAGTAATTAGCCAATATTTCATGTACAAGCTTAAAAGCCATTTCAAGCTTCACTAAATGTCCCCTACTTTACATTCCCCTTGTGGGCAGTGTGCAGAGGAGCCTGGCTGAAGGGCTGCTTGTTCACCCATGTGCCCCCCTCAGTCAGCCAGGTGCCCCCCACAGTCATCAGGTGCCCCCCATGCTCAGCTGGGGGCCCCCCCAGTCACAAGTCCCCCCCATGCAGTCAGCCAGGTGCCCCCCACAGTCACTAAGTGCCCCCACACTCATCCAGGTGCCCCCCATGCTCAGCTGGGGACCCCCAGTCACAAGTTCCCCCCATGCAGTCAGCCAGGTGCCTCCCACAGTCACCGGGTCCCCATGCTGTGGATGTGCCTCACCAATTCCCATCACCAGAAGTGTGGGGGAATGTGCTGATTGATGAGGCATTTCTGAGATAACTATAATGTGTACCAAACGGGAAAGGCCAGTCAGAGCTGGTTTGAAAAGTTTTTTTGTGAGACCTAGCCCAAGAGAGTGAGAGTGTGTTGTAAGAAGTTGATAACTTGCTGGGTGATAAATGTGAAAGCTTTATTTAACAGACATGTCGAATCTAGTTTGGGTAGGAAACTTAAATGAAGATACGATACCATTTTAAAAATCTGTACATACATACAAGAGGGAAATCCGAAGGCTGAGACATTCCAGTGAGCCCTTGGGTACTGCGTCGGCACTCAGAAAGTGAAGGGTTTCAGTTTAGGGACGCTCCACGTATAAACACGCACATCGGTAACAGAACCACTGTGGGATGGTACACACTAAGATGTGGCATATTCCCTGGTTGCAATTTTATAACCAATTTTTTCATATCTATATTTTAAAAACAATAGAGGGTGTTACCTTTATAACTGCCCTTCAGTTGTTGAGGTGGTGAGGTCTTAAAATGGTGAAGAGACCAGGAAGCTTAGGATGCTTTAAAAGTAGTATTTTCATAATTACGTTGAGAAAGCAGCACAGTGGGGAGGAGGGGATCGGGGAGGAGCTCAAGCTGGTGTCTCAGAAGGAATGTTTATTTGGGAAGAGGGAGAGTTAGGGAGCTTGCTGTGGCCCAGAGTGACAAGTGAGCATGAGATTTTTTGCAGTGGGGGAGTGCTACCTGCGAAACATTAAATTAAACATGCCACGCACTGGGAGGCAGTTTTTTTTTTTTTTTTTTTTTTCCGGCCGGGGCTGGGTTTGAACCCGCCACCTCCGGCATATGGGACCGGCGCCCTACTCCTTGAGCCACAGGTGCCGCCCATGGGAGGCAGTTTTTTAAAGTGATGGATCATTTTTTTGTTTTTAGATTTATTTATTTATTTATGTGAGATTTTTGATCTGTCTTTTTACATATTCATCCCTATAACTTTTGTGTTCTGTGTCTTTAGCCTTTCTCCTGTGTTTCTCTACACCCCACCTTCCAAATTAAGGATTTTGTTTTAAAATAACTTGCTTTTAAGTTTTTAAGATATATGTAACCTGACTTCAGAAATGCTGTACTTTGCTTGTAGGTCAATTATAGCTTCTATTTGTGGAGGAGCAAAATGGTGAACAAGCCGTGGAGATTCTCTTCAGTTAGAGTCCTGGTTGTGGATGAAGGAAGTTTGGTATCTGTAGGAATCTTCAAGTCTGTTTTAAATTTATTGTGTGAGCACTCCAAACTTAAAAAGCTTATTGTCCTTGGTAAGTTAAAATACTGTTGGAATTGCAGAGCTCAGTTCATAATACTGTGGTTAGTATAATTTTATGTACCATTTCCAGTAGTCAGAAGACCCTTCGTCAGAATGCATTCCAAAGCTGCGGTGACCTAAATCTGACCCTCTGTTGATCAGCGTGGGTGGCTGTGGGTTTTGGCAAGATATTAGCAGGCTAGATGGGAATGAAATGAGGTTGTGAAGGGATACTGCTGATCACCAAACAATGGCTGTAAAAATAGTAACAATGTCACGGACTCAGACAAAATCAGGATGTAGATCATAGGGCAATGGCAATGAATTATAAACCACCTAAAAGTTATTTTATTGCACTATTAAGTATAAAATGTCTGATTTCCTTAAGTTCTAAGTTTGACAGTTGATATCTCTGACATTTCACTTCTACGCTGTTTCATTTTTACTGTGAAGGTACATCCTTATTCTATCAATCACGTTTTGGCTTGTAATTCTCTTTCAAAAATTTCTTAGAGCAATTTTTTTTTTTTTTTTGTAGAGACAGAGTCTCACTTTATGGCCCTCGGTAGAGTGCCATGGCATCACACAGCTCACAGCAACCTCCAACTCCTGGGCTTAAGCAATTCTCTTGCCTCAGCCTCCCAGGTAGCTGGGACTACAGGCACCCGCCACAACGCCCGGCTATTTTTTGGTTGCAGTTTGGCCAGGGCCGGGTTTGAACCCGCCACCCTTGGTATATGGGGCCGGCGCCTTACCGACTGAGCCACAGGCGCCGCCCTCTTAGAGCAATTTTTGTAAAACCATGAATAAGTCAAAAATTCATGTTATTTTTTAATATGAGTTTCACTGTGAAACCAATGCAACATAGATAGTTCCAAATTTCAACGAAGTGTTTGGGAAGTGGCTGGTGAATGCACGCGACCATGATGTCCGTTCTGCTGATTTTAGTCTTGAAAATGAGCCACGTGGGCCACCCAAGGCCAAGGTGGATAATGATGAGCTGAGAGCTGTCATGGAAGCGAATCCATCTCAACCTGAGTGGGAATCAGCAGCAAGGGTTGGAGCTACTGTTCCAGTTACTACTCCAACATTAGACCATTTGAAACAAATCAGCAAGGTAAAGAAGCTGGATGGGTTCCTTGTGGATTAAAAGAGCCTCAGAAGGGCGGTGCCTGTGGCTCAGCGGGTAGGGCGCCAGTCCCATATGCCGGAGGTGGCGGGTTCAAACCCAGCCCCGGCCAAAAAAAAAAAAAAAAGAGCCTCAGAAGAGACATCGTCTGGAAGTTTGCCTCATACTGTTGTGTGTGATCAAAAGTGGATTCTTTTGTAAATTCTTTTTTTTTTTGCAGTTTTTGGCTGGGGCTGGGTTTGAACCCGCCCCCTCTGGTATATGGGGCCAGTGCCCTACTCCTTTGAGCCACAGGTGCCACCCTGATCAAAAGTGGATTCTTTTTGATAACTGCAAGTGTTAGGCACAACGGTTAGATAAAGGTGAAGTATTGAAACCCAGTCCAAAACTGAGTGTCCATCATGAACAGCTTGCGGTGTTCATTTGGTCCAGTGTTGGAATTGCCCACTATAGTTTTGTGAAGCCTGGTCAGTTGATTTGAGCATATTGACTGCAGCTGACTTGGGGTAGGGGGTGCTGTGATTGAGCAGCCAAGACGGGTCACTAGAGACAGGCAACGCTCACCTCCATGTCAGACAAATATGCTGCTCAGACTACAGAGCTGGACTTGGGCCCCATGTGGTGGCTGAGCCTGTGATCCCAGAACTCTGGGAGGCCAAGGCGGGAGGATCCCTTGAGCTCAGAAGTTGGAGACCAGCCTGAGCAAGAATGAGACCCCATCTGTACCAAAAATAGAAAAACTAGCCAGGAGTGATGATGGGCATCTGTAGCCTCAGCTACTCAGGAGGCTGTGGCAGGAGGATCCCTTGAACCCAGGAGTCTTAGGTTGCTGTAATGCCACAACACTCTACCCAGGGTGACAGTGAGACTGTCTCAAAAAAAAAAAAAAAAAAAAAAAAGCTGGACTTGGAAGCTCTGTGCAGACCTTGCACCAGCTGCTTCCAGGGAAAAATGCTCAATTCTCAGTACGTTGTGGGAAATGCCTTCACCATCTTGTCGCCACCTGCTCTCTGGCTTCTTTGCTGCTGACGTGGCCGTGCTGTGACAGTAATTCAGGTGCTAACTTTCAGGAACGTGCTGCTCATCGTTTGAGATGTAATAAACTAAACTTTTGATTCAAAGTCAGACATTTCAGATTTAATGACCTACGAGGATGTTAAGCTAATAATTCAGATTAGGCCTGACCAGCCTCTCCGTCCTTCAATTCTGATGAGGTCCAGTTAGGTCCTGTGGGTGGTAGTGATCCATAGACGATGTGACTTAATGGAGAAAAAAATGGCAAGTTGAGAATTGCCTTCTGAGAGTTTCTTAGACATATGAGGTGGCGTATAAGCAGTTGATTCCATTAATGGCTTAGGCATTTTTCTTTTTTCCACCCAGGGTGTATTTTTCTTATCTGTATGTTTGTTTCAAACCATTAAAAAATGTTAATAGAAGAAACATCATCAGATCACTGAAATTTATCTGTCATCAGATGCTTTTAGTTTATTTTATATTTTATGTATTTATGCATTTGAGGCCTTAGATTCTTCCATGTTCTGTAAGATTTTGAGCAGAATTTAAGAAGTGACTAAATACTAGATATCTAAGGCCTGTTTGTTTTTTACATCTTGACTAAAACATAGTGCCCTGTCCAGTTTCCTTGTGGTTATATGTGTGAAAGACGTTCAGCTTAGGTTTTTGTCTCATTGTGTTATTCCTAATTTTTATGTCTTACACTGTTTAACTTGAATAGTTTTTGTTAAATATTTTAAAAGATTTATACTCTTAAAAAATTTTAAACAAAGATTTTTTTTTTCTTAGAACAAGTCTTTATAATTTATAGCAAACGTCAGTGGGGAGAAATAAAAATGCTTTCTAAATTCTAAAATCCCAGTTACCTGGAATCTCCTGCATCTGTTTTTTTCCCTTGTAGGTGATATTAGACAGTTACCCAGTATTGAGCCTGGTAACTTGCTGAAAGATCTTTTTGAGACTCTTAAGTCCAGGAATTGTGCCATCGAGCTCAAGACAAACCACAGAGCGGAGTCACAGCTCATCGTGGACAACGCCACAAGGTACCCCACAGTATTGAGAATAAAAGGCTAGAACGTTGACTTTGAATGAGAATGATTTAGTGCACTACTTACTGTGCCTCGAGCAAACCTCTTCTCCCCTTCAGCTGTATGCCACTTGGCCCAGCTTGGTCAGAAAAACAAAAAGTTCAATGTTTCTCCTTACTGACCCAATGTAAGTTATAATTGAAATTTAGGAAGAGGTGGTGGCACCTGTGGCTCAGTGGGGAAGGTGCCGGCCCCATATACCGAGGGTGGTGGGTTTGAGCCTGGTCCCGGCCAAACTGCAACCAAATATAGCCGGGCATCATGGCAGGTGCCTATGGTCCCAGCTGCTGGGGAGGCTGAGGCAGGAGAATCGCCTAAGCCCAAGAGCTGGAGGTTGTTGTGAAGCCACAGCACTCTACTGAGGGGGACAAGGTGAAACTCTGCCTCAAAAAGAGAAAAGAAATTTAGGAAGGGGTATGTTTCCCTGCCTGACGTGCAGTTAGTGCAGTGAGAGGCTTAAGGACTGGATCGAGAGAGGCTTAAGGACTGGATCGAGCCGCAGGGAACAGGGACTTGGAAATGAGCTCATTCTCAGTCATGGGAGACTTGGAGAAGGAATTTCCCTTAGCTTTTGTGGGGTAAAGCCCAGAAAATTCCACTCCGAGATGAATCCTGGGGGCGCCCAGGGTACCTTACTCCACTTAAATAGAGAAGAATCCTCTTCCCTTCATCTTCTCGTGAATTTTGGACACTCCACCATGGGCGAGGCATTTGGTTTCTCTATAATCCGTCCGTCAGAAGTCACCCCTGTCACCATTTCATGGCAGTTGTTTTAATGCGGGTGTGTGCTGCGTAGTGACATTCTGGTCAACAGCAGACCGTGTCTGTGATGGTGACCTCTTAAAATCACAGTACCATGACTTGACTGCGCCTGTTCTGCATTGACTATGTTTAGATGGTAGCACAGGACAGGCTTCCGCCAAGACCAGTGGGTGGCTGTGCCACGTGGTCGGGAGTGTGGCAGCTGCAGGGCCTGGGTCTGTGCCTGGAGTCTCCTCACAGTGCATTTCTCAGAACACAGCCCTGTCGTCAGCAGGAAGTGATGTTATTGTACTGAATCTGCAGATGTGACGGGACCTTGGAATACCGGGAGGTTGTTTAATTGCCGGCTCACATTTCATCTTCGCCTTTTCCTCTTTGTTACTGAGTGCTGTCTTTTTTTTTTTTTTTTGAGACAGAGTGTCACTATGTCTCCCTCAGAGTGCTGTGGCGTCACAGCTCACAGCAACCTCAAACTCTTGGGCTTAAGCAATTCTCTCGCCTTAGCCTCTCTCGTAGCTGGGACGACAGGCTCCCTCCACAAAGCCCAGCTATTTTCTTTTTATTTTCTTTTCGTTGCAGTTGTTGTTTAGCTGGCCTGGGCCAGGTTTAAACCTGCCAGCCTTGGTGCATGTGGCTGGCGCTGTAACCACTGTGCTACGGGTGCTGAGCTGCTGAGTGCCATCCTGGTGCTGGAGCCTCTCCCTGGGGGACGTCGGAATCCAGGACCTGCGGTGCCTGCTCTCTGTGCCCCGTGGACCTGGTGGGGGAAGGAAGGGGTGACGGGGGCAGGGCAGGCAGCGAGGGCTCGCTGAAGGCATGGAGAGAAATGAGCTGGGTCTGTAATGTTCTGTCCCTGTTCCTCTGCTTCTCTAAAAGCCACCTCATTTTTGACAGATGATGACCATTCCAAAGTCCAGAATCTTAGAAGCATCTAAAGCATATTGGATTCTTAGAACTCCCTCTTATCTAACCTGGTGTCACTTGGGTGGGTTGTGCCCCTGTCATTGTTTGTCTGAGTCTTCCTCCCCGAGTGTGTATTGTCTGTGGACCCCTGTGATGTACTGAGGAAAAGCTGAGATAGAAGGATGCCATCTGTCCTGGGTCCAGGACAAAACAGGAGATATGTGACGCTTCTCAGACTCTGATTAAGTCTACGAGGGCAATCTGATTGCCACTTCCCTCCCTTTCAACTCGGGTTTGAGAAAAGGCGAGGTGACAGCGGCGGGTTTCCCTCTCACAACCAGGCTGCTGCTGGGTCCGCTTGGGCGGCCTTTTCCATGTAGCCGAGGAGAGGTTCTGTTATGACCAGGCACCCACACCTGACTCCGTTTTCTGATGTGACTTCCTCATCTTGGAAAATACAAGAATGAAAGAAAGATGAGGAGGGAATAGCAGCAGATAGGAGTGGACACTTGGTCCAGCAGGGAGCGTAGGAGCGTATGAACAGCGGGCACAGGAGGGAGGGCAGAGCATGGGGGAAGTGGGCAGAAGAGGCCCCGGGAGCCCAGATTAATTCTGACAGAACGGGGGGTGGAGCCACACGGGCCTGGGCCTGTTCCCCACGTCCCTGTGCTCTGTCTCTATGGTCCTGGATGCCCCACTGGGCTTGGCTAAACCTCAGTTTGCTCACCTGGGACATGAGGCTGATGCTTCCCACAAGTGGTTCTTCTGTGGTCTGGAGATAAGTTGGTCAAGTTCTTAGAGTGGTGCTCAGCAGGTCCCCTGATGGTTCTGAAGCTTGTAGTTTGCTAGGGGTTGGGGTGTAGTGTGGTAGCTACATGGTCTTCCACGGTCACACTCGCTCACTGATTATAACGTAGAGCTTGGGAGACCTTTTCTAAGTCTTCATTATTACCTATTAAGAGATAGTATTATAAGGACGTAAGCTCTTATCATATATGAACACATTTTGGGATGCTAATGTCTATGTGTTTTATATTTATTTAAGAATCTCAGGACGTCAATTTCCAGAATTTGATGCAGAACTAAATATCTCTGATAATCCAACAATCCCCATCTCAATTCAAGATAAGACATTTGTTTTTGTTAGACTACCAGAAGAGGATGCCAGTTCTCAGTCATCTAACAGTAATCATCGCTCCTGTAAGTATGAAATTCCAGGATATGAAAGGTTAAGTGTAAACATTTCAGTTTTGTAGTGTACAGGAGAACCTCCATAGATGACCACCGCCCTGCCCTGATCACCTGACCACCCAGGTCACCTCACGTTGCCTTGGTGCTCACAGACTGGCCATGCGCCCCGTGTGTGTATCAGTACAGCAGGCCTGGTTCCTCGTGGTGACCACCTCCCTGTGTAGACCAGCTAGTTACAGTCCCTTGGGTGGTTGTTAAACGATTAGTTCTACTTTTCTTTGATGGTAAAGATATCGCTAGTAAAAACGATGAGGTACTGAAAATAAATTAACTTATTAATGATCAAAAGCTGAATACCCTAGAATTTTGTGAGTTTTTGATACATAGTAAGTGCTCAGTGTTTGTTGAGTGAAAAAATGGACAGATGATTTCATTAAAAATAAACCAAAGCTCCAGTCATTGCCAAGTTGAGTTCCTAACAGTTCCGTTTTATACAGTGGACAAACGTCACTTCTAGTTATAGATATGAGGGTGACAATGTGACAGGGTTGAGAAGGAACATGGGACAGGTCGGTCTGTCAGGTGGTGTCAGCAGCGCTGCCTGGGACGCTGGTGGGGTCTTGGTCAGAGATGCTTATCAGTCATGAGGCACTACAGAGGTGTCGGTTTTTTTTTTTTCTTTTAGAGACAGTCTCACTTTGTCACCCTTGGTAGAGTGTTGTGGCATCACAGCTCATAGCAACCTACAGCTCTTGGGCTTAGGCGATTCTCTTGCCTCAGCCTCCTGAGTAGCTGGGACGACAGGCACCTGCCACAACGCCCAGCTATTTTTTTGTTGCAGTTTGGCTGGGGCCAGGTTTGAACCCACCACCCTTGGTATATGGGGCCAGTGCCCCACTCACTGAGCCACAGGTGCTGCTGTCAGTTTTTTTTTTTTTTGTTTTTTTTTTTGAGACAGAGTCTTAACTGTGTCACTCTCGGTAGAGTGCTATGGCGTCACAGCTCACAGCAACCTCCAACTCTTGGGCTTAAGCGATTCTCTTGCCTCAGGCTCCCAAGTAGCTGGCACTACAGGCACCCACCACAATGCCCAGCTATTTTTGTTGTTATTGCAATTTTCATTGTTGTTTTAGCAGGCCCAGGCCAGGTTTGAACCAGCCAGCCGGGATATATGTGGCTGTTGCCCTACCCACTAAGCTACAGGTGCCGAGCCAGAGGTGTCAGTTTTTGTATGTAGATGTTATTAAATTAGCTATTGCAGTTAAATTTAAGTAGATGAAGCCTCTTCTGATCTTTACTTACATTATAAACTGACTTTGCAAACTTAAGAGGATAGTGACGTACTCAAAAATAAGCAGAGATTTAGATGGTTGTTGTGGAGGCTGTATTGTAGTTGCAGGCACATAGTACAGTGTGTACTTTTAAAGGCTTTTCACGGCGTGTGTGAGACTGAGTGGCGTCCGTGTTCTCTGCACACCTCTCTTTTGCGGCACTGTCTCACTTGCTCTGGGTTAGTGACTGGTCACATGTTACAATGTTCTTTTTTTTAATAAGTGGAGTTGTGTAATACATGGAGTTCTGTGACATCACTTTTTGGGTTTATTGATTATAGAAATAATTTATATTCCTTAAAAATGTCAAATGATACAGAAGTGTTTGAAGTAAAATCTATGTTTTTCAGAGTCTTCCTCTCTCCTTTCCTCCCAAGACAACCCGCTAGGTCACACCGTGGCATAGGCTTATCCTGTGGGCCCTGTGTCGGTGCAAGTGTGTGACCTGTGTTATTCATTTCAGTTAATGTAAATTGGTCGCAGGCTGCATGTTTCAGGATTTGGAAGTGCACAGCAGACATTTACAGGTGGCGTTAGTTTTGCAGCAGCGTGGTCAGTCACAGGTGCGATAGCAGCAGAGGATGGTGGTGCTTGGACGCTCAGTGGCTGTCTATCTTTGCACCCCGCTCAGATCAACCTGATGTGTTGGTTTTATTTCTGGCACCTGTTCTTTGCATCGATGAGAAGGTACTTAGAGAAACACGTCCATTTCAGAGTGGCTGCAGGACTTCCTTGATGTTGTTTTTCTATTTTTTTTTTGCAGTTTTTGTCCAGGGCTGGGTTTGAACCCGCCACCTCCGGCATATGGGGCCGGCGCCCTACTCCTTGAGCCACAGTGCCGCCCCTGTTTTTCTATCTTAATTAAAAACTTCTGCTAGAACATTATTTTCTTCTTTAAGAAAATTGAGTGAATATTCCTTAGAGAAACATATACTGTTTTTTTGTTAAAAATGAAGTTGTGGAGTAAATTATACCTGTTGTCTCGACGTACAAAGACCTAAGGCGGATTCCTATCTGGGACAGAGCTTCAGAGATGCTAACACGTAGGCAACGTGTGTATGTCAGGCTCAGAGTTGCAGGCGCCAGTTGATCTGTAAGACCAGAGAAGGTGAAGGAAGCAGGGACAGAATAGCGACACCCTGAGCTCCTTGCTGCAGCAGGTTAGGGCTTGGCTGAGGGTGAGCTGAGTCTTGGCTATTTTCTAGTAATTCATCCTTCATCTGAAAAAGGAAGGAGTTGGCAGACGCTGATCTGGCCTTCTCAGAGCAGGGTGCACAGGGCCTGGGCCTTCTGCCCCCAGCGACCCATCTGCTGCTGAGGAAGCACACAGACCCTGATTTTGATGTCTCTCTCTCTCGATGAACATTTGCCTTTTTTCACTATAGTGGAGAGAGACCAGAGCACGCTGTGTCTTTGCTCTGCAGCGTGCAGGGCGCGGTAAAGGTAGACGCCACTTTGGTGGCCATCTGGGTCTAAAGAAGGGAGCCAGCTACCGGCCCCATTGGGAAAGGAGCCTGAGTTTTCACACTCGTGGTGTAGATGTTGGAGGTCAGGCTGCTGTCAGCTGTGGGGTGTGAGCACCACTGGAGTAGACGTCTCCAGCTGTGCCGGGCAGCCTGCCGCTGCGGAGATGGAACAGGTGGTTGGGGCAGGGGCCACGGAGGTGTCAGACAGTGGCTGATTTCCACTGAAGTGGCCGTATTGCAGTGTTGTAACTACATACCCGCTAACTCCCAGTACAGCATGTGTGATAATAGTACCTACCTCACACAGGTGTTGTGAAAACTGAAGGAGATACATACAACATAGAGATTCTCAAGTTGTGGCCACCACTGTTCACAGCAGCAGGTTTTATGTTAGTAATTCTGTTGCTTCAGCGCTCACAAACCAGCTGGGAGCGCACAGTGAGCGCCACAGTGAGGAGCTGCTGAGCCCCCCAGGACGTCTGGACCTCCCTGTCCACGCCCTTTCCCCTGCTCTGGCTGGTGTAGGAGTAAAGCTGACTTTCCCCTGGTGAATGTACAGAAATTCTGAATTGGTTTCTCCATAGAAAGTATTACCATTTAATGATTTTCTGTGTTAACTTCTAACTTTTTTTCTTCAATTATCAGATTTATATTCTGCAGTTAAAACTTTACTACAAGAAAATGACTTAAAAGATGCAAAAACATCACAATTTATTGCATTTAGAAGGTAAAGCATTTATGACATTCCAACTTTTAGCTTTTAATTTCATAATTTATTAATGTTTGGGTTCTCTTTGGATGGGAGACTCACATTTTATCACTTTTTTTTTTTTTGTAGAGACAGAGTCTCACTTTATCACCCTCGGTAGAGTGCCATGGCATCACACAGCTCAGCTCACAGCAACCTCCAACTCCTGGGCTTAAAGCGATTCTCTTGCCTCAGCCTCCTGAGTAGCTGGGACTACAGGCGCCCGCCACAATGCCCAGCTATTTTTTGGTTTGCAGTTCAGCCGGGGCCGGGTTTGAACCCTCCACCCTCGGTATATGGGGCCGGTGCCCTACCAACTGAGCCACAGGCGCCACCCATTTTATCACTTTCTTATTTTGGGATTATTTTCTTCTTTGAGGATTTTTTTGTTAGACATAGCAGAGGACATTTGCTAACTAGGGTTTTCTACCAAATAATATATTTAGAAACTCATAGGAAACCTGAATGGAACAAAAGTTTATGTTAGGATAAAACTTACAAAAATACTTTTTCCTTGCTAAAGTTCTGGAAACTTTGTAGAGAATGCTGAAGAGGGGTGGAGAGAAGGTGATTGGTGGGACCACACCACTGGTGCATTTTGCAAGGGTACATGTTAAATCTACTAAGTGTAGAGTATAAATGTCTTAACATAATAGCTAAGAAAATGCGGTGAAGGCTATGCTAACCAGTTTGATGAAAGTATGTCAAATTGTATATGAAACCAGGACATTGCACCCCATAATTGCATTCATGTACACAGCTATGATTTTTTTTTTTTTTTTTTTTTTTGCAGTTTTTGGCCGAGGCTGGGTTTGAACCCACCACTTCTGGTATATGGGGCCAGCGGCCGTACTCCTTTGAGCCATAGGCGCTGCCCAACACAGATATGATTTAATAATAATAATAAAAAAGAATGCTGAAGAGGTAAACGAGCACTTACCGGCTGTGAACATGCCTCTCTGTGTGTTTCAGGCAGGACTGCGACCTTGTCAACGATGTCTGTTGCCGGCACTACACAGGTCACCTCACCAGGTGTGTCCCCGGGCGGCTGGCGGGCCTTCCGAGATTCACTGTTCCTCTGTTTGCTTTGACTTTTATCACCTGTAGCCACATATTTAAAGATCTTTTTTTCCTCATCTGTGAAATTATAATCTCTTCAATTAAATACTCGTGATTTAAAACAGCCAGATCGCTCATGACCCTTGTGGACACCCCACATAACTTATATCCTTTGGTAGGGAGTATGATATGAAGAGAAATAAGGAATGGGATTTTCCTCGTGGTTCCCAGGCTGGCAGCCCACAGCGAGTGTGGGGGTCCAGGTGGAATGTAAAAGTATAATGTGTGTAGCAGTGGGGTGTGGGTCGGCGTCGTGGGGGTAGGACAGCCACTCTATCTGCACACAGGGAAAATTAATTCAGTTCTTTTGAATTTAACAATACCTGCTTTTCACTAAGTATTGAGATTTAGAGTTGTACAAGGTACACAGCTCCTGTCTGCTGAGGGAAGAGACCCAAAAATCTATGGTAGGAAAGTTAACGGACAGCTAGGAGGCATAGACATGAGGCCAGACGTGGGTCAATTTGAAAGTTTTGGGGTACATAAAAATCAAGGAACATAAATTCCACACAGATGGACGCCAAGGAAGCCCTCTCAGCAACATGGATAAGCTGAGCAGGTTGAAACTTGCCCAGGTGACTCAGAAAGGACGCGGTTGAGTATATTTTTTGGAATTGAAATAATGGACCATTTAGAACTTCCATAGTGACCCACACACTTAGGAACCCTCATGTTTGTGTAACTGGCTGGTGTAGGAGTAATGCTGACATTCCCCTGGTGAATGTATAGAAATTCTGAATTGGTTTAGATTAATACACGTATTGGTTCCCACATACGTGAAGGAGGCTTCTGACACAGAATTTCCCTTGTGGAGTTGTAATGAGAATGAGATGAAATAATGACGCTTGCAGCGCAGTGACTGGCAGGTCCCCACTATTTGGCCCATTTGCTGCTGTTCTAATAAGTGTCCCCGTCATTTCAACGGGAGACTGCGTAAGTGCTGTCAGACCCAGAGTCGGCCGTGACAGGTGACACTGGAGAGGAAGGGTGAATTTCAAAGGAAACTCAGAGTTTTGATCAGAATATAGAGGGAGGAAGAGACATTAACATTTATGCCAAAATTTGCAACTTGGAAGCATTTGGCTGGGAATGTAGCTGAGTTTGAGAGGCAGACTGTGCACGTAAATAATGAAATAATTTCTTGCTGACAAAGAACGAAAGTGATGCACAGAAAATGTGGGAATTATTTTGATAATTGGATCAGGTCTCAGAGTTAATGTTTAAACAAATGAAATTGAAGATTCCTAAACTTTGATTATGTATTTTCTAACCCAGAGACCATCAGAACAGACTTATATTTGGAACCGGTGATAAAATCTGTTGTACCAAAAACGCATACCTCTCAGAGTTGCTGCCTGGAGATACCTCTGGCAGTGAGCAGAGCAGTGATCTGGACACTGGTGACCAAGACTTTCGTGGTGCCCCTCGCAATCCCTCTAAAAATAAGCATGACTTTGAAAGTAATATTCGACTGTGCAATGGAGAAATATTTTTCATAACACAAGTAAGTGAAAACAAAAAACAGTACCTTTTTGCCAAGCAGAGGCATACATGTATTTTCTACTGCACTGTGATTCAGAATGTTGGTGTATGAGAGCTGACCGTCTACAATACTGTGGTAAGGAGTTTTGCATCCATGTTTATGAGAGAGATTGGTTTGTAGTTTTTTAGTGATGCCTGGTTTGGTGTCAGATTAATGCTGGCCTTATGTATGAGTTAGAAAGTACCCCTTATTTTCTGAAGAATTTGTGAAGGAATATATTTTGAAGAGCGTGGAAATGTTTGAGTAACAAAAACAAGGCACAAGTGAGACCGATGTTGTAAGAAGCATCATTTCCTTGGTTGCTGCTTAAATACAGAAACTGTGGAAGTGGCTGCCTCGCTGTTGTTCTCACTGTAGGAGGCTACACCGGAAATACTGTTTGAAAGCTGAGGAAAAGTGAACTTTCAAAGACTCTTTGCAGACTGATGCAGTAAGTATAGAAAATGACATGCGTAGACTTCAGGGTAAGAAAGCACAGGCGACAGTCAAGCTGAAGCTTCAGGAGCTGGAAACTTCTGTCTGTGTTATTGACACGTTGTTCTCTGGCAGTTTACAGAGCAGCTGTGCTGTGTCACCGGCTGCCTCTCAGGGACGTGATCAGAAACGCTTTCACCATATCCTGCACAGCCCTGAACTTTGGCAGTCGCACTGGCTCGTGCAGGTGCAGACACGTTAACAGTGTGTTACAACACCTGGATGTGGACATACTCAGTTTGTGCTCAAGAGTAGGTCTCCAGCCTTTTGAAATTCTTGTGAGGAGTATGCGTGCTCTTCTACGCACAAGGTGCTTATGTTTTACGGTCAACACAAAGAGTGTCTTTGCTGTGTGCTTATTTGGAGACACACAAAATAATTCTTTGTTTTGGTGACAGGATGTGACTGATGTAACTTGTGGAATTAAAAGGTATTTGACCATTAGTAATATGGCTGGTTTGGAAGTAACCGTGGATTTTAAGAAACTAATGCATTATTGCCACATAAAACATTCATGGGCAAGAACTATTCACACTTTTCAGGTAAGAGTTGACTTTTATAAAGCTATTTAAGTTGCTTACCAAGATGTGGAACTTTGCATTGTTTTCTTTGTAATTTTTGTTGCTTTTATTTTTTTAAATAGGACCCCAAATGCACAAAAGTACAGGAAGTGCCACACACACGGAGGCGACGTGACCGACGTCTCCCCTGTGTGCCTCAGGCACCAGTGTGGCTTGTTGGCCCCACACTGCACCAAGCTTGTCTTTATTTAAAATTTTGATACTGTGTTCATTATGGATCTTTCTGTGCCTATTTTTGATTTTTAAAGATACTACATTAAAATACTCTTCGCCTTGATTGCCGAGTTTCTGGCTACCCCTTAATTCTGTGCCTGAGGTGGGCGGCAACCTGGCCTGACCCCAGACCTGCACCTGCCCCTCCCCCTGACCTTCGTGTATGTCCTTCCTCCTCATGCAGAGACCAGCTCTGTGTTCGTGTGCTGTGTTGCCAGGACACATGTGGTATCACCTTGTTTTTATATATCTGCAGCCTGTGTTTCTTTTTGGCCTAATAAACGTCATTGGGGTGTAATTTGCATACACAGTTTAATTATGAACTGGATGAGCTTTGACAGCTTATCTCCTTCCTCTGCCTTTGCGAGGGCACTTTCTTTTAATTTTAAATGTATTTGGGAATAATGTTAGATTTCAGAAGAGTGGGAAGGATAGTACAGAGAGTTCCCATGTTCCTTCACCCAGCTTTTCTTAAAGTTAGCATTTTATAAGCACATGACACATTGGTCAAAACTGAGGAGGAACTGGTGCTGGGCCCCGGCCCGCTGAGCTGCAGCCGAGTCCCAGTCTCACTGTTCCCAGCGTCCTTTCCCATCCCGGGACGGCATGTTGCATTTAGTGCAACTTGCTTTTAAGTTTTATTTTAAGACCCTTAAGTTCTCATAAGCTATCTGGTTCTGTTATTTGTCTTACTGTTTTGAGCTTCCTGCTCTACTCTTGAATTGTGAGCCCTTTTTAAAAGCCATTTCAAATTCTTTTTAGAACCGACAAGGGGTAAGTTAATTAAAAAAACCCATCCACTTAAAGAAAACCCAAGACTCTATTCTAATTAATACTTACTTACTAGGGGAAGGTATGTGCTGACTTAAAATTTTCTACATAAAAGTGAGGGTTGATGCAGTCTCCCCATTAAAACAACAGAACAGGAGCAGAGAGATCTCCTCAAATTCATGGTCTAGTTTTTCTGAATGAAGAAAAGAGAAGTGGAGGGGTCTTTGTTATCACTGGGTTGAGGCTGGAGTGGACAGTGTTCACAGGCTCGAGTTCCTATTCCCTCTCTTGGCCCTGAGGACACTGGGGGCTGCTGTGTCACCACACTTTGTCTCTTCCAGGTTCAGTCCAGTTCGACAGATGCCTGTTGGTCAGACTCTGTTCTTGGTGTTTGGTGTAGGTCAGTCTGTGAAAAGGTCAAGAAAAGGTCCCTGCCATGGGGACCTTGGCATAGACCTTGTTGTAAAAAAGTAGACTATTTGTGATGTTAGAAGGTGGTAAATTCTGTGAAAAAGAGGTGGGGTAGGTGAAATTGTGATTTCTAAATAGAGTGTCGGTGTCAGCCCATCGAGAAGATGACATTTGATAAAGATGCCCTTGTGAGGAGGTGGAGGAGTCTGGCAGAGGACTGTGCTGGGAGGGGTCCGCCTGGCGTCTGGAGCAGAGCAGGACCAGCACGGAGCCCTCTGTGGGGGTGTGAGGCTGGGTCACCCCGGGGCCTTTGAAGGCTTGCACTGTCCAGCTTGGGTAGCTAGTGAGCCCTGAAAATGGGGAGCTGATCGAAGGAGCTGAATTTTAATTTATAAAAGTGATATGAGTTGGTTGTTGAATGTTTGGAATAGCGTGGATATATGAATCTCCTTTTTCAACCATAATTTTTTTTTTTTTTTTTTTGCAGTTTTGGCTGGGGCTGGGTTTGAACCTGCCACCTCCGGCATATGGGGCTGGCACCTTACTCTGTTGAGCCACAGGCGCAGCCTCAACCATAAATTTTATAAACTCTAAATAGGTTCAGTGTTTCTGATGACAATTGAGTGTCCAAATTGAGTTGTGCTGGGTGTTTAAAATACAGAATTTGAAAGATTTTGTCCTCTACTAATCATTTTTTATATTGATTATATGTTGATAATATTTTGGATAATGTTATAGAATGCCAGTATGTCATTAAAATTAATTTTGTTTCTTTGTTAATGTGACTACTGGACAATTCTAAGGTCCACATATTTATGAGTCCTGTTCCTGTTGGCCAGTGCTGTTAGACTCGGCTCTTACTCTGAGATGAGGAGCTGGGAGATTTGTGGCTGTTCACACGGCTGCTGGGTTGAGGAGCACATTTGGAGAATGGACACACATATTTTATTAAAAACAACTATGTAAAACTTGTCTCCTCAGAAGTTCTCAGGATTTAAGGGGGATTTAAAGAAATGGCAGGTGACTTGCTGCCGGTCACTGAGGGAAAGGTGTTCCTGCCCCGCTCTGTGCAGACTTGCCGTCTCGACGTGTGGAACACCAGGACCAGCGCCCTGTGGCTGGTGCAACCTGACAGGATGGAGGCATTAGAGCAGTGGTTCTCAGCCTTCCTAATGCTGCGGCCCTTTAATACAGTTCTAACAGGTTGAGAACCACTGCATTAGAGCAAGGACAGTGAGCAGGCGCGCGTGAAGCTGGCGCTCCTGACGTCTGTCCTGACCATCTGTGCAGGGAACACAGAGCACTGGGCAGGAACAGACCGGGTACTGAGCTGGAATGGGCCATGTGGAGGCCGAGGTCTGAGGACACAGGCAGGACTGACAGATGCTCACATGTGGACAGAGCCTGGCACAGACGGAGAGGGGGCAGAGCCTGAAGGGGCTTGCACGCCACATAGGCCACAGGGGTGTCCAGCCTGTGGCCCACAGCCATGCGGGTTGTTCAAGGGCCGATTTGCTTATTTGTGGTGTTGGACATTGTGAAAATTAGGAACCCTTTTTTCTGCTTATCTGCTTTGTTAGTGTTTGTGTATTTAATGTGTGGCCCAAGATAACTCTTTTTCCACTGTGTGGCAGATGGGGGGAGGGTTGGATGCCTGGCAACTTAGGACTTTGTCTTACTAGCCTAGGAGCCGCTGAAGAGCTCTGAGCAGAGTCTGGGTCTGCGTGTCCAGACCTCGAGTGGCTGCCGTGAGGACTGGCTGGAGAAGGTCAGGTGCTGGGAGGTTGTTCTATGTCACTGCTGTCACTTTTCTCAGTACCACTTCATGACGGAGAACTGGTCAGCTGAGTTTAGGTAGATGTTTTCGTTCTTGGGAATACACGATGTGAAGTCTGAGAGAAATGGCGCTGTGTGAAATGTTAGTGTTTGTAGGAACCAGCATCGCTTAATTGACTTCTGAGACCCAGTGGCCTTGGGAAGCTGAGTTTATCAGACATTATGGTCTAAGGAGCTGGTTCAAATTCTCTGTCTGGGGAGGTGGAAGAGCTTTCTGTGCCGACTGTCTTCACGGTGGCTCTGTTTGCACAGCCGCTCCGGTTGGGGGGCAGCTGCGCCTGGCACTGTACCGGCCACATTCCTCCTGTGGCTGCAGCAACGTGGGTGGTGGGGGACATGATGGCTCAGGTACGTCTTCATCTGTGCTGATCTCCGAACATAGGGACTGAGAAAACCCCAATATTTGCATTATTTTATGGGGACACTGGATCTTTTTTTTGCTTTTCCAATTCTTTGTTTGTTAAACTTAAAAAACAAAGGTGAGTCTCCCACCTGAGCAAGAGTGAGAACCCGTGTCCACTAAAAATAGAAAAACTACTGGGCATCGTGGTGGGCACCTGTAGTCCCAGCTACTCAGGAGGCTGAGGCAGGAGGATGGCTTGAGCCCAGGAGTTTGAGGTTGCTGTGAGCCGTGACACCAGGGCACCCTCCTGAGGGCAACAGAGTGAGACTGTCTCAAAACAACAACGACAAAAAAGGTTCATTGTTCCCTTTTTTATCCTGATAAAAATAATGGTTCAATAGTGGGAAAATAGAGGAGAGTAGAGCAACAATCATAATTCTCTATTTGAAAAAAATGTCATTGAAATTTAGGCAGCATTTTTTTCCTTTTTGAGGGATTTATTTTGTTTTGTTTAGTGTTATGTGTTTATGTTCTTTTTTTGCATACTTTTGTTGGATCAGAGTAATTTAATTTCATTATACACTTGTGACCATTGTTTATATACAGCTTTAAAATTTCTTTGTGTTTTAAAGCATTTTTGATGTTTGCAAAATAGTTTATTTAGAGTGTGTGTTCATTGAGCTGTTCTCCTGTTCCTGGCTGCTGAAGGCACGACTTGCTGTCCTGGCAAGAGACAGCGAGCGGGTGGCACATCCGCACTCGAAGCCCACGGTTGTTTCAGACTCTTTTGTCAGGGAGGGTCCCATCTTGCCCAAGGGGTTCATGTTTGCTGTGGGTCTCTGTGCCCATTGTGAGCCAGAGGGCCTGTCTCCTCTCCTCCCTGAGAGGCGTCTGCCGCCGTCCGTGGTTCCCTGGGCTCATCCTCACCTATGTCGTTGCCTCCCAGGGGTCCGAGGAGCACACAGTTGTCTACGTGGTGGGCAGGGCCGGCCGGCAGCACTGGCAGCACGTCTACACCGCAGTGACCAGGGGCCGCTGCAGAGTGTATGTGATCGCTGAGGAGTCCCAGCTCCGGAGCGCCGTCAGGAAGACCAGTTTTCCCAGAAAAACACGTTTGAAACATTTCTTGCAAAACAGCCTCTCCCTTAGCTGTGCACCTCCAGCTGGAGATGGTGGGGAGCCCAGCATGCCACCAGCATCGCCACCATCCACAGCTGCCGCTGAGACGGCAGCCTGTGACGTCCCCAGGAGCGAGGCCTCTGTGGCTGTGGATGGGACACTGACCTCCATGGAAAGATGGAGATTGTTGTCCCTCGACGGAGTAGATGCAGATGAGGATGCGCAGGCATCACGAGGATTCAAGAGGACCGGTGAAGTGAGCGGTGGTGGAAGTCCCAGCAAAGTGCTCATGGTAGGAGCAGTGTTTGCACATGCTCCTGTGTCAGTGTCTCCTGGTCTGTCCTGTCCCCTCCCTTGTGCCCCGTTGGTCCTGTCACTCTGCCTCGCTCTGCTTTGTGTGCCCCGCAGGCGGCCTCTGTAGGCCTGTGGGTGGTGATGGCCCAGAAGAGACCCCGCTGTCCCCAGCCTCTTTTCCAGGTGCCTTCCCAGGCAGGCTCCCGCTCTGCTGCGGTCTGTGGCGCTGACCTCACTGGTGTCCCTCAGCTCATTGGAGCGACTCCTCCTGTCACCTTCTCGTCCAGTCCAGAGACTTTGTCATGGGTCATGTTCTCTGTGGCTTTTTTATTGACATTTAACAGTCTTGACTGGGGCCTAATTCAGTGTGTTCTTCCTGCCCCTAGTGCCCTCTCCCAGGCCTCCCGCCCTGCTGCTCCCCTCCCCCCTTTCCCCTTCCTCTCTCCCTTTTCCCTCCCTCTCCTTCCCCTTCCCCTTCCTCTCCCTATCTTCCCCCCTCCCCTCCCCTGCTCACTTCCCCCTTCCCTTCCTATGATCCTCTCTCCAGGGTTGAGAGAGCATTTTGACTAGTGATGTTACTGAGAACTCAAAAGATGAGTGTGTGGCTTGGTGGCTTACAGAGGGCTCTGACACTCAGAGGAGCCTCCAGTCCAGCTGCTCAACCTGAGTCTTTGTGCCCAGAGACTGACTTCTGGAGCCCCAGTCTCATCTTCCAGTTTAGTCGCTATTCTCCTGGCTTCACAGCTTAGAGTCTTGAATCACCTGGGCCTCCCTGCCCGCTCAGGCTCCCCTGGGCCTCGCTGTCCGCTCAGGCTCCCCTGGGCCTCGCTGTCCGCTCAGGCTCCCCTGGGCCTCGCTGTCCGCTCAGGCTCCCCTGGGCCTCGCTGTCCGCTCAGGCTCCCCTGGGCCTTGCTGTCCGCTCAGGCCCACTTGGGCTCACCCGCTGCATGAGCAGCTGCCCACCTTTTGCTCTGTGTCTCCTGGGCCTGTTCACTGCCCTGTTTCATGTCTTTGTCTTTCTTTGGGTGCCTGGCGGCCTGGTTTCCCTCCCTCACTGTTCCATTCTCCTAGCACAGGAGCCTCCCCCTTTTATGTGGCTTTGTTTTCTGTGGTTTGTTATACAGGGTCAACCACAGTCTGAAAAAATCAAATGGAAAATTCTAGCAGTAAAAATTCGTAAGTTTAAATTCTTGCTGTCCTGAGCAGCACAGTGAAGTCTGCACCATCCTGCTCCCTTCCATAGGGACGCAGCCCTCCGTCCAGCCTGAGCTCACAGAGGTTGTCAGAGGGACTGGCAGTGTCACGGTGCCTGTGTGTATGTGACCACTTTTATTGGTAGTAATTATTGATCATTTCTTACTATTCCTAATTTAGAAATTAGATTTTTATCATGGGCATGTATGTATAGAAGAAAACAATGTATTTATAATACTGCCCAGAACTTTAGGCAGCTGCTGAGAGGGACTAGTGGATGAGTGGACTGCAGGACGTCACCCATGATGCATGCCCCCTTCACACCCACCTGCCTATCCCTTGCTTGGAGCTCTGAGTGGCCATGTGGGTGGCTGTGGCCTCAGTCTGACCCAGCATCCTGGGTTAATCAAGCAGGAGTCTTCACTCGGTGAGGTGGATCCGACCTTCCCTCCTTGCTTCCTCTCAACTCCTGCTGTTTGTCTCAGCTTGAGGCCTTTTTCTCTCTGCCTCCCCTCATTGAGCATTTGGAAAAAGATATTAGCACAAGTTTCCAAAAAACTGGCAAATTGCTGATCTAGTGTTGAGGGAATAGTATAGACAAGGCCTTGGCTTCGTGGACGGTGCTGCGGTCCACTGACGGGGCCTCGGCAGTGAGTGAAAGAGGAAACTAAAGTGGGACTGTGGGCATGTGCACCCAGCCTGACTAGTTTTAAAATTTTTCATAGAGGCAGGGAGACTTAGTGTTTCTGGAAGGTGGAATTCAGTGACAGGGCTCTCCACAGACCTGTCCATTCTTTATTTTTATTTGTATTTTTTGTGGAGACAGAGACTCACTTTAACGCCCTCAGTAGAGTGGCATCACACAACTCGTAGCAACCTCCAGCTCCTGGGCTTAGGCGATTCTCTCGCCTCAGCCTTCTGAGTAGCTGCGACTACAGGCGCCTGCAACAACACCCGGCTATTCTTTTTTTTTTTTTTTTTTTTATTTGGGACAGTCTCACTCTGTCCCCTGGGTAGAGTGCTGTGGTGTCACAGCTCACAGCAACCTCACACTCCTGGGCTCAAGTGATCCTCCTGCTTCAGCCTCTCAAGTAGCTGGAACCACAGGTGTAACCAAGTCTGCTGGCTGGATCCTTTCTTCTTGGGGAGGTCACCTCTACACAGCAGAACCAATGCTTGGAAAAAGCAGCGTGGCCCCAAGGGGAGCTGAGCGCACAGCTGGTGGCTCCTGTCTTTCAAAGCTTGGAGAAAATGTGTTTTTCTTTTTCAGAAGCAGAGGAAATACAAATGCTATAAGGGTTGACTGACTCCATTTTTCAAAAATTAACTATATTTTTTGTTCTAACAGGTGGGACAGTCTCCACAGGTGTCTTCCAGACTTCAGAATTTGAGACTAAATAATTTAGTCCCCAGACAACTCTTCAAACTGACAGATACGAAGAAACTTAATTTTATTTCAGAATGTTCAGAATAATCATGTTTTTTCCATTCAAGACAAAACAAACATTGTGTCTTCAAAATAGCAAGAGAATTGTATTTTAAGGTGTTTGTGTGAACAAGTGTGAACCATTTGATCAAAGAAAACTTTTAAAATGTCAACATCTGTCATCATGAGACCTTGTAATACTGGACATGAATGAAGGGAAAAGATGTTTTTTATATATACATGTTTGTAAAATTATGTACTGTAAGAAGTCTTCTCATCTGCTGTCAAGATGATGCTTTGTAACTGCCACGCTCCTTGAGGGTTGTCTGTGCAGCGTGTGGGAGCCAGGACAGATGGCTGGCTGCACCTGTGCTGCTGACCGGGTGTGGACGTTGAGGCTTCCTGCCACATGGTCACCCTACAGAGCTGGTGGGTCACCCTTCATGGCGCCCGGAGCTTCCTGCCACATGGTCACCCTGCAGAGCTGGTGGGTCACCCATCACGGCACCCAGGGCTTCCTGCCACATCGTCACCCTGCAGAGGTGGTGGGCCACCCCTCAACGGCGCCCGGGGCTTCCTGCCATGTGGTCACCCTGCAGAGCTGGTGGCCACCTGTTACGGTGGCCTGGGGCTTCCTACCACGTGGTCACTCTGCAGAGCTGGTGGGCCATCCGTCACGGCACCTGGGGCTTCCTGCCACATCGTCACCCTGCAGAGCTGGTGGCTCACCCATCACGGTGGACTGGGGCTTCCTGCCATGTCGTCCTGCAGAGCTGGTGGGCCACCTGTCATGGCGCCCCGGGCTTCCTGCCACATCGTCACCCTGCAGAGCTGGTGGCCCACCCATCACGGCAGCCTGGGGCTTCCTGCCACGTGGTCAACCTGCAGAGTTGGTGGGTCACCTGTCACAGCGGCCTGGGGCTTCCTGCCACATAGTCACCCTGCAGAGCTAGTGGACCACCCGTCATGGCTCCTGGGGCTTCCTGCCACGTCATCACCCTGCAGAACTGGTGGGCCACCTGTCACACATGGACGTTTTGGGAATGCATTGTTTTGAATGTATTTCACTTTGGAAAATATTTTTTCTCTCAGAGTAATTTGATTTTTAAATTCTTATTGATAAATGGTAAAAGAAAAAGTTAAGAGGGAAAATGTGTTTGCTACCTCAGTGTTTTCTAAATGGCTTTTTGGAGATACAATTCACAGTTTACCCATTTAAAGTATATAATTCAGTGGCTTTTAGTATTCGGAGGCTTGTGGCTGTCATCACGATCAGTGTAAGAGCATTTTCTTTTTTTTTTTTTTTTTTTTTGTAGAGACAGAGTCTCACTTTATGGCCCTCGGTAGAGTGCCATGGCATCACACAGCTCACAGCAACCTCCAACTCCTGGGCTTAAGCGATTCTCTTGCCTCAGCCTCCTGAGTAGCTGGGACTACAGGTGCCCACCACAACGCCCAGCTATTTTTTGGTTGCAGTTCAGCCGGGGCCGGGCTTGAACCCGCCACGCTAGGTATATGGGACCGGCGCCTGTAAGAGCATTTTCAAATCCCCAAAGATGCCCCACACTCCTTAGCCATAACCTCCCGGCTTCCCTGTCCTGGAAAACCACGAATCTACTTGGTCTCTATGGGGTTCCTATTCTGACCTGTCAGGAGGAGCTGCGGTCAGTGCTGGGTTTTTCTTCTAAGAGTCTAATAATTTCAGCTCTTATCCTTAGATCTTTGATTGATTTTTTTGTTTGTTTTTGAGATTGCCCTTGGTAGAGTGCGATGGCGTCACAGCTCACAGCAACCTCAAACTCTTAGGCTCAAGCAATTCTCTTGCCTCTGCCTCCCAAGTAGCTGGGATTACAGGCACCTGCCACAATGCACGGCTATTTTTAGAGACAGGGTCTTATTCTTGCTTGAGCTGGTCTTGCCTCAGCTTCCCAGAGTGCTGAGAATATAGGTGTGAGCCACCACCTTGCCCGGCCAGATCTTTGATTGATTTTGAGTTAGTGTTTGCATGTGAATGTTCGTTTGCTCCAGCTCCATTTCTTGAAGATGTAATTCCTTCCCCACTGAATCGTCTTGGTAGCTTTGTTAAAAATCATATGACTGGGGCGACCCCACATACCGAGGGTGGTGGGTTCAAACTGTGCCCGGACAAATTGCAACAAAAAAATAGCCGGGCGTTGTGGCGGCACCTGTAGTCCCAGCTACTTGGGAGTCTGAGGCAAGAGAATCGCCTAAGCCCAGGAATTGGAGGTTGCTATGATCTGTGATGTCATCGCACTCTACTGAGGGTGGTAAGTGAGACTCTGTCTCTACCAAAAAAGAAAAGAAAAATCATATGACTGCAAGATGAGTTTTGAAGGCTTCTCAATTCTGTTCCACAGACTTGCATCTGTTCTGTTCTTACGCCATTGCTGTGGCTTTGTAGTAAGTTTTGAAATACTGAAGTGTGAGTCCACCTTCATTGTTCTTTTTTCAGATTGATCTGGCTGTTCTGCAGCCCTTGCATTCGACATACATTTTAGGGTCCACCTGTCAGTTTCATGAGGATTGTGTCCTGTCTACAGATCTGGGCAGTATTGCTATTTTAACACTATTAGGTTTCATGATTCATGAACACAGAGGTCTTTCTATTTATTCAGATCTTTAATTTCTTTGTAGTTTTCAGAGTGTAAGTTTTATATTTCTTCCATTAAATTTACAGTACTTTTAAAATTGAATTTATTTGCAAGTATTTTATTCTTTTTAATTCTAATATAAATAGAAATTTTAATTACTACTTTTTCACTGCTACTGTGTAGAAATACGTTGACTTTTTTATCAAATTGATCTCGTGTCTTCCAGCCTTGTTGAACTAGTTCATTAGTTCTGATCGGTTTTGGTGGATTCCTTAGGATTTTGTATGTGAGAGCGACTATTATCTGCAAGTAAAGATGCTTTTCTTCTTTGAAATCTAGATGCCTTTGTTTCGTTTTCTTCCCTTAATACCAGATTGAGGCTAGATCCTGGCTAGAACCTCTAATATTCTGTTGAATGGAAGTGGCAGCAGTGAACACATTACCTGGTCCCTGATAGTGGAGAGAAAGCATTAAATTTCTCACCACTGCTGGATTTGGGAGGCTGACCCAAGAGGATCACAGGAATTTGAGACTAGCCTCGGCAACACAGCAAGGCCCTGTCTACAAAAATTAAAAACAGACTTACTAGGCCTGGTGTAAGTCCCCACTACTCAGGAGGCCGGGGCAGGAGGCTCACTGGAGCCCTGGAGTTCAAGGCTGCAGTGGGCTGTGATGCTGCTACTGTACTCCAGCCAGGGTGACAGAGTGAGACCCTGTCTCTAATAAAACAATTAAATGGACTTTCATCCTTAACTGTGATGCTAGCTGTGGGTTTTCTTTGGCTCCATTTACCCAGATGGGGACCTTCCCTTCGGTTCCGGGTTCCCTGTGTGTTCTTATCATGAAGGGACACTGAGTCACATCAGATACTCTGCCTTCTACTGAGAAGATTGCTCCACCCTGCATGTGCTGCACCGCTGATCTGGGAGGTGATCATGTCGTTTGTCCTTTATTGATGTGGTGCGTTACACCAGTTCTGGGTGACGGACCAACTTGGCTTCCCTGGGCAATCTACATGGTCATGGTGGTCCTTTCTCCCCGTGAAGTCACAGCATGGTCCTCTGTCCCTGTGTGGTCACAGTGTGGTCCCCTCACCCCTGTAGCCTCAGTGTGGTCCCCTCTCCCCCGTGGCCTCCCCGTGGTCCCCTCTCCCCCATGGCCTCCCCGTGGTCCTCTCACATGCTGCTGGGTACAGTTTGCTGTTTTCCCCATGGAGCTTTGTGTCTGTACTTACAGGACACGTCAAGCTCTCGTTTCTTTTTCTTGTGAGGTCCTTGTCTGTTTTTGGTATCAGGGAAATAGTAATCATATAGAATGAGTTGAAAAATGTTTCTTCTAAAGAAACAACATTTGTTTGTAAAGAATTGTGTTAATTCCTCCTAAGTGTTTGGTGGAACTCACCAGTGAGCCCTCTGGGCCTGGGCTTTGTTCTGTGACAAGTGTTAAGTTACTGACTGAATGTCTTTAGTGGGCTAGGTCTAGTTAGATGTTCTACAAGCATCTTCTCGAATCAGTTTTGACAGTTTGTGTCTGAGAACCCTGCCCACGTTGTCTAACTTGGTGTGCAACCAATTGTGGAAAAGCCCATTCTGTCCCAATTTTAGTAATTGGAGCCTTCCCTTTTTTTTTCTTAGTCAGTGGCTGAAAATTAATGAATTTTGCTGATCTTTTTTAAGGACTAACTTTGGGTTTCAGTGATTTAACTTTTGCTTTTATTATGGAGGGGCTGAGGCGCGGCATGCCTCCTGTTAAAGGGGCCTGTGGGAGGACTTAGTATCAGTGGGACTAGGCCGTCCAGCTACTTATTTTTGAAGCAGAGAATGGGAATTTGTGGGGGTGGGGGACAGGGACTTGTCTGATTTTGTTCTGGGTGAGCACAGGGGGCACCTTTGGGTCCTGTCTGAGTCACATGGGCAGTGCGGTCCTTTGCACGGTTCTTGGAACACAGATACTGGCAGGGTGGTCACCACCACCCTTATAGGAAAGACCAAATGAAATGTCTTCAAGTCTGGCTGTTCCAGGGCACAGGGCTCTGGTCAAGTTTAATGTTGTCAAGAAGCTTTTTTCATTCAAAGCTCCAGTTTGTATATTATGAATGTACTGTTGGGCAAAATACGAATAATTTACCCAATTCAAAATTCCATAGATTTTGTTAAAAGAGGATACGTCTAAGGTGGCCTCATTGGGTTTAAAGCACATGTTGTTGAGTCACGGAGTGACTGTCTGCTGGGTGCCTGTCAGCCCCCAGGGGGTGCACGCTCTGACGGTCAAGGCCTTCCTGGCTAGTGAGAGCCACCTCACACTGGTGGCTTCCGTGTGTTATTAAGCTGAAGTCTACCTCATTGGAGCCTCTGTCCACAAGGTGTAATTCTGACCCAGTGACACAGACAATCTTTGCCTGCCCTGCCTGGCTGTGTGCACCCAGCCCGCTGCCAACTCCCCACTGTGCCCTCTGCCACTGGCGTGTGCTGCTGCCCTCTGCAGAGGGACACTTCCTTTGGGCTGGCCACTGATCTGAATAGTGCTTCCTGCTGCCGTGAGGGCTTGTTGTTTTTAACTTTTTAATTTTTTTTTTATTCAAATAGCCATTTGCTATCATTGATTCATTTTTGTTTTGGTTACAACTGAACGTCTGAGTCTTCACATGAGATCCAATTTTTTTTTTTTTTTTTTTTTTGCGCGGTTTTTGGCTGGGGCCGGATGTGAACCTGCCACCTCCACCTCTTGTATATGGGGCTGGCATCCTACTCCCTGAGTCACAGGCACCGCCCAGAGATCCAACTGCTTGTTAGCCTTTATTCACATAGTCAGTTCTCACCCTACTCCCTTCAGCCCCTTTATGCAGAACTTGGGCTCCACCAAACTGCTTGACAGCGTAGCAGAGACCCGGAAAACTGCTCAGACCTCGAGACACAGCACTTCCCACAGGGTCATGGAAAGGACCCTGTCTCTCGGATGCAAGGCTGGGCACACAGGATGTGACCATGAAAATGATTCACAGGCCTGCAGGGCAGTCTGCGAAAACAAGAACGTTGGGACCACAGATATGGTCTTTTGTCAAAGGTGCACGGTCAAGCTGTGTGTTTTCAGCTTCCGTGAATGTGTCTTGTAGCACACGTGTCTTGCTCTCTGGGGATAGGTGTTGTGCTCCGTGACTCTGTATCTGTCTCCAGTAGGAAGGCCCCTCCCTGTGAGGGCCCAGCGTCCGGACAGTGGCCTCGCTGAGCTGCAGTCAGATCTGTGCTCTGCCCACTCTCCAGGGTGCTTTTGTGAAATCTTTCCCCTTTAGAAAATTATGTAAAAGTAAATACTCTGTAAAACTCAGCTAAAACCCTGAAATATAAAGCACCAAAAATGCATTATTCTTTTTTTCTTTTTTTGGCTTTTTAAAGTCACTGTTTATTCCATTTGGTAGAGGGTTTTTTTCATACAAATATTTGCAACAATTTTGAATTCCCCCAAACCATACATAGACGATAAATACCATGCTATAAAGTATTAAATTTGTACAAAAATACTTTACAGTTTAATACTTGTTTGTTACAAATAAAAATACATATTTAAGTGACTCATGATCTTTTTTTCTCTTAACATGATTCTGCTTTATACTTTCTTGCCCTGGCGGCTCTGAAATGTGATTGAAGTAAGATTATATATTTCTTTGCACAAAAAGAAAGGTGAACTTTTTCCTTAAACAAAGGACACAGTGTTCAAACGCTTTGCCTAAGTGGTAGTTTGAATTATTGACCAATATGAAAATGTTGGGAAAATAATCATTTTGATATGGAGATTCTACCATCAACATACAGATCTATCTTTTTATATTCACCAAATAGTTATTAGTGTAGCTATTCAAAATATCTGGACAAATGGAAACAGTTGCTGACAGACGGGCACAGCAACTGTCACAGCTTATTGCTTTGAGGGATAGTAACAGGTGGCAATGCATTTTGTGAAAGTGTATTTACAGTTTCAACGAGTGGCCTGGCTCGGAGCAGGGCACAGTCCAGCATCTGTACGTGCACATGCCTCGAGTGCCAGCTTCCAAAACACGTCCAGCCGTGCGAGTTGGACTGGCCTATGTTAGGATAAGCCTCATTAGACTCCCATTCTCTCTTACCTTCTTATTCTGGAATTTAAAAAATAAGGAAATATTACTAATTCTCAGTGTGACTACCCACTAATTCATTATCAGAAATTTTCAGCTATTAAAAACGTGTCCTTAAAAAAAAAAAAAACAGGTCGCAAGACATAGCCTGTTTGCTACTTTGTTGCATAGGGAATAGCATACATCTTAGTTAAAATCATTCCTATACTTGGGCAAAACATTTACCACCACCCGTTACAGTCTCCTACCTGTGGAAACATTTTAAGATAATTTCAGACCTGTGCCCCTCCCGCCACTGTGGTCCCTGCAGTTTTTCAAACACTCGCCCCTACCGGAGCAGCTGAGGAAAAGCTGCGTTGGTCAAACTCTTACCTTAATAACCTCATAGTAAGAAACTGACTTCAAAGTAGTAAGGAAATTGCCATAGAGAATATTTTCAAACAGGCATTTTTTTTTTTTAAAAGTGATAGTAAGATGAATTATAAAAAAATTTCCTCTGGTGTTAGCTGTGGGGAGGGGCAGCCAGGCAGGGGACCCCTCTTGTGACCAGAATGGTCACCAGAAGAGAAACCTCTTCAGCTTGAAAAGGGACCTGAACACGAGCCATGACAAATTTGAAAGACCCCTGTGCTTGCAGTTAATGCCACGTGATCATCTGAGCTTCAAATGCCACAGAAATCGTAAAGGGATTGTTAGCACCATGTGGAGATTGTCTGTGTCCTGCTTTGTAAAGCACGCTGCTATAACGTATTCGTGGGTTCTCTCGCCTCCAAGTTCCCGCCGTGGCGAGGCTGCTGGAAGAACGCACAGTTCTGCTCACTCCAGTCTCCCCCCGGGAGAGCCTGCTCCATGGGCTTCTGTGTGGCCAGTGGGCTCCTGCTGATGACCAGGTCCAGCCTGCTGCCAGACTCAGCAATGAGGGGAACCACCAGGCAGCAGTCGAAGTCTCTTGTCCGGACGTGGTTGACCTGCAAGGTCAGGAAGAGCCATTTGCTTCTGTGATCGTGACTCCCCAGCCAGAGAGCCCTGCACAGGGCGAGGTGTTCAGAGTTGGAGGGAGCCGGATTACCCGAGCACCAGACCACACCTTACGGTGGGGCTAGCTCGCTCCCTGCCCTGCGAGACTGTAAGGCGGGAGGAGGCACACGTCTGCCAGCCTCGTCACAGGGCGCACTGAGGGGCCACTATTATCCCTAATCACAGATAAGAACAGCAGTGCCAGTGAGGTTGAGTCTGTGTAACGTGATCATAGGCAGTCCTTTGCAGTTGCTAGTTGCAGAGTTAAAATTCCACCTTACATCTTACCTGTAAGAGCCTGTCATAGGGCTTTAAGCCACCAAGGTCCCCTGGCCCAGCTGGGCGGATATTTTTGACATATACTCCTTTCTCCAGCAAGCCATCTGCTACGCTGAACCCAAAGTCCTCCATGTCAGAGCCCTTGTACAGGGTTACCTGGAAAGTGAGCAGACATGGTGGGGACATTTAGTGGGCTGCAAATTTGCTCCTGAAATCCCTGATGAACAATCTTTTCAAACTGATTTCAGTCACATTAGGATTCATGATTCAAGCATTAGGCAGTCCCCTCCCAAACCCTGAAGCTCTTTTTTTTTTTTCTTTTTGAGACAGAGTCTCACTTTGTTGCCCTGGGTAGAGTGCTGTGGCATCACAGCTCACAACAACCTCAAACACTTGGGCTTAAGCGATTCTCTTGCCTAAGCTTCCCAAGTAGCTGGGACTACAGGTGCCTGCCACAATGCCTGGCTACCTGAAGCTCTTTTTCCACTCAAGAATACCCTTGTCCTTGGAATGTATGAGGTCCATCCAGGACTCTGGAAGGAGATGGGAGAATTAGAGCATTCCCCTCTCCTGTCCTCCCTCCCTCCCTTGCGGGGGAGGATCCCCCAGGCTGGGCTGACTCCTACCATCTCTCCAAGGACCCCCAGGCTGCTTCCTACGACACCACACCACTCTGTCCCACTCCAGGTGGTTCGGGTGATGATAGCCCAAGTCTTGGTTGTAAAGTCCCCCTCAACTGTTCATCTGATGGCTTCACCCCATGATCATCGTTGGAATCAATGATTTCGTTCGAGGTTGCAAGATTCTGATCTTTCCTACTTCTGTTAACACCGCCTATGTAATTAACCAAAATGATTTTTTAGAGGGGAATTCTTCCTGCAATTAGTGCTGTTTGGCTACTTTGAAATGGGCAGAAAGGATGTCAATTCTACAATTTCCAATCAAGGTCTGTGCACCAAGTGCTCCCGATAGTTACTTCAGTGAGAATTTGTGCTTGTGTTTGCCGGGGTTGAGCAAAGCATCTAAACAGACCTGAGGGTTTATTATTCAATGCACTTTTGTCAACCATATCATCATTCTGGGTGCTCAGACGCCCTCACCCTGGGCCAGGCAGGCTCCCCTGTTGAGCCCGTGTTCTTTTCGTGGGGTCCATCCATCTGGTGGCTCCTTTGCGCGCTGGCACGAGACAGCACAGATGCCCACAGACATGTCCTGCCCTGTTGAGGCCATGTCCTTTCCATGGGGTCAGTCCATCTGATGACTACTTTGCTCGCTAGCACGAGACACCACAGATGCCCACGGACGTCTCCTGCCCTGATGAGAAAGCAGCGTTCTCCAGCAGCTGTGATGGAGGAGACTCTGCTTGTCTCTGTCACAGCCTAAGTTCCCTCTGTGTCCGTGCTGCCCTCTCAGAGGGAGGAGGTGGCCAGTGGCTGGCAGGGCTGCAACAGGCTGGCCTTCTCAGGACCCTGCTTACTAGCAGATGAAATCTCTGCCTGGGGCTGCTTCTCAGGCTTTATCTATGGGGTCTCCTCCACCCCTTTCTTCTGTTCCTCCCATGCTCTAGGTGACAGGCAGTGCATGGGGCTGGGGGTGCGGCCATGCCGGGGGGTGCATCTTCCTTGCTGTCTCTGTCCCATCTCAGCCAGGTGGGCTGTGGTCCTGGGCCCAGGCTGTGGAGGTGGGTGAGGGGACTGGCTGCAGCCCTGTAGGACCAGCACACTGTGCGGTCTCTCAAATGTGAGGGTCCAAAGCTGCTCACCGTACTTTCAGGAAGCCACTTTGGTCTCAAATCAGAGCCGAGTTTTCTAACACGGCAAACCAGAACCCTCCTGTCTGGGGAGACACCGCTGTGGGCGGAAGCAGCAGGGAGGCTCCTTGTCACTCCCTGCCTGTGGTTCCTGGGCATCTGCTGCCCAGGCCAGACTAGGAGGGCAAGTGGGTGGACGGCACCCAAAACCCTGCAGTGGACCGTGGTGACGCTCTGACCACGGCACCAGTGATGGTGCCTGCCACAGAGGTCCAAGAGCAGTTCTCGGATTCAAAGTTGCTGTTTGGAGCCAGGACTGGCCGTTTCTCCATGGCACACTCTTCAAGACGACAGGCTAGTAAATACTTAAAATTTGAAAGTATTCTCCCTCTCTAGAAATATTTTTAAAAGTTGGAGAAAACTGGATTTCTATGGTTCTCCTGGAAATAGCTTGGTGATAGCAAATTAACAGAAATGAAATTATTTTAAGACCATTTAAGAGAGAAGATTCCAGAAATCAATAATTCACAAAAACAAGGAGCACAGCTGGTTGCCCTCAATGCAGCACCACTGAACTGTACCCTGGGGCCTGCCTAGACACAGTGGTGGTGACCTTTGATTTTTTTCTTGCCCAGAAATAATTCTTTCTTTCTTTCTTTTTTTTTTAGATCACTTTGTCACCCTTGGTAGAGTGCTGTGGCATCACAGCTCACAGCAACCTCCAGCTCTTGGGCTTAGGCGATTCTCTTGCCTCAGCCTCCCGAATAGCTGGGACTACAGGTGCCTGCCACAATGCCCAGCTATTTTTTGTTGCAGTTTGGCTGGGGCTGGGTTGGAACCCACCACCCTTGGTATATGGGGCCGGCGCCCTACTCACTAAGCCACAGGCGCTGCCCACCCAAAAACAATTCTAAGTGGTCTGAGGTTTGAGGCACACTGTCCCCCACAAGTGAGCCTCTTCTCCAGGGGCTTCCTATCCCCAGGGGCTGTGCACGGCCAAGTCATTCCTTTTCCTGTGAGGACGCTGGCCTGTCTGGGGAGAAGCCTCCGGACGCAGCACGGGTGTCCACTCCTCCTTCCACCAGTCAGGTAGCTGTTTTTGGACACATAATCTCCCAGCTAGCCAGGCAGCTTTTGCCCATTTCAGCTGCCTCACAAACCGAAGGTGAATAATTATCACACCCGCCAGCCCCTTGTCCCCAGAGCCCTCCTGTGAGCTCCAGGCCCCATTCTCCCGCACCACGTCAGCCCATTGCTTCCCAGCCCACCCTGTCCCACAGGAAGCAGGATTCTGCTACGGGACCACTGTTCTGTGCTGACTGGAGGACGGCTGGACTGTGACCACCACCACAGGACACTCCAGGCAAGGATACACCCCACAACGCGGGGTTCCACTTCAGCCGCCGCCAGCACCTGCCTCAACTGCCCCTGCGCCCACCCTGTTGGCAGCGTCGACTGTGACTCGGGCTCGGACTCCGTTTCTGAGCCAGTTGGCCTGTTTGTCACGACAGTGTCCTCTCGGCAAAGATCAGAAACCTGGTGCTTTCTTTTATCAGTGTAGACACAAGTGGGAGCTTTAGCCACAGAGTCATCCCACCTGGATGTCAAGGCTGTCTGCTTTTGTCTGGAGTGTCCAGCCTTCTTGGAAGCAGCCCCCAGCTCCTCAGCCTCTCTCGGGCCCAGTCCGGCCCTGATGGCCTTCAGGTGCCAGCACTTGCTGCCCCGAAAGGCTGCTGTTTTCCTGCGAACCCGGTATGTGGGTTTACTCGTGGCAGGCCTGCTGAGAGCAGTGTCCCATAAACCTCAAGTTCAAGTAGTCTTGGTTTTGAGACAATCCCGCCCTACCTATGGGGCTGGAAAACAAAAGTGAAACTGTCTTCTTAAATGAAACCCTGCAGGCCCAGAGGCACAGTCTCAGTCTGTGCCACCAGACACTCATGGGTTTGAGACAAATTGGGTCAGAACAGCAGCGGCTGCCCTTGAGTCTGGGGGAAGGGCCAGAAAACAAGGGCTCTGTGAGGGGAGTCAGTAGCCTGGATTTGGGTCCTAAGAGTGAGCAAGTTAGGGAAGCCCTCGGAGAGAGCGGGCTCCAGGCCGTGTCCTCGGAACCTGTGGTGGATGGGGACTGTGCTGCTTCCTACAGTTGTCATCTTGGGGTCACTCCAGAGTCATCCCAGAGTCATTCTGGAGCACTTCACACTGTAGTAACAGAGGAGAGAGCTGGGTTGTCCTCTGAGGCCTCCAGATCAAGCCAGGTGTGGCTGCCAACAGCCCCCTGGTTGCTACCAGCTCTGTCTTGGGCTCCTTCCACCCTCCCAGCTACCACCAGTCTGCCCTGTGGCAGAGCCCCTGCCATGGCGTTCCCAGGCCCGCTGGACCCTTCCTGATTCCCTCTGCAACCTGCTGCCTCTGTCTCCTGGCGTGCCAGGAGCCTCTGAGACTCAGGGCCACCTGAGCTCTCTGGCTTAGTCCTGAGCACAAACAATCTCCGTGTTATCTCCTCACTGTAGGGCCTGCTAAAGTCAAACCGTACCAGGGCTCCACCGGGAAAGACCTCTACCTTTCACCTTAGGGTCCCAAGGGGACAAGCCCTGGGCTGGGCTGTTATCAGGTAAATCCTCACTCTAGCCCTGCCCAGGGCAGAACAGGGAGGAAGAGGTCGCTGGGCTATTTGCCAACAACTTGGGTGGGAGGGAAGCAGAGGGGCCTTCAGAGCTCCGGCATTCGCGCCATTTGCAACTGAGTGTCCTGTAGTCACAGAGAACGTTACAACCCGTAAACAAGCACATTGGCTCACAAAGGAGGCACTGAGGACAGGAGGGAAAGAGGGACAGGGACAGTCCCCAGGCCGGGTCAGGAGAGAGGGACAGTCCCCAGGCTGAGTCAGTCAGACTGAGGGAAGCCACCCGTTTTCTGAAGAGAGATGGTCAGGAGGGCCCGAGACAGGTGAGTGACCACATGCCCAGGCGAGGAGCACAGGCCACTGACCAGCCTGCCCCCGGGGCACGTGGGCCTGCAGCTCTGACTGCCGCTGTGGCTCAGAACTGAGGCCCTGACTGTGGATGGAACTTGTGGGGCTGTAAGATGCAGCGGAGCTGTGTCTGGCAGAGACGTGGGGCTGTGGACGTTGAGCTGTTTCCGGCACACCACCAGGCAGCTCTGAGTCTCACTGAGGTCTTGCTCCCTCTGTCCTCCCCCAATGACTCAGAGACATATATTTATGTGTGTATATATATCCTTCTCTTTATCCTCCTTTTTTTTTGAGACAGAGCCTCAAGCTGTCACCCTGAGAGTGTAGTGTCCTCACAGCTCACAGCAACCTCCAACTCCTGGGCTCAAGCGATTCTCCTGCCTCCGCCTCCCAGGTAGCTGAGACTACAGGTGCCCGCCACAATGCCCGACTATTTTTTGGTTGCAGCCGTCATTGTTTGGCGGGCCTGGACTGGATTCGAACCCGCCAGCTCAGGTGTACGTGGCTGGCGCCTTAGCCGCTTGAGCCACAGGTGCTGAGTCTTCTTTATCCTCCTTTAAGCAAGTTTTGCCATCCCACTGTCATTCTTTGTTAATGAGGTAAACAAATATATTCGGACATGAGCCAATCTTTTGCATAAGAATTGTGTTTTTCCAGGAAAGCCTGTCATTTGTGACAATGTGAGGTGAGGGGACCTGGAAGACATTGTTAATGAAGCAAGCTGAACACAGAAAGCTCAACACGGCCGGATCCGGAGCAGGTGACCTTGGGAGGAGACACGGGACCCTGAGCAGGTGACCTTGGGAGGAGACACGGACCCTGAGCAGGTGACCTTGGGAGGAGACACGGGACCAGGAGCAAGTGACCTCAGGAGAAGGGTTACCAGAGGTTGGGGAGGGCTTGGGGCAGCGGAGAGGCTGCTCGCAGGGACAGCATCATAGTTAGACAAGGGTGTGAGGCTGGCAGCCTATTGCACAGCAAGGCGACTATAGTTAATATGTTTTATCTTTCAAAATAGATCAGAGATAATTTTAAATGTTCTTACCAAACAAATGATAAATATTTGAGGTGATGAACATGGTAATTACTCATGCACACATTCCACAAGGCATACATGTATCAAAATATCATTTTGTACTCTATAATATGTATAATTATTATGTGTCAATTAAAAATAAAGCCTTTAAAAATGAATTTTTTTTATATCTTATAATTCATGTTTTAGTAGAATCACAGACAAGGGCAGCTGATGGATGATGTGTGTGGAAGGCTGTCTATGTAAAACACGTGACTCACATCTCAGCCCCGTCCCGCTATCCCCCATCCCCCAGCATGCCCTGTCAGCTGTACCTGGAGTCACAGCAGAGCAGGAGCCAGTCAGAGGAGCTGCGGACCACCCCAGAATCACATCCGCTCCCTCATCTGACACTCGCTCTCGTCCTGCTGTGCAGCCGTCTTTGGTGGCGTTAGGGCAGCTGTCGGGTGGTCAAGTCTGGGGTGCTGGCTGAGTAGCCCCATTTTCTAAGTTTCTGATGCTGGAAGGTGAGGCTGAGTTATGGGGACTTCACTAGGAAAAACACTGCTTTGTAAAGTCCCTTCTGATGACAAATGGGACAAACAGGCCTCCCAGGGGAGATGTAGCTGACCAGCCCTCCCAGTCTGCCCAACATGGACGCCTGTGGTCTCTCTGGCTCATTGCTCCTCGCCAAGGAAACAGAACCTGGGTCCAGCAAAGAGTGGTGAGGAAGAGCTAAGTGTCCTGTGTTCAGAGGCTGCTCTCAGCGGTCTCCACAGCAGACAGCTCTGCACCAGCCTAAGGACCCCTGGATCCTGATCCTGGATACTTGGTGAGGGGACAGGGCTGCGCTCCTGATGTGGGGAGAACGTTGCAGAGGGACCTGCGTGAGAGACTGGAAATGCTGCTCCTTCCAAGGAGCACACAGCTTTGTCACTTCAAGAAGAGCTACGCTGCCTCGCAGAGATACAGACACACTGGAAACTCAGTGAACTTGGTGGGAGCTGGTGGTGGCAAAGTGGCTGTGAGACTAGAATGCTCAGCTCTGTGCTGCCGGTGGCCGTGAGGAAAACAGATGCTGGGAAACTACTTTAAAAACCTTTCTGCAAAAGGATGGATGAAAACAGCTGCATGCAATTGAGAAGTGTCATTTTGTTAAGAAACACGAATGACAGGGACCAAGGAAACTTGAATATGAATTTTTAAAAAGTCCAAGGGCCCTGAATGTGGGGAAATTTCCACTCCACCATTTTTTGTTTTTTTGCCTTATGATGTGCAAAGAAGTGAGGCTAGAATCAATCTTTGGTTAAGTGGACACCACAGATATTTAAACTTCAGAAGGAAAAGGAGGGTTATCAATGAACTGTGACAAAGATCACGGGCTCCTTATCTGCAAAAGGAGAGAATCTGTGACGAGCTGTGCATGACGAGCTGTGTGACCAACCAGAGTTCATTCAAAAGGCAACAGGCGGGCGGTGCCTGTGGCTCAGTCGGTAAGGCGCCGGCCCCATATACTGAGGGTGGCGGGTTCAAACCCGGCCCCGGCTGAACTGCAAACCAAAAAATAGCCGGGCGTTGTGGCGGGCGCCTGTAGTCCCAGCTACTCGGGAGGCTGAGGCAGGAGAATCACTTAAGCCCAGGAGTTGGAGGTTGCTGTGAGCTGTGTGATGCCACGGTACTCTACCGAGGGCCATAAAGTGAGACTCTGTCTCTACAAAAAAAAAAAAAAAAAAAGTATATATAAAAAAAAAAAAAAAAAAGGCAACAGGCAGCCAGCTCCCTCTGTACTCCGCCACCCAGCAACAGCTTGTTTCCTCTGACACAGTCACCTCCAGTTAGCAAACCTAAGGGAGTGAGGCTTTCTCTGCCTTTAGCAGGAACCAGTGCACTGGAAAGGTTGCTGGAGGTGGATTGGAGGCCTGCAGCCCCCAAATGCTGCTGAGGTGCCTCTGGGCAGGGCTTTAACAAGCACCCAGGGTAAAGGTCCTAGGGTCCGAAACTGCTGTCTAAGGCTGTGGTCCTCAAATTACTGGTTGAGACTTATTAGTAAGTTCTTTTTTTGAGACAGGGTCTCACTTTGTCGCCCTTGGTAGAGTGCTGTGGCGTCACATGTCATAGCAACCTCAAACTCGTGGGCTCAAGTGATCCTCCTGTCTCAGCCTCCTGAGTAGCTGGGACGACAGGCACCACCACAATGCCAGCTGTTTTTTCTCTTTTTAGTAGAGACGAGACCTCACTCTTGCTCAGGCTGGTCTTGAACTCCTAAGCCCAGGTGAGTGGGCTCCTGAATGGTAGGATTATAGTTGGGAGCCACCAAGTCCATCCTATTATTAGTAAATCTTGAAATCAGCTTAATGTAATTTGCATTTGAAAAGAAACAAAAACCAGAAAAAATGTCCACGAAGGCAGTGCAGTAAATGTTTAGATTCCCCACATACAGAGCTATGGGGTGTGCAGGACTGGGAGCACAGTCAGTGCAGAACTCCACAGCTGACCCCTCCCCATAATGGCCTCTTCCTGCACCAATACCCCACCAACACTCCGCCCCTCACACTGACCCCCTGCACTGACGCCTTCCCCACACTGAATGACTGTACTGACCCCCTCCCCACACTGACCCCCTGCACTGACCCCTCACACTGATGCCCTCCCCACACTGACCCCCTGCACTGACCCCCTCCCCACACTGACCCCCTGCACTGACTCCCCACACTGATGTCCTCCCCACACTGACCCCCTGCACTGATACGCTCCCCACACTGACCTCCTTCACTAACCCCCTTCCCACACTGACCTCCTGCACTGACCCCCTCCCCACACTGACCCCCTCCCCACACTGACCCCCTTCACTGACTCCCCACACTGATGCCCTTCCCACACTGACCCCTTGCACTGACCCCCCTCCCCACACTGACCCCCTTCACTGACTCCCCACACTGACGCCCTCCCCACACTGACCCCCTGCACTGACACCCTCCCCACACTGACCCCCTTCACTGACTCCCCACACTGACGCCCTCCCCACACTGACCCCCTGCACTGACACCCTCCCCACACTGACCCCCTTCACTGACTCCCCACACTGACCCCCTGCACTGACACCCTCCCCACACTGACCCCCTTCACTGACTCCCCACACTGACGCCCTCCCCACACTGACCCCCTGCACTGACACCCTCCCCACACTGACCCCCTCCCCACACTGACCCCCTCCCCACACTGACGCCTTCCCAAAACTGACCCCTCCTCACATTGACCAAACTCTCACAGATGGGACGAGCCCCACACGTGTTACTGTAGCAGCCTCTTTCCTTATGGTGACCACCTCTGTGTGCGGACCAGCCTGTTAAGAGTCTCTGGGTGGTCACCGTACAGAGGCTCCCCACTGTATTTGGGATCACAAATCCCTGCAGAGAAAGTGGAGGAAGCTGTGGCCGAGGAGGACGTGCATGTCACTTCCCCGGGCCCTGCTCGTTGTGCCCCGACTCCCACCCCTCCCCAAGCTCAAGTGCCAACTTCCTCCATGTCTACACAGACGAAAAAGGGAGTGAGGCGTCCCTGGTTCTCAGGGTCAGCAGGACAGCCAACCTTGGCTTCAGGGCTGGGGTGCACAGCCTGAAGGAAGGCCTGCTGAGTCCTCCCAGGGCCGGGAGGACTACGGCCATCTGATTTTAGGATGGTTCCTTTTTAAGCACCAAAGGAGGCAAGAAAAGCTTCACTTTCTCTGCTGCACCCTTTTAGTAAAAGCATTTGTTCTGTAAAATTAGAATCCAGTCAAAAGGCTGCATTTAAGGATCTAGAAAGTCATAGGTCCCCCACTCAGGTAGGGGATGGAAGTGAGAGGAAACCGCTTAGGTCCAGCCTGCTGAGGGTCTGAGGGAAGAAAGAGCAGCAGGGGACGGGGTGGGAACTAGAGGCAACCACCGGACAGGGTGGGGTCCAGAAGCTGGGGGAGGAGCCGACGGCGGTCCCCTGCCCTCCCCACATGGCCGCCTGGGCTCCCCCAGCATGCCCTGAAACTCACACTTACCACCTGGTACAACTTCTAGTGGAAATGACAAAATTTCGCAGGTATGGCCTGGGCACCGGCAGGTCTGCCGCTTGTTTTCAGGGACAAAGTCTTGCCCAGGTGACATTTAGCACCAGAAAGTGACACGGACCCCGTCCAGGTGCCACGCTGCCTACCTCACGACACAGACCACGTCCAGGTGCCTTGCTGTCTACCTCGCAATGTGACCCCGTCCAGGTTTTGTGCTGTCTAGCTGTTGACACGGACCCTGTCCAGGTGCCGTCTACCTTGTGACATGGACCTGTCCATGTGCCAGGCTGTCTACCTCGAGACACGGACCCATCCAGGTGCCGTGCTGTCTACCTCACCCAGCCTGTTCACTCTGCCTTCACAGCTCCCGGGGTTCTCCCTCCAGGTCCACTTGGGAGAGGGCCCAGGGGCTGATCTGACTGCTCAGCTGCACACTCTGGCTTGGGTCCCTCCTAACTCCAGGAAGGGATGTTTGTCTAATTCCCTGAACTCCTTCTCTGAAAGGAGTGCCTTTTCCCAGTTTTTACAGAGGCTTGCAGCACCCCCGGGAAAACAGCTCAATTCCATCAGTGGGTCACTGTGGCTCTCGTGGGGCCGGGTGGCCTTTTAGTCTTCAGACACATGGCACGATGACCAGCCACTACTCTGAGGAAGGAGCTTTTCCAAGGACCAACATTTCTCCTGTAGAGCCCTTCACAGTTGGAGGTGTGTGAAGTGACAAATGCTGTGGATGCCTATAGAGTGAGTTCCTTGAAGGGGACAGACCCTGGGCCTGAGTGTGAGCCAGTTCACGACAGCCACGGCCACAGCCCTGTATGTCCTCACTGAGCTGCTCCAGGGGCTCACAGTGCCCAGGGCACTGCTTATGTATGACAATCGTATGTTGTTGGGGGATCAATTCAGAGAAAAAGTGAAGGAACTGGGAGCTGCACTTGTCATCCAGGGGATGTGACTGAGTAAGGGGACAAGCACCCTATTTCTTAGGTCAGGTCGGCCCTCTGTGTCTGTGACCTCGAGGTCTCCCCCTCATCCACAGTCACACAGATGCTCCAAACTGCCACCCGCTGCCAGTTGCTTCAGGCCTCCGCTGTGACCACGTGTGGGTCCCACTCCTGTCACCATCTTTGCTGGGTACGGACAGCACAGGGGAGTCAAGGCAAAGGCATGATGTGTTCCGGGCTGCCAGTAACCCTCCTTCCACGAGGCTGTTTCTCCAGAGGAAGACAAGTCACTTTCTACATGTGCTTTGTCCTGTGGGGGCTGAACAGTGCACAGCAACCAGGGCACAGCTGCTGCTGTCTGCCGGCGAGGGGGACTGAGCGGGGGGCTGCTGAGCTTGTCCCACCTGGGCCACAGGGCTGGGGTGTGGGAGGGGGTGGTGTGCACAGGCCGCGGGGTCTGTAGGGCGGCGCCTGCCCAACAGCCAGAGTGTGATACGCACTGTGTGGGCCGTCTGTGTGTGTGCCAGTGTCAGTGTGTGTAAGCATGTGTGCGGTGTGACTTACTGGGCAGACACATCAACTCCAGCTAGCTGGGCTGGGCCAGCCTTTGCTGTCATCTGGACGGTGGTGGGGTCCTTGCTCATCTGTGACTCTCCAGACGCGCAGGCCTTCTGGTCTCCCAGTGCTCCCTGGCCTTCCCTGCAGGTACGTCTGTGCCTGAGATGTCCCCATGGCCACCTTGCTCTGCACAGGCCACACCCACTTCCTGGAAGCCTTTTCCATGCCCCTACAGAGGCTGAGGGCCACCCTCTGTCCCCAAGGCTGCCATTTCTGTTCCTATCCCATCCCTTCCCACCAGATCCCTGGATGCCCTTTGAGGGGCGACGCCCAGCAGGTGCACAGTGAGCAGAGTGAGCAGCCGTGAGCAGCCCAGGACTGAACACCGGGCTCAGAGCTGCCTCCTGCTTTGTCCATGCTCACCAGACCCTCTGTCAGCTGCAGGGTAAGCACCCAGCTTTCAGAAGGTGCTGAACGAAAGTGAGGTCAATAGAGGAAAAACAGAGTAGCCAGCCTGACACCCTCCCTTGAACCTGACATTTATTCACTCATCTGGATAAGACAAATAACTAATCTCTAGTCAACACATTGTGAACTGCAGAGATCTTAGTTCTCAGGAAAAGTGAAAGTTTGTCATTATTTTATGCACCCCATGTATGGACAAAAACCAAGGCATTAGCTTAGCAAAGAAAATGAGAAACACCTTGTCCCACGCCTCTCCTTGGCCCCGGGATCCCCAGACATGGCCACCGACATGTGCCCAGCACAGTTGGCCAGTGGCTCTGAACTCAGTGCGTCCTCTTACCCCAGGCACAGTGAGGTGACGGTCATGTCTCATGGGAACAAACCGGGTCTCAGTCTGTCCTGGCCTGAGACGTGCAGTTGCATTTTGAAGACAACCTCGTGTCTCCGGAGCAGCACAACATCCCTCCAGGTCTGCGACTGGGGATGAGACTCCCAGCAAAGCTTGAGGGAGCAGATGACGTTCAGACAACCTGCCCACCCAGCGTGACAAGAATCGCACTGCATGCCAGTTCATCAGAGCTCCGTGTGATACTACAGCCACACCTTCCCTCAGAAGAGTTTGGCTATAGATATATTTTTGATAACTATGTTGCCTGAAAACCTGTTTTCCTGCTCCCCAGGATGACCTTCGGGGTCATGTTTTGAGAACAAGGTGTGAGGACCCACCTTCCAGCTTCTCTCCTTGGCTGGCCCGGAGGAGGCCGTCACCTCTGTTGGCCTGGGGCCTGCGCCTGGTGCGGGAGGAGGAGAGGAGAGAGTGTCCCTACCTTGTGCAGCTCCACAGGGGTTGGGGACACGACCTCCTTCATGTCTTGTTTCACTTTCCGCAGGGGCACAGACTTCCTGCCCACTTCGGAGGGCAGGGTGTTGCTCCGAGCAGTCTGGCTGTAGTGTGGCCGCGCGCTGCCCCGTTCCTGGAAGCTGGCCTGCCGCCCCAGCTGGCTGCGGGCTGTCGGAGCCTCGCGATTCAAGCTCAGTGTGCTCCCCGACATGATAGTTGCCTGTGGCATCGACAATTTTCAGAAACAGTTAAGCTATGGCCAAGGAGGGGGTGAGCTGCCCAGCACTAGGGCCATTCCTCCTCCTGCCCAGTCAAGATTTGTCTCTTCAGGGCAGAGCCAAAGGCTAGAGAATGGACTGCAGGCTGGACCAGCATGTCTGGAGAAGGCTTTGCAATTTACAATGCGTAGCTCAAATCCAATTTAAGTTCTTACGCCACTCAGTTTATTTAATCACCTACCACCCCTGGCAGTTTGGAGGCAAATTGAAAAGCTGTGACAGTTGCTTATTGCAAATCCCATTTTAAGCACTAACTTTCCAGTGAGAGGCCCTAACAGATGGGGTTCACAGGCTGCCTACAACTCATCTCTCTCCCAAGGAGCCAGCCATCGCCAGACACAAAGGCAGGGGCTCTCCTCAGGATCCCCTCCAGCACTGTGTGCTGTCTTTCCTCTGGCCTCGGGGCCTATCCTTGAGGCCTGTGGACCAGGGAGGCCCCCATCTCAGTACAGATCAGCGTTCCCAAGAAGGGGCCTTTGTGTAAGGTCCTCAAAGGCATGAAGAAATAATGATTTATGCTATTGAGTTCAACCCTTTACTCAAAAGCTCTGAGATTGGGGTGGGATTTCACCAGTGAACTGTTGGTCTGTTCAGCTTCAGACGTGTTCCCTGCGTAACTCACAAGCAATGGCAAGATTAGCTCCTAATGACGACCCTTGGAGCTGAAGCGCAAAAGGGCTTGAAACCAGCATCACATCGTGGCTGCTGGTTCTCAACGTCACAAGATGCTGTGTTCTGAAAATAGGCCCCTGACGAGCTCTGCATTCCAAGATGTGATGGTGTATGAGGGTAAGTTAGCACTGGGGAATCTGCCTGAAACCATGGGGACAGGCACCCATGTGCCACGTGAGTGGCTGCAGTGAGACATGGCTGTGTGTGGTGCCAGCGCCAGGACAGACGCTCTGCTTAACCTGCTGAGAGCTCTCAACGCGTTCCCTCAGTTAAGCCTCACCGTGAGTCCCTGAGGTGGCTGAGGTGGTGGGTAAGTCGAGGGCACTTTCCTGAACTACAGACAGGGAGGGAGCCCTGCCAAGTGAGGAGTGTTTTCTTTTTTTTGTCTAAGATTCCAGAATTCTAAGATTCACCTGGTGTTCAGCTATATACATGCCACTGGCAAGCTCTTTTGAGTGGCAGCCACATATTGGCACACATATCCTCTAATAACATGCACACCTCCTAACCCTGCCGAAAAAGGAACAAAACAAAGAAACTTACAATATCTTGACTAGATCAGTTATCTCACTGATAATTGTAAAAAAGAAAATCATCACTGTAAAAAAATTGGCTGATCTTTAGACATTAACATACGCTAAATCTCACGTGAGGTTCCACGCTTTTTGAAACATTCTGCTCTTTTTGAAAGTTGGATAAAAAGGAATCAATTGCTAACATCGTAATGAATTTAAAATTCATGGGATTAACCGTGTCCAGGTCCTTTAACTGTGCTCTGAAGCTGAAATTCATGTGAAATTGAATACTTATGTATTGTGGGTAGAATATGATTTAACACTTAAGCAACCCTACATGGTGGATACTAAAATCATTATATCTCCCTCTCAGCTAAGAAAGGGGGTGCCTGGGTGAGGGGAGTCTGGGACTGGAGCGGATAGTCTGACCAGAACCCGGGCTCCTGGCCACCGGGCTGCATGGCTTCCCAGTCAAGGTATCAGGCTGAACCCCATACATAAAACTTCCTTTTATTAGGCAAAGAAAAGCTAATATGTAAACAACTCTGACTTATCCATACCACAGCTCGTTTCAGATAATTACCTTTCTTAAGTTTATTGGAACCTTTTGTACCAGCGTCATTGGTACCGTGGTCCCCTCTGTCTTAGGCACCTGACCACGTGTATCGTTCCATCTAACCTGCTGGAGTTCATTTAAATTAAAAAGTTAATATTCTTTGTGATAAAAGTATAATTATGAATTTGCTAATCATTCTTCCTAGTTGAGGACTTTAACTTCTGGGACTGACTGTCTTCTGGCAGAGAGGACAATCCATGTACTATTTCCCTCTATTTGGACTAGTTATTTGCTTTGTTTGTTACAATTATTTTCTATTTTATAAAATATTTTTTTATATTCATTTCTCACGGAACAGCAGGAAGCACAAACACCTAATCACTCCACCCAGGAGACAGAAGTTTTCCTGTGACGAGTCTGTCTTAGCTGTCAGAGAAGAAATGACAGATGATTTAGGAGTTCTCGGGGAAGAATGTGACATTACCAATAGCTCTTGAGTTCAAGTTTTCAAAATATGGCTTGACAGCTCCATTTAAAGTGAGCTGCAAGTAGCATCTAAGGAGGAATAAAAACTAAAACACAAGTGTAAAAACTGAAATAAAAAAACTAGGAAATAATTATTTTAAATTGCTTAGGATTTGTTTTGGCTTCAAGAGTAGGTATTGCCCGTTTTCAGTTGCCCCATTTTGTAATTTAAGTTCCTTCTGACAACTTGGGGTTTTCTGACATTTATTCAGATCGTCTTATATTAAACAAAAAAGTTAATGCACTGATCATTTATCAAAAAATGGCAATACTAATAGTTAATTTTTACTGAATACTTTATTACTCTATTGAACATTTGTTAACTGCCACTTAAGCATTAGCTCATTATGATCCCCAGGTTTTACAGAAATATCTAGCAAGAAAGGTCAAAAACTTGTCCAAAAACTTGTTCAAATTTTTCTCTTTCATTAAAGCTATACATTTTTCATTGCTAAAGCTGAACTTAAGTTATTGCTAGCAATAGGGAAAGTGATTAGTAAATTAATTTTCATTTTCATTTTAACTGTAATAATTTTTCACTTTAGCTAAGCTTCTACCTTTATTAGTGGTACACTGTGATTTAACTTTTAATTCTGGATGTAAACTTCACAGGCGGGAATCTAGCTCTAGCAATATTTTTTGCATACTAGCAATTCTAGTCAAGGGCATGGAGTTCATTTAAATTACAAAGTTAATATTCTTTGTGATAAAAGTATAATTATGAATTTGCTAATCATTCTTCCTAGTTGAGGACTTTAACTTCTCCTTGGCTTGTAAGTTCACCTGTTTCCTTTCTGCATTTCAGGGGCTACACCTGCCTGCCTCGAGCTCTGTCAGAGCAAAAGTATGTCAGGGACATAACTCCTCTGCTGGTGGGTGTTATTTTCATGACATAACTAAATTTCTGGGTCAAAACACAACCTCATTGTAGTGCTTTTCACATCATTTTCTTTTTACCTAATGTAAAAGAAGCTATTAGAAGATAGCTTTTCCTTCAAAAGAGAAGTATCAAAATGCAAAATGAAAAAGTCATAGGAGCCAAAATGCGCTTTCAAAAGCTGGGTGTGTTCAGTAATTGTGAGCTGTGCTGGTATCTTGCAGTTTAGGCCACTTTGACTCATCACTCACACAGGAGGTGGTAAGAGTTTAAATAAACCAGGTGATACGTAAACATTCCACTCTTTCTGAAAGTTGTATAAAAAGGAATCAATTGCTAACATCTTAATGAATTTAAAATTTATAGGATTATCCATGTCCAGGTCCTTTAACTGTGCTCTGAAGCTGAAGTTCATGCCAGGTGATATGATGATGTTTACAAAGTCACACTAGTATTTTTCTTTATAATTCTCTTTGCAGATTCACAAACATTAGAATCACATAAAAAATCCACACATGCAATTGAGAAGCAAAATAATATAAAGATGAGTGATCATCTAAGGACTGCAAGAGTTCACCCCATTATGCCGTTCACATTCCTTAGGGTGACTTGGGGACCTCATATGACATCAAAATAAAAATGAGACTTTTCGCCACTTTATTTTTTACAGCTCAGAAGATTTAAAAGGACATAAAAGGAAATAGTCCAGGACTTCCCAGACTGAAGTGTGAATACCGTCAGCAAATTCACGGCTTTGATTAAAGAACTCAAGAGGAGTTCCACTATCACGCTCCATCTTGCTCTTTCCCCGGTCTCACACTAAGTTAGTACGGAATCAGGAATTGCCATCAAAGGCAAAGTCCGTGCAATATTTTGGTTGCTTATCAAAGAGACTGGCCTTGCTCACCAGCCAAATCGCCACCTACTTTAAGGGCAGAACAAAATAAAGTACAATTTCCTCTTATGTTCCTCTTAACCATCAAATTAACTTCCGTACCAGGTACGAATGCGAACATGCCAAATCAACCTTTCTGAAGCAGCTCAGAGTGGGGTGCTGCAGCTGGACCGCGCCCGCTTCCCAGCGGCGTGGTGGGGGACGGGGCAGTCAGGGTTAGCGGGAGCAACCGTAAGCCACAAGTCAGTAAGCTTGGGAGTGGGAATGAAGGTAAATAGTTCCAGCTGCATTGTCTAAAATCAAATTGCTGTCCAGAAGGCGGGGCGGGAAGGCAGCTCACAAGCAAGAGTACAAGGTGAAGGGTGAAGGGTAGCTACCAGGAGGCCCACGCTTCTCAAAGACACGCGCCTGTCGGCTCTCTCCTGTGGAAAGGGTTAAAGCTTTTAAATGAACTGGTGTGACAAATGCAAACTTAAAAGGACCAAAAAATGAGTGTAGAAATGAAGACAGTAAGGAGCAGACAGAGGCTACCTCCAGCTCTCGTAGGATGCCCGACTGGCCGCAGGTCTCCAGATCCTCCAGCGCTTGGGACCAGAAGCTTTCCTCTTGCTCGGCCTCGGTGCCTTTGGGAGCCCCTGCAAAGCTGCGGCCCAGAAACACAGCCCGCGTTAGCACCTCGCCAAACACAGATTCATTCTGGGGCTGGCTTTCCCCCAAATGTGGCTGCCAAGTACAGTGGCCCCAGAGCAAGGGAGCCATGGGAAGAGCATCCGGCCGCTAACCCAGCTCAGGTCACTCCCGCCTAACCCTGACCCCAATCCTACCCCCTGACCCCAACTCTAACCCCCGAACACAACCTCTAACTCCTGACTCCAACCCTAATCCCTGACCCCAACCTCTAACCCTGACCCCCAGCCCTCCTGCAGATGGACAGATGGAACTCAGGAATGCATTTTGGCTGCCGTTTACAGGGCAAGATCAATCTAACTTTCCTCTAGGAGAGAAAAATGTTTTTCCCTCTTATTATAAATATCATTATAAATAAATTAAATGCTGTCATTTTTTATGAATTTCCATAAAATGTTTTGGTAAGGATCAAAATGCCAAAATAATAAAGTCTCTTTTTAAAAAAGTAACTGAAAGTGAAACTTTTTAACAGAAAGCAGAGGGTGCTCGTTGTCACCAAGTGAGGACATGGCTCACACAGGCCGGTTCCCAGGCGGGGAAGCCCAGCTCAGCTCGCCCTGCACCATGGAATTGCTCAGCTGCCACTGTCGGGGGAGCCAGGCGCGGTGCCAGGGGCTCTGAGAGCCCACGCTGACCTGTGCACTGACTGCAGGTGCCAGATTCAAACCTGCCCCAGGGCCCAAAGCTGTCTGGGTAAAGCCTCACCTGCTGGCTGTGGACTGGTCCCAGTCTTCGCTGCTCAGCCCCACGTCCGGGTACGTCTGGCTCCGAGGCTTACAGCCTGGGGACAAACTGCCTCTAGGTTTCAGGCTCCTCCAGTCATAGATGTTGAAATTGTATCCTGGTGCCTGAAAACCCGCGCCTAAAACACAGACAGGGTGTTAACAGGGGCCTAGAGTTCCTGGGGCCACGGAGAAAGCTCACTGCCCACCAGCCCTGGGGCTGAGTGACAGCAGCAACAGCAGCTGCTTAGTAATAGTGAGAATGATGGATGACTTATCCTGCACCCAGGACTGCGCCAAGTCCTCTGTGTCCATTACCTTATCCTTCAAAACCATCTCTGAAGGAAGGCCCCATTATCATCCAAGACTTACAGGTGAAAATGACAAAGGCTTAGAGCCGCCTACCTTCAAACTGTCCTGGGAGTTCAAGCTGTAATTGTGGGAGAATCAGTTTCCAGACCTCAGCATGTGTTATTTCCCCAAACTGACTTAGCTGAGAGGGTGCCTGTGACCAAGACCTGCCTGCCCTCCCCCACCTCCTTCAGCTGTCGTCCCTCTCCCAAGGACAGGATTATTTCCCACCCATTTCAAACCTACAATGGTGAGTTGGCGCTGGGACATAAGCCCCCAGCTGTCAAATCAGGAATGATTTGGAAAAGACTTCTCCTGTGATGAGACCAAGGTCCTTTGAGCTCAGGAGTTCGAGACCAGCCTGAACAAGTGAGAGCTGTTTCCACTAAAATAGAAAAATTAGCCAGCCATAGTGACAGGTGCCTATAGTCCCAGCTACTTGGGAGGCTGAGGCAAGAGGATCGCTTGAACCCAGAAGTTTGAGATTGCTGTCAGCTGCAACACCACGGCACTCTACCTAGGGCAACAGAGTGAGACTATCTCAAAACAACAAAAGAAAGATACGGGACTGCCTCTCCACCCCACTATTGCTGAACCGTGAAGTGAGCAAATCTGGGCCCCATGCTTGGGCCTCTCTGAGCTTGACGGAGGCAGGAAGGGTTTGACAGGGCAGGGAGAGAGCTGGGACAGACTACACGTCTTCTCCCTAATTATTGCTTAGCCTAAAACTGTATTTCTTAGCCTCCCTCAAAGCTTGATGTAACTTTGTGAGACATTTTGGTCAGTGACATGGCCAAGGGAACTTTTGAGAAGGTTCCTTACAACTTTTGTCCTCTTGCTGCCTGGAATGCATATGAAATAGCTGGAGCCCCAGCAGCTATTTTGGGCCATGAGATAACCCCAAGGATGGACTCCAAATGCTAGGCATAACAGAGCAGACATGCATAGGAGCAGGTGTCCCTGAAGGCCCTGCAGAGTGACACACCAGCTCTCAGGGGCCTGGTTCTTTAGAATTTAAGCCACTATATTATTGATGGTTTTCAGTTCTATTCAGCTGAACCAAATTTAAGTCCCAATGTCTAGACCTCAGTTGGGGGTAGGGAAATAATAACCCTGGTTCTGGCTGCAGGACAACTCCAGCTTTTGTAGAAAATAAAATAAAATAATTAAAAACACTGATACTTTAATTCCCAGCTGACTCCAGTTTTTCTTTCTCAGTTGATTCAGAATTGAAGAAGGGTGGATTAAGTATCAAGACCCCTGGTGCTGGCACAGGTGCGGGTGAGTGAAGTGTGCTCAGAGGATGTGAGAAGTCCAGGTGGGTGGAGAAGGCTGCAGCAAGGAAGGGTCAGAAGATAGGGCTGCAGAGTAGGTGGGGCCAAGAGGACAAAGAACTGTGCCTCTTAAATGAAGGAGCTTTGGCTTCATCCTATAACAAGAGAACTGTCAGAGAGGGCTTTTCTGTTTGCTATAAGGGAGTGGCATGACTAGACTTGGTCCTTCCAAAGATCATTGATAGAGACCGGGATGGTAAGAAGCTCAAAGACGAGGGAGGAGCTGCCACGTCAGCCCTGCCGGAGGTTTCAGGACAGACTGTGCAGTGGTGGGCACAGAGGTACTGAATGAGCAGAAGACCCCTGTCCTGATGACACCATGGCCTCCTGTCTACTCCAGGACTTGCACTGCGGGGCAGAGATTCCTGTGCCATCATTTGGGTTTTCTGTGCAGCTATACTAAGTCCCCACTTGATGCATGTGGATGATGATCATCTCGGTTTAAAATAGGGAGTTTTCTCTCAGGAAAATCAGGTTTAGGTAAAAGGCGAGCTGGCTGACACAGCTGAGAAGTTAACAAGCCCTGGGGAATGTCCCCTTGTACCAGGAGTCAAACTTAAAAAGCCAGAGAAGGAATGGGATAAATGTGGCAGCCCAGGAGTAAGAAAAGTCAACTGCCAGAAATGTAATTAAATTTCGTTTTTATTGAATCATGGCATAAGCACGCAAAATCAAAGTACATGTGTGATACTGAAAACTGTATTTCAGATTAAAAATTGATACATGAATTGGAGAAATAATTTTTAAAAACGTACAATCCTAAGTGATTACGCCTATGATTTAGAGTTGGAAGCTTCTTTCCCCCCTTTATTTCTTATTTATCTGGGTTTCGGTATCTGGTCCTACACTTTGTATCCTAATGTGAGGCAAAAAATCCAGTCCAGATTCTTTTCCCTGAGAGTAATGTTTAGTTTTATTTATGTGCATAACGTAAGACAGGTCTTTACAAACGCAGACACTTCTGAGAGTGAATGGCATCAAGACGAGATGGTTTTTACTTTTAGAGTAACTATACCTTAGACGCTTGTAAAATCTGATATCCCGCCTTGTAACGTTGGTCTGTACTAGTGCAGACAGTGCCTCTTCATTCACACTCAGTGGATTCATGTAGAAAAGTGAACTAAACACTGTTGGTTCCTATTCATGAGGTCTGGATTCAGGCTTCAACTCCACAATTTTGGGACTGCAGCTCTTACCTCTACTTTCATTTTTAGAAACCAAATTTTGTATAGAAGAGTGAGCCCGCGGGTTCCCTGCCCCGCCTGCTCCTAAAGCCCTAATTTTGTTAAGAATGGGAAAAATCATACGTTTAATTATCTATAATTGTTCTTGCCAAGAAACAGTCAAAGTGTCCAGAGGAGGCTGCGGTCTTAGAGGGTGAGGGGAAGGTGGTTCTTCCTTCTTTCAGAAATCATCTGAGAGCAAGAAGTGGCAAGGGTCACAGGACACTAGCCTGCTCTAAACAGCTAGAACATTGTGTGCTCTCCAGCAGTGATGCCTCAGAGAGGTTGCAAATTAAATGCATGTCAGGTGGGGAGCAAGGTGGTGGGGAGACATCTGTGCCAGAGACTTCTAAGACAGCTCAGCCTCCAAAGCAGGGCTGTGACCTAGGGCAGAGCAGCAATGCTATTCTGGGAATTCTAGAATGCGCTGCATGGGCTGGTGGCAGGGAGTGCCCTGCACCCATTTGGCACTAGGGGAAAGTCAGGCCAAGAACACACGTCCAGGTGTGCTGCACGCTGTGGGAGTGCCCTCCTGAGGGGCTGAGAGGGGTCCACCTGTGAGCAGCCTGGTGGTCGCCCTCCCCAGGGGCTGAGAGGGGTCCACCTGTGAGCAGCCTGGTGGTCGCCCTCCCCAGGGGCTGAGAGGGGTCCGCCTGTGAGCAGCCTGCTGGTCGCCCTCCCCAGGGACTGAGAGGGGTCCGCCTGTGAGCAGCCTGGTGGTCGCCCTCCCCGAGAGCAGAGAGAGGTCTGCCTGTGGTGGTCGCCCTGTTCACTGGACCTCACATGTGCAATGCAGTCAGCTGGGCAGGCCCACCAGCCTGGAATACACTGGGCTCTGCTTTCTCAGTTCATCATCTCACTCAATGATAAACAATAATTTAAAAGGATCTAGCGTAAGGTGTAGGCCAGAGTTAACATCAAAAAAGCAGGAGCAAAAGAATAGAAAAACAAAGCAGATGAGAATACTCATGAGAAGCATATAGGACATGTGACCAAACAGACCATCACAAAATGTCAGAATACACAGCACAGCAAAGATGCCGTCTTCATAAAACAAGAGGTCAAAGCACAAATATAAGAGCTCAGGGGGAATTGGGCAAGATGAGATAATGAAAGAGATGAAACATGAGCTTGTGGAGATCAGAAAAGAAGCGAAAGAGGAAAATCAAACCCCCGCAACGGGGAGGACATGGCCGCTGCCTTGGCTGCCCTCTGGGCATCTGTTAGACTTGTTAACTACAGGAAAGGGAAGTTGGGCTCTGTGCGTGGTGGGGTCCTTGCCAGTTACCATCGTCATCATGAAAACACAAGGAAGGAACCCATCCTGAAGTAAACAGTGGAAATAAATTAGGCAACTGACTCACATAAAATCTAAAAGGAACTGAATGAAAGAGTGAATCAAATTAAAAGCAAACATTTATGTTAAACAGAGTAGAACTCATAAATGCAAGTCCTTAGGAAAAAACAAAACAAAATGAACTGCTAATCTAACATGGGAAAAGAATGAAAACACAAAAATACAGCAATTAAGAAATGATACTAGAGATATAACCAGAGAATCTAAGAAAATGAAAAGAATTTAGTAAGAGATTCCTTAACTGTACCTTAATTATATGCAAACATATTTGGAACCTGGATAAAGTAGATTTTTTTTTCCCTAAGAGATTTGAAGTGATTAAAATGACTTCAAAAGAGAGGAAACTAAGACAGAAACAAAGCCGCCCAAGTTCAGAGTCAAGGATCACACAGGCGCTCAGGCCATGGGACCGGCAGGTGCAGCTGACGGGCCGTTTCTCCTCACTGACTTCTGGGAAATCCAAGCAAGGCAATCACAGGCTTTTCTGAGCTAGGAGTAGGAAGACCCCCAGGCCAAAGGCGACGGCCCAGGCGAGGTGGGCAGAGGGGGCGGAGGCGGAGCTGCACAGACGTGGGTGGCACTCGCCTTTCTCACAGGTAGACAGGCCTCCCGCTTCCTTCCGTATTAGCTGGTCAGTAACCCTAGTGCTGTTGGCGAGACGGGCGTGATGCTTGTTAACTGGCCCTTCCACCCAGGGACCTCTTGTGTGGGAACAGAGAGTGTGTTTCTCTTGTGTCTGCCCCACACTGTGCCAGCTGTCACGTGTGAGTGAGCATGTGTGGCCTTTGCAACAAGCAGGAAGCAAGAGTGGCTGCAAAGACACTGACCTCCAGCCTGGGGGGACACCCCCTCGTGCCGGTGGGGGAGTGTCCTGCTGGAAACACCACAGCGCTCTGACTCCAGGCGGCCTGGAGAGAGGAGCTAACATCTCACCATGTGATGTTTAACAAAAAGGGAAAAAGTGCGGCTCCATGCCTCGCTTTGAAAGAGTCAACCTCTGGGTGGCGCCTGTGGCTCAAGGAGTAGGGCATTGGCCCCGTACACCAGAGGTGGCGGGTTCAAACCTGGCCCCAGCCATTAAACAAACAAACAAACAAAAAAACCCGAAAGAGTCAACCTCGCAAGCTCCACCCAGACCTCCCAGTGCCACAAAAAGAGGAACAGCAAGCTCATAGTGAGTGATGGTGAAGTGACCTCTGACACGCGTATTTGGGGTTGGCTGCACTGACAGTTCTGCTCTGCAGTGATGGAGGTGACAGGTGCTCTGGGCTCTGGACGGTCAGATCGCTGTGGGACATGACTTCATGAAGGCTGCACTCAGTGGGAACAGAGGAGCTAGAGCTATACAGAAGAGGCCTCGGGGTGACAGGGACACTCTGCAAGCTGCAGGAGGGAGCTGAGGGAGCGGGAGCTGCTGCTGGTGGCTCGGAGGAGACAGGAGCATGTGAAGGCTGTCCTCAGGGGGCCTTGGTGCAGATGGGAATGACCCAGAGGCTGGACTCGGGCTGACCAGAGATGTCAGCTCAACAAACCCTGGAGCTTCTGAGCTGCCACAGCACGTGGTGTGGGGGACGCCTCAGTGAGGGGACGAGCTGCCACCACAGGCACTGAGTGTGTGGCTGGAGCAGGGGCAGGGGGAGGGGCAGGTGAGGCCAGTGACTCCTGACCCCTGCGCACACAGGGATCCTACAGCAATTCTGGCCTTTAGTTCCCACACTCGTTACAAGAGTCACTGGGCCCGTGACAGGAACCTGCTCCGTGTCTCTGATGAGCTCTACAGACTGGGGGACTGTCACCGTTTCCAACACCTTGGAGGACATCTGTCCTGTTGTGATTCCATTGTCTCCACCCACCCGCTACGTCCTTTCAGCCTCACAGAGACTTCCAAACTGTAAAGACCAAATTTCACATTACTAGGATTGCTACTCAAGTTTTCAAGATGCTTCGCAAATAATGCTGACCATGGTCCCCCATCCCTGACAGTGTGCCCTGTCCCCACCCCACAGCTGAGTCCTGACGCATCTCCTTCTGGGCAGAACTCATTACCCTCAACGGCACCCCCTGTATAACAAAATACCCCCCACAGTGATGAATCTGCAGCAAACACACACTGCAACAAATTACCCGCAGAGCCCTACTCGGAGAGAATGTGATTTGGGTCCTTCTGCTGGTGTCCTCCGGTGGCCCTTCATCCTCAGGCAAGTGAAGTATGTGTTACTTGGTGGCACAGCTAACTTGTCATAAGACGTTATGACTCAGGGAAATTAATTGCTAGCTAAATGAAAGCCCTAATTTTGTTTTAAGTGTTTAAAATATCTTCTCTGCCACCAAACTCCCATGTCCTCTCTAATAACGTCTAACTTTGAAATGCCATTTACTTTCGATTTTTCCACTTTTTTTTTCTCCAGAGGACCTAGCAGAGAGTGACTCACATGCAGGAGAGAAGAAGACGTGGGGGTGTGGAGCCACAGCCGGAGGCACAGCAGCCTGGACACGGCCTTTCTGAGCTCTGTTCTGTGGCCCCCTCACCCCTGACACGGAGGATGTGGAGCCACAGCCGGAGGCACAGCAGCCTGGACACGGCCTCTCTGAGCTCTGTTCTGTGGCCCCCTGGATGGACGAGGGCCACTCAAGGCTGAGTCTGCATGGGGCATTAGAGGCAGGGACACCGGGAGGTGTGGACATACCTCTTTTCTGACCATTGGGAACAGAACAGTTTTTAAAGAAGCTGCTGGTGTATGTCCCATATTCAGCCTGACACTTTTGGGGTGCTTACATTCTGGGAAAAAGGTTTGACTTTTAATGTAGATAATTATTTCTTCACATGAAGAGGACATCTATGATTAAAAATCTAGTATATACTTTCCTATATTGTGATTACAACTCTCTTATACTGAGTATTCAAGGAAACCCCTACAAACTTCGGTCTAAAGCTGGGCAGGAATAAATGGGGTTGCGACATTGGCTAATCTCTTATGCACCTCCTCAGAATGCCCTGATCCATCTCTGGGGAAAGCTTGCTGGAAAAATAAGATAGTAGGGCCTGACTTCACTGAGCCACTGTACCGTGTGGCTTGCCTTGAAGGACAAGCTGTGGGTCAGGCCCCAGCCTCAGGAGGCCTCATGGCCTGGACAGCTCGACGGTGCTGGTGACTCAACTGCGGGGGAGGCATGAGGCCCCGAGTGAGCATATGCAGCAGGCGCCACATGGCTGCACGGAAGCAGACACAGTTAAATAAAGACACTCTCCTCACAGAGCAGAGGATACATTTTTGAGAAGCACAGGCTTCAACAAAGTCCAGTCCTCTGGCCCCAGAGCAAGGACATACCGTGAGTCCCATAGCTGGTGTCCACTGCAGACCCGTCCCATGAGTCCACAGCGCTGTCCACACTGGGCACCGTGGAGGGGTACATGTCGGAGAGCTTGCCTGGCTTCTGTGCTGGAGGGGAGTCTTCCTCGACATCCCCCAGGTCACTCACGTGGCTGGCAAGGGGGAACTTCTTGGGACTTGATGCTGACTGGGCTTTACAGACAGGAGAGGAGTTTAAGTGGCAGAGTAAATTTAAATCGAATGACACTCAAACTCTGCGGCCAGGGACACATCTCCCAGGAGACACACACAGACACCGCCATGGTCTCTCATGGAAGGAAGCGTTAGGGACCCCCAACTGCAGCTCTGACCCACTCACCATCTGTCTGCTTCTTAATTTTCAAGGTGACCGTCTCCCCGGCCATCTGTAGCAGGTGGATGGCTTCACTCAGAGGCTTCCCTTTCAAGCTGCTGCTGTTGATGGCGAGGATCCTGTCTCCGACGTGGATGGCACCAGTCCTGAAGGACCGACAGCAGGAGGAGAAACAGAGACAATCCATCGTGCTGCTGAACGTGAGTCCCTGACACGCTTCACACGTTCTTGCAACAGAGACGGGGCAAGGGCCCCCACAGGTCCCTGGCTCTAGCTTTCTCCTGGGCAATGTGATAAAGTAACTGCATCTGTTGCAAATTAATTCTAGCTTCCAATAAAATTAGAAAAATTGTTTTAATTAGTTTTTTAAGTGGTGTGCTTTTTAAATTCCAAGCAAGCTAAGTCAGTTGGTAACCCCTTAAAAATCCCAAGAAAAATGAGCAACATGGAACAAGTGGATCATTCTTTGTTTCTGTGGATTTAAAATGTTTAATGCGATCAGTGCCCAGCTCTCCACAGAGGTGGGGAGACACACCAGACCTTGGGACAACTGGGGCTCCCTAAGTGATGATTCCTAGGACTGGAAAAGGCCGAGTGCAGGAATCAGTCAGGGTGTATCTGCGCCCACCTCCGCGGCCTACCAGCGCGTGACCTGGGAGCCTTCCTCTAGTCTTTCTGGGCATCATGTCCTCACCACTACAATGGGGTGATCCTCACTGGGCAGCCTGACATTAATAGGGAAGCATTTGTAAGGGCCTTACACACTGCTTGACATGTAAAAAAAAGAAAATAACCTTGCTGAGCAATGACCCAACCAACTGTCGACCTTTTCCCTTCTCCTCCCAGCTTCACTCCAGTCTGGACCAGCAGAGTGGAATTCACAGTCCTGCTGCCCAGCACACCTGTCCCCGTTTGGAGGCACAGGCCAGGGGCAGTGGACTCAGCCACGAAGCCCAGGCACAGGGGGGCACTCAGGTCTGCAGGGGCAGAGTCCCCGTGCCAGTCTCCTGCTGAGCATGCTCACTCGAACTATGTGAGCGAAGGACCCAACCGAGCTCCCGGGGAATCCCACGAGTCCAGGCTCTGACCACACCTGCTTCTGCGCCAGGGGCAGCCACGGTGGGAAGCAGCAACAGGTGTGGTTGAGGTGACACGGGGTCGCGTGAGCCACCTAACAAGTATGCTACTGCATCTGGTCTCATGGATGAGGTCCTCTCTAAATATAGAGATGTCTGCATCCTCTCATGAAAAGCCTCTGTCCAGGTTGTGAAAGCTCCATGCTGAGTGCCAGAGACACCAGCCCAGGGCTTCCTGGATTAGACCAACATGCCTCTTTTCTTGTTGTCTCTGCCACAGAGACCTCACACTGTGTCTGTAACAGAGAGACCCAGGCCAGGAGGACACCACATCACAGGTGTCCCTGGCGACATCAGGACACTGCCCTCCATGGGGTGACCTCCTCTGAGCTGCCTCTGTGCCCCTCTCACTGATGAATGCATTGTATGAGCTGAGCTGCTTCTGGGCCCCTCTGACTGATGGATGTGTTGTACGAGCTAATTTCTAAGGCACATTGTAGCTCCAATTCTCTGCGGTTTGTGTCTCTGTGTCACCAACCACTGTCTCTACATGTCAGCGGGAAAGTCTCTGTGCATGCCCCAGTGAGGTCACTGGAGGATGGAAGTTGCTACAAGGCCTGCTGTGTGCTGACAATCTCTCTCAGACTGAAATGCAGCTTAGCAGTCAGAAGGGAGCAGGTAGCGGGGTGTGTCAATGCCAGAGGAGCAACAGACACCCCAAATTACACTGCATGATTAAGACGGGTCACTGCGCTTTTTCCATAATCTTTGAACCTGCCTCTATCAGCCTCTTTTAAAGACACAGTGACGAACACAGCACCCTATCTGGTAATAGAGGCTCAGAAAGTGTTTGTAGAATTAAAGCAGATGAGCCCTTTAACCTCCCTGAACTGCAGTTTTCCTCTGTTCAAAATGCACAGTATAAACCTGCCTGTGGTCAGCTGTGGTCAGTTCATGCATCTCGGGGGGGTCTGTGCTAGGCCTGGCATCTATTCCTGCCTGTGAGATGCCCTCAAAGTCCAACTGGGCTCTGCCTGAGAGTTCTGGCTCCAAACTCAGTCCTTTGTGCAGATTTAGAAAAGCTGAGAGACCAACAGGAGGTAGGCACATTTCCCGCAGCTGGGGAGGGGGACCCGCCGCAAGACGCAGGCCATTACGCCAGCGCTGTCAGATTTTACCTTTCAGCTAATCCCCCTTTAGTGAGGCTTGAAATGATTATAGGATCAAACGGCTCTTCAGTTCCTGAAATCGTGATGCCAAGGGGCCCCCCGTAGCGCTTAAGCTCCACAGTGTAAATAATTGCTCCGGAACTTTCTTGCTCATCTGCAATAAATGCCAAGGAGTCGTAATTGGTTTCTTCAGAAAAGCAAAATAACGAGACAAATATGTCCATACATAAAGCAGAAAATTCAGAACTTCAGCACCAAATGCATTTTGTCTGAGAAGATAATTATTTTGGGAAGGAGCATTTCCTTAACGGGATCTGAGGCGCTGATGCAAGGTGTGGTGGTGCCAGGGAAGGGGATGCTGCTCAGAGACTCAGGCTTTAAATCTGGGACTGGTCCATCCAAGTGGGCATCCACAAATCCACAAATCTTGTGGTTTGTGATAAACACCTAAGAAACAGCCACGTGGCTGAGAAGATGACAGGTGGTAACAGGGTGGGCCACGCCAGCTCGTTTGTAAGCTTATCCCACAAGCTGACTTCAGTACAGAAGTTGGTTTTGCTAAGGGTGGGAGCACAGGGTAACACACATGGTTAAGTGGACCTCGCTTGTGAACTGCCATGGGAAATCTACAGTCCCTTATAGATCATTCCACTGTCTTAAAACTTAAGTCTTACTGATGAATTCATGGAGATTAAAGGGGAGGTTTGAATGATTCTCCTCTTTTAACACAGTAAAGGTTGTCGTATGCTGTGTTTCAATGGCAACACCAGCCTACCACACCATCGTGAACGAATCTGGGCTATTTAACTTTAGCACAGAGAAAGACGTTTGTGAATGTGGCCTGCCACAGGCCCCGTCAGCGTGGTGGGTGCCATGATGGTGTCAGGGCTGCCACCACCAAGTCTCAGAATTCTAGAGTTCGCCTTTGTTTGTTTTATTCTTTGTACCTGGGACTGGGTTGGTCAAGGAGCTGTGTCGTTTCTGCACGTAAGGACACAATGAGATGGCGCGGTAGCCACTTTAACAAGACAGCCAGCTTTCACACAGAGACTGTGTCACAGCCAACTACTGACATGGTCAAACATTTCCAGAATCAACAGTTGTTCATTTACAATAGGAGCCCCCAAAGTGAGGCAAAGAAAAGCCTCAGTTAACAATTCAATTATCTGTGTGTGCACTGAAGGACTGGGGTGACATAAAATGGAAGGTCCTTAGAGTGACGTGGGGACAGTGAGCCCCCTCTCGCCCACGCTGGCTTCTCTGCTGCTGTAGACTGGGACCTGGGGGCTGCTGTCACCTGCACCCCCTGAGGCCTCCACCCCCAAGAAGCTCCATCCACCCACCCCACACCAGAACACTAAGCCAACATTTTAGAGTATAACAATCTGCCATATTAGATTCAAATTTATGTCAGCAGCTGAGAATTTTCCACGTTGAACCTAAAATAGCTGTTCCTGGTCCACACGCTTCTTCCTGGCCGCAGCACATGTGGCGCCTGGAGCAGTGACGGTCTGCTAAGGGCTCCTGAGAGAAGCAGGGGGATCGGTAATCAAAGGATGGGCAGAGCTGAAAGGTCTATATTTTCCAAAGTATGATACTTGTCAGCTTTCAGAACTGCCTTTAACCTAAATGAATAGGTTATTACTGGAGATATTACCCACACTTTGCAGCCCGCATCACCAGCTATATTCTGGATCAAAATTTGAGCAAGTTATTAAACATTTGCTACTGCTGGCCCCTCTGCTGGCCATGCAGGCACGTGCCCAGGAAAGGCCGGACCCTGCTGCTGTCCATGCGGGAAAGGGCTGAGCACAAGCCTGTCAGTGGTCACCAAGGACCTTGGATTTGGCCATCAGCTTTTATGGGATTTGAAGGAAATGACAGTTGTCCACACCTGAACCAGAAACCAGAAGGAAGTTTTAGGTGAAACTTTTTTTCAGAAGAAAAGCAACACTGGTCCCCGGGGAAGGTAGCTGGAGCAGCCCCACTTGCTGGCAAAGGGGCTGACTGGGTCCTATTAGCTCATCCCTCAGACAATCCTGAGGGAGCTCGGGGCTGTCTCTGGAAGATGCACCTTGCATCACAAAGACAAACAGAGCTGGAGTGAGTAGGTTCAGTGGAGTCAGTTCCAGGCCACCTCACTCAGGGACACTTTTTATTAGGCATTTGAGGCCTCACTGTCACCAGCAGGCAATTTTCAGGGCGCTTGTTGAGTTTAGATCGTAACCAAGACCCAGACCAAGAAAGTGACAGCGTCTTAATGAGAAAAAACACATTCCTGTGACCACACTGGGGTGAAAAAGGGACGAGCTGATGCTGTATTTAGGTTCAGACAGAAATGAAAGCTTACTTCTGATTTCTTCAACAAATCAAGTGCTGGAAACAAGAGAGGGAGGGGGAGACTTCAGAGATTTTACAACCAAAAGCAACGAGGAGATCTTCTGCAATCCCAATTCAGACAAACCACTGTTTTATAAAAAGGCTGTTAAGGCATGGTGGCTCACACCTTTAGTCCCAGAACTTTGGGAGGCTGAGACAGGAGGATTGATTTGGGCCAGGAGTTTAACACCAGCCTGAGCAATGCAGTGAGACTCTGTGCAAAAAATAAGCAAACAAAAATGAGCTGGGCATGGTGGTAGGCGCCTGTAGTCCTAGCTACTCAAGAGGCTGAGGCAGGAGGATCCTTTGAGCATAGGAATTTGAGGTTGCTGTGAGCTGTGATTGTACCACGGCACTGTAGCCTGGGCAACAGACTGAGACCCTGTCTCAAAAAAAAAAAAACAACGAAAAATCCCCCCAAACTATACGTCTGTCTATACATATATGTGTATACAAAAGTCAGGAAAATGTAATCCAGTGGATATTCAAAGATATTAAGAATAATTGCTAGTATTTAAAGTGATGATGATATTACTGATGTGTTTTAAAAGAATATCTATCTCTTGGACATTTACAAGAGGAAATGCTGGGATGCCTGGACTTTCTTCAGAATGAGCCAGTGTTGGCTGAGGTGGAGAAACTGGACTGGAAATAGACAAGGCAAGTTAACGACTGTCCACACTGAGTGTCCTGAGAATTCATTACACGGTGTTTCTGTTTTTGCATATAATTGTAATTTCGTGATAAGTTCTTAAAAAAGAATATAGTATTCCCTTAGCAAGCCCCATGTAGCAGCCTGTACATGGCTGCGCCCAACCACACGGCCCTCTGCCTGCATGGTGTCCTGGTGTCCTGACACCTGACCACTCGGCCACCTGCCTGCATGGTGTCTTGGCATTCCAGTGCCTGGCCACTGCTCCCAGGAGCCCCGACTGGCTCTGCCCAGGACTGCAGGGCAGCCGCATCCTTCTGAGTGCTTTTCCTGTCTGGGATACAGCTTTATCCTTTCTCTTCTCACAGACACTCTCTCAGGGCTGCCTACCCTTAATTCTTTCTTTTTTCTTCTCAGAATGTTTTAAAGACACGGTTCTGAATAGGTTGCTGTGTTACTTGATGCGTTCCATTGATCCCCCTTAAGAACATGAGACAGCCCTTTACCAGAGCTGAGCCGGGCGCTCTCTCTCCCCAGGGGATTGCACCATCCTCCCCATCCCAATCTCCCCAAATTCTGGCTCCCGAACCACGGCAGTTCCTTAGACAGCACTCCCTAACATCTCTAACCCTACTGTCTATTTCTTCCTTTTGTGCCCTGGAGAATTTCTCCCTTTACTTGGAGGCAACACTCAGACATCTTACTGCCAGGGAGCCTGGCTGGAGGCCCCTCCTGGAGACGCACTACTCCTGGGCATTCTCCCAGTGCCACTGAACTCCTGCCACTGAATTCCTGTCAAGGACCTGAGGTAAGTTGATTTTAAATTCCCCCTCATGAGAGAAACTGAATGCAAAGGAATAAGATTCAGTTAGGAAGGGCTGAGCTCTAGAGGGCCACAGCTAAAGTGATGTGATAGCTGAGATTATTTGCTCCCAAGAAGCAATCCCCACCCTTGAGAATGCACATTCTAGCACATTTTTCACTCTGTACTTTAAGGATTTCTCTCCTTCATTAGAAAGAGATCACTTTGAAAACAGACGTTTTTATCTTCACATTGCCATGGCCTAGAACTATGTCTGGCACGGAGGAGAACCCAGTAAATGTTTGATGGACAGAGCAGGACAGAGCAGGAGGGGAACGGATGCCACCTGCAGGCTCTGCCCCAAGGGAGCTCGGCAGTCACCCCGCCACACGGAGGCCTGGCTTCCTCCTCTAAGGTGGGAGAGGCAAACCTAGCCTGGCTCACCCAGAGTGTGAGACTCCGACCCGGGCTGCCTCGTGGGGGCCGCAAACCTGGGGCTTCCTCCTCCCTCCACCTGCTGTGAACATGGAATCAGCTTCGGGCTGAACCCCCATTCCATCTGCCTTCTTGGGCTTGGACCCAGCCAGCATCTGCCAGGCCCTGCAGCTCAGGAGAGTAATGCAGGCCACACTGGCAAGGGACACTCAGGATACTCTCTCCTCGAGGCAGGGCCTAGAAGGAGCAGCCAGAGCATTCAGTGAGAAGGGAAAACACAGCATCTCCAGAAGTCTCAGAGTGGCCTGAGCAGATGTTAATGATATCATAAGCAGCTTTTATATCCCAACAGAAGGCTCACAGCTGTCAGGGAAGACAGGACGGGGCCGGCCTGCTAGTCGGCTCTGCTCAGCTCTAGTTAAGAAAATTAATGGGACAGAGGAACAGAGACAGAATTGCTGCATTAGGTATCTGAATACAACTATTTAGCAAAACATACACTGCACGGCTCGGATCCGAGATGGCAGCGGATTCTTGTGGCCAAACAGGAGGCCTGGTGGTGGGAGAGGCCCCTGCAAGGCACATGCAGGTCGGTCCAAGTTCACCTCAACTAGGAGAGAGAATTAATGTTAGAAGACAGCTGAATTTCCTGGAGTTGGACAGCCTCACAGGATGAACCACATAGAATACTCTCCAGCATCATTACTGGTGTGGCCATGTCACCTGTCATGTCAGAATGACATGCAGAGAGAGTCCCATGTTTCTTCACATAAGTGGTAAATTCTAAGTCTCAGAACCAGGTCCCTTTTTAGGTGACTGTGCTTCTCAGAGTATAGTTCTAGGATCAGCAGTTTTGGTATCATCTGAGAACTTGTTAGAAATGCAAATTCTTGGCTGTGGTGGTGGCTAATGCCTGTGATCCCAGCACTCTGGGAGGCTGAGGCAGGTGGACCGCCTGAGGTCAGGAGTTCGGGACCACCCTGAGCAAGAGCTACCTCATCTCTATTAAAAAATTGAAAAATTAGCCAGGCAAGGTGGCAAGCGCTTGTAGTCCCAGCTACTTGGGAGGCTGAGGTAAAAGGGTCCCTGGGGTCCAAGAGTTTGAAGTTGCTGTGAGCTACAATGATACAGCACTGTAGCCTGGACAAAAGAGCTAGAGTCTCTCTTTAAAAATAAAATAAAGTATAATTAAAAAAAGAAGAATGAAAACTCTCAATTTTATAAGAATTTCCCCCAAGATCTGTAGGAAACTCTGGGAGAGGGGCCCAGTCACCTGTGTTTTAGCAGCTCTCTAGGTGACCATGCGTGCCAGAGACAGGGAAGAAAGGGCAGAGAGAGGGAAGGACGGGGTGGAGAGAGGGAAGGGCGGGGCGGAGGGAGAGAAGGGCGGGGCGGAGAGAGGGAAGGGCGGGGCGGAGAGAGGGAAGGGCGGGGCAGAGGGAGAAAAGGGCGGGGCCGAGAGAGGGGAGGGCGGGGCCGAGAGAGGGAAGGGCGGGGCAGAGGGAGAAAAGGGCGGGGCAGAGAGAGGGGAGGGCGGGGCCGAGGGAGGGAAGGGCAGGGCAGAGGGAGAAAAGGGCAGGGCAGAGGGAGGGAAGGGCAGGGCAGAGGGAGGGAAGGGCAGGGCAGAGAGAGGGAAGGGCAGGTCAGAGAGAGGGAAGGGCAGGTCAGAGAGAGAAAAGGGCAGGGCAGAGAGAGGGAAGGGCAGGTCAGAGAGAGAAAAGGGCAGGGCAGATAGAGGGAAGGGCAGGGCAGAGAGAGGGAAGGACAGGGCAGAGGGAGAAAAGGGCAGGGCAGAGAGAGGGAAGGGCGGGGCCGAGAGAGGGAAGGGCGGGGCCGAGAGAGGGAAGGGCAGGTCAGAGGGAGAAAAGGGCAGGGCAGATAGAGGGAAGGGCAGGGCAGAGAGAGGGAAGGACAGGGCAGAGAGAGGGAAGGACAGGGCAGAGGGAGAAAAGGGCAGGGCAGAGAGAGGGAAGGGCGGGCCGAGGGAGGGAAGGGCGGGGCCGAGAGAGGGAAGGGCAGGTCAGAGGGAGAGAAGGGCGGGGCCGAGAGAGGGAAGGGCAGGGCCGAGAGAGGGAAGGGCGGGCCGAGGGAGGGAAGGGCAGAGAGAGGGAAGGGCGGGCCGAGGGAGGGAAGGGCAGGGCAGAGAGAGGGAAGGGCAGGGCAGAGGGAGAAAAGGGCAGGGCAGAGGGAGGGAAGGGCAGGTCAGAGAGAGGGAAGGGCAGGGCAGATAGAGGGAAGGGCAGGGCAGATAGAGGGAAGGGCAGGGCAGAGGGAGAAAAGGGCAGGGCAGAGGGAGAAAAGGGCAGGGCAGAGAGAGGGAAGGGCAGGGCAGAGAGAGGGAAGGGCAGGTCAGAGAGAGAAAAGGGCAGGGCAGAGAGAGGGAAGGGCAGGGCAGAGAGAGGGAAGGACAGGGCAGAGGGAGAAAAGGGCAGGGCAGAGAGAGGGAAGGGCGGGCCGAGGGAGGGAAGGGCGGGGCCGAGAGAGGGAAGGGCAGGTCAGAGGGAGAAAAGGGCGGGGCCGAGAGAGGGAAGGGCGGGGCCGAGAGAGGGAAGGGCAGGGCAGAGGGAGGGAAGGGCAGGGCAGAGGGAGAGAAGGGCAGGGCAGAGAGAGGGAAGGGCAGGGCAGAGGGAGAAAAGGGCAGGGCAGAGAGAGGGAAGGGTAGGGCAGAGGGAGGGAAGGGTAGGGCAGAGAGAGGGAAGTGCAGGGCAGAGGGAGAGAAGGGCAGGGCAGAGGGAGAGAAGGGCAGGGCAGAGGGAGGGAAGGGCAGGGCAGAGAGAGGGAAGGGCAGGTCAGAGAGAGAAAAGGGCAGGGCAGATAGAGGGAAGGGCAGGGCAGAGAGAGGGAAGGGCAGGGCAGAGAGAGGGAAGGGAAGGGCAGGGCAGAGGGAGAAAAGGGCAGGGCAGAGGGAGGGAAGGGCAGGTCAGAGAGAGAAAAGGGCAGGGCAGATAGAGGGAAGGGCAGGGCAGAGAGAGGGAAGGGCAGGGCAGAGGGAGAAAAGGGCAGGGCAGAGAGTGGGAAGGGCAGGGCAGATAGAGGGAAGGGCAGGGCTGAGAGAGAGAAGGGCAGGGCAGAGAGTGGGAAGGGCAGGGCAGAGAGAGGGAAGTGCAGGGGTCTGGGAGTGTGCCATGCGGGCTTCTACACAGCCGGCTCTGAGAGTGGGCCACGCGGGCGTCTATGCAGCCAGCTCTGAGTGGGCCACACATGATACGTGTCTTCCACCCTGGCTTGACTTTTTCACTGCAAGAAAAGTGGCTAAGATCTGCTAAGCTGGACAAATTAAACAAATAGGTTTCTCCACAGTCTCTGCCTCTGCACCAGGACAGACCAGGCTGATCTGGAAGTTTTATCCCTCTTTCGAAACAAATCCCTCAAAAGAAGTCCAGTTAAAGCAGGCTTGTCAGGGAGAAATGCAAATGTTCGCATAGACAAGCAGTTGCTTAAGAAATAAAGAAACCTATGCATAATTCTGAACACTGGTTATAAAATATATTTGCATACAGTCATCACTACCAATTTTACTGATCCATATGACTACCAATTTTTTTTACATTGACTCATACATACATAGCCTGTCATGACCATGAGCTCCAGATGTAGACTATTTGATTAAGAGAAATTCCAGAACTTTAATAATTCATTATAGTTTAGGATAAAATTACAGTGGAAGCTCTCGAGACCAATCTCCACTTATCCAATTTATTGGATTCACTGTGGCCCTCCGTCCTCTGTCAGGAAATACCTAGATAGCAGGTGGAATGTTCCAGAGTGACAGGTTTTTTTCTCTAGCCCCTGTGCCTCCTGCTCCTGAGAGATTTGTAAACTTAAACACGTGTGTTCAGCTGTATTTATCCCCATCCTGTTTATGCCAGTTGTGCTGTGTGTCCACGTAATTCAATCAGTTTTGCATAACCTGTGAAGCAGGAGCATAGTTGTTCCACGAAAACAAAATCAAGTGATTTGCAAAGATCCAATAAGGGGTCTTTAGGTGAAAATCTACTGTTAATCACATAGAGGAAAAATTCTAAAACACTGAAAAAATAAAAATCTAGATGGAGCCAGCATTCAAATCACTTTAAACTCTTTAAATTGTCACTATACTAAAAATAAAACAAAGCAACCCTGGAACTCATGATCTATAAATACATCCTGGGACTGGTTTAGGTAAAACCCTGGTCACTGCCAGGAGCACAACGGTATTCATGAGGAAAGCCTGACTCTGCCCACAAGGTCGGCAACATTTTAAATGAAATGTTCATGATCTGGAGATACGATCTATAACTTTCTAAGCCTCTTCAAACCACCCGACTCTTCCAGTTAATGGGCTTTCAAACATTAGCTCCAAGTTCTCATCACATCAGAGTAAAGGGTGCCCCTCAGGGCACCGCAGGCTGCCTCTGGCCATGGCTGCAGCACCTGCCAGAAGGGCTGGGGCCATGCCCAGGAGCTGGTAAAACAAACTCCTCAGGTGAGTCTGTGGCCCACTGATGTCTGAAGAACGCATTCTCACTGTGTTCACACACAGTTAGACACTCTCAAAACAAAGCCGTCAGAGAAAGCAAGAGTCTCGTTAGCATAAGACTAACAAGGATCATGAAAATTTCCTTTTTATTCTGACTCAGCCATTCCACTTTTAAGATCATTTTCTAAGGAAATCATTCAAAAGTGAAAAAAATTGAATAAATATATCTATGCATAAGGATATCAATGATAGTTAACTATTTACAATAATAAAACTATTGGAAGCAACCTAACTAGGCAGAGAAGCATGATAAATAAATAACAGGCTATAAAGAAAAGTCATAGATATTAAGGGTTTATAAAATGATAAAATGTTTATAAATATATAAAGTAAAACAAAATACATAACATTCACTATGGTTATAACTGTGTAATATAAATGTTAGCAGAGACTATAAAACAATTCCTTCCATTGCATTATGGTGGTGTTAGGTGATGACTTAGTTTTCATTTTTAAAAATTATTTTAATGGATTATAAGCATGTTTCTTTAATGAAAATACCTTCATTATATTGTTTAAAAGCACCATTACTTAAAATCTGTGCTATGCTCTTAATGCACAATTTAAAGACCCTTTTACTACTTTACACACTGCTGCAATTGTCACCAGCCAGCTGTTGTATGCAGAACATCGAGAGCTAATATCTTTGGTGACAGATGGGCAGTTAGAAAAATCAGCCCGTAATGGAGGATGCTGTCAATACCTGAGTTATCTTCATCTTTGCGGATTTTTAGCTTCACCAGGTCTTCACACTGCTGGAGGATCTGAACGGCATCTTCCATGGAACAGTTGTCCAGACGGATGTTATCTATCGCAAGTAATTTATCCCCAAGTTCCAGGGTTCCGGTTCTGATGGTAAATGCAAAATAGGTGAGCAGCACTTAACCGGCCAAGTAATTCAAAGAGGCTTGAGCACAGGATAGCCTGAGGAAAAGAGGTTCTCCCACTGTTTCTAAATTGTCCTACTGATAGCCCCACCTTACACCCCTTTTCTAGTCTTATTTCGCTGCTGTGACATTATACTGCAGAGTATTGGAAACATTGTTTCACCTGTTCCTTTCAATTAAACCAGGACTTGTATACATGAAACTGAAAACAAAAGAATCATTCAGAAAATTAATGAAACAAAAAGTTGGTTCTTTGAAAAAATAATAAAATCAATAAACCTTTGGCCAGATTAACCAGAAACAGAAAAATAAAATCTCTAATAACCTCAATCAGAAATGAAAAGGGGGAAATAACAACAGATACCACTGAGATACAAGAGATTATCTCTGTGTACTACAAGAAACTCTATCCCAGAAATTTGACAATGTGGAAGAAATGGACCAATACCTGGAATTGCACTCTTTCCCTGGACTTAATCAGGAAGAAATGGATGTTTTGAGCAGACCAGGATCAAGCACTGAGATGGAAGAAACAATAAAAAAAATCTCACAACAACAACAACAGCCTGGATCAGATGGCTTCACATCAGAATTCTACAAACCTTCAAAGAAGAACTTGTACCCATATTGCAGAAACTATTCCAAAACATTGAGAAAGTAAGAACCTTTCCCAACATTCTATGAAGCAAACATCACCCTGATGCCAAAACCAGGAAAAGACCTAACTAAACAGGATAACTTCAGACCAATTTCACTAATGAATATAGATGTACAAATTCTCAATAAAATCCTAGCCAATAGATTATAGCTACACATTAAAAAAATTATACATCTGATCAAGCAGGCTTCACCCCAGGGATGCAAGGCTGGTTTAATATATGAAAATCCATAAATGTAATTCACCATATCAACAGAAGCAAAAACAAAGACCATATGATTCTCTCAATAGATGCAGAGAAAGCATTTGATAAAATTCAGCATCCTTTTCTCACAAGAACACTTAATATGCATAGGTGGCACATTTTTTAATCTGATCAAAGCTATCTATGACAAACCCACAGCTAATATCATATTGAATGGAGTAAACTGAGAGCTTTTCCACTTAGAACTGAAACCAGACAAGGCTGTCCTCTATATCTACTACTATTCAACATAGTGCTGGAAGTTCTAGCCAATACAATCAGGCAAGAGAAGGAAATAAAGGGCATCCAAATGGGAGCAGAGGAGGTCAAACTCTTGCTCTTTGCTGATGATATGATCTTATACTTAGAGAACCCCAGAGACTCAACCACAAAAATTCTGGAAGTAATCAGGAAATATAGTAATGTCTCAGGATATAAAATCAGTGTCTACAAATCAGTAACTTTTGTATACACCAATAATAGCCAAGTTGAGAAGCTTATCAAAGACATAGTTCCCTTCCCAGTAGCTTCAAAGAAAATGAAATATCTAGGAATATATCTAACAAAAGAGATGAAGGACCTCTACAAAGAGAATTATGAAACCCTGAGAAAAGTAACAGAAGATATTAACAAATGGAAGAACATACCATATTCTTGGCTGGGAAGAATCAACATTGTTAAAATGTCTGTACCATCCAAACCAATCTACAGATTCAATGCAATCCCCATTGACATACCAACATCATACTTTTAAGAATGGGAAAAAATAGTTCTTCATTTCATATGAAACCAGAAAAAAAAACCTTGTATAGCCAAGTCAATTTTTAGTAGTCTGGCATCACTCTACCAGACTTTAGGCTGCATTACAAAGTTCTCAGGGATCAAAACAGCATGGTATTGGCACCAAAATAGAGACATAGACATTTGGAACTGAATAGAAAACCAAGAGGTGAAACCAGTCTCTTACTGTCATCTGATCTTTGATAAGCCAAACAAAAGCATATACTGGGGAAAAGATTCCCTATTTAATAAATGGTGCTGGGAGAACTGGATAACCACATGTAAAAGACTGAAACTGGACTCGCACCTTTCACCACTCACAAAAATTGATTCAAGATGGATAAAAGATTGAAATCTAAGGATTTTATCTAAACGATAAAAATCCTAGAAGAAAGTGTGGGAAAACCTCTTGAAGTTATTGGCCTAGGGAAAGATTTTATGAAGAAGACTTCTGGGGTAATTGCTACACAACAAAAATAAATAAATGGGACTTAATTAAACTGCAAAGTTTCTGCACAGCTAAGGAGACAACAACCAAAGCAAATAGACAACCTTCAGAATGGGAAAAGATATTTGTATTTTATGAATCTGACAAAGGTTTGATAACTAGGATCTTCAGAAAACTCAAATTAATCAATAAAAAATGAACAATCTCATCTATCACTGGGCAAGAGACATGAATAGAACTGTCTCTAAAGAAGACAGACGAATGGCTAACAAACATGAAAAAATGCTCATTGTCTCTAATCATCAGAGAAATGCAAATCAAATCCTCCCTAACCCCAAGGGGAATGGCCCACATCACAAAATCCCAAAGCTACAGATGCTGGTGTGGATGTGGAGAGAAGGGAATACTTTTACACTGCTGGTGGGACTGCAAACTAATACAGACTCCATGGAAAGAAATATGGAGAATCCTGAAAAAACTCAAATTAGACCTCCCATTTGACCCCAAAATCCTACTATGAGGCATCTACCCAGAAGAAAAAAAATCATTTTATATAAGGACATTTGCACCAGAATGTTTATGGCAGCTCAATTTACAATCACCAAGATGCGGAAACAACCTAAATACCAACCAACCCAGGAATGGATGAACAAGCTGTGGTATATGTACACCAGGGAATAATACTATTCAGCCATAAAAAGATGGAGACTTCACATCTTTTGTATTAACCTGGATGGAGTTGAAACACATTCTTTTTAGTAATGAATCATGAGAAAGAAAAAAAAGCAAGTATCGAAAGTACTCAATACTAATATGAAGCCAGTAGATGATCTGATTCACGCACATAGAGGAGAAAAACTCAATTCAATTCAAGCTGGGGGGTGGGGGGGCCAGGGAGGGGGAGAAGGGAGAGGGGCGTGTAGTGCTCTCGCTGAATGGGCACTGTGTAGGAGAGCATGTCACCTTTTGGGTGTAGGACACAACTACTGTACCTAACAAATTCAAATGTTGTCACCTGGATGTTTGTAACCTCACATTAACCTGAAATAAAATAACTTCACTCAGGAAGCCTCAGGACCTCAGGAGGGACACGCCAGGCTGGGGTCTGCATGTTTTTGCACCACTTTTGAGCCTTGACAGTTCAGACACTTGAAGTGGGCTGAAGGGTGAGGGAAGGCAAGGTACCACCTGTGCCTGGAAATTCACTGTGGCTGGAGCAGAGAGCAAAAGGCCAAATGAACCCACGCCACTTGACCTGTCTGGAAAGTGGTCACTGAGAACCTCATCCTGGCTGTGGACCAGGGCAGGTCTGCTGACAGTTTTGAAGGTCCATAATGAAATTAAACAAAATGAGAATGTGGTGTGTGTGCACTTGAGTGTGCACACAGGAGAATGTGGTGTGTTGCACTAGTGTGTGGACAGATGAGAAGTGGTGTGTGTGCACAGATGAGAATGTGGTGTGTGTGTGCACAGATGAGATTGTGGTGTGTGTGCACTAGTGTGTGCCCAGATGAGAATGTAGTGTGTATGCACTAGTGTGTGCACAGATGAGAATGTAGTGTGTGTGCATGGATGAGAATGTGGTATGTGTGCACTTGTGTGTGCACAGATTAGAATGCAGCGTGTGTGCATTTGTGTGTGCAGTTGAGAATGTGGTGTATGTGCACTTGTGTGCACAGATGTGAAAGCACACCTTTGCAGGGCTGTTCTTACAAGTCCGTTATGTGACAGAGAGCACAGCTGCATCCTGGCACCTGCTCTCCCTCCCTTTTCCTGAGTGACCCCTGAAAACCTGTGCCCCAGACTCTCTCAGCCCTCTCTCCACCTTCTATCATGGATGGGGAATGGTAATGGTGAGAAGGCTTCTGGGACACCCGCCCCTCAGCCAGGACCACCTGTCCCCACTGTTAGGTGAAAGGCAAACTTCTGTCCTGTCTGGTCACCTGCATGTAGACATCTCTTTGTCGCGGCCGCTGAGCCTATGCCTACAAACCTAAACACATACCATGCCCTTCCTACTTTCTGAACATTAAAATATTTCTTTAATAAAATAAATTTTTTTTTTTTTTTTTGTAGAGACAGAGTCTCACTATACTGCCCTCAGGTAGAGTGCCGTGGCGTCACACGGCTCACAGCAACCTCTAACTCTTGGGCTTACGGGATTCTCTTGCCTCAGCCTCCCAAGCAGCTGGGACTACAGGCGCCTGCCACAACGCCCGGCTATTTTTTGTTGCAGTTTGGCCGGGGCTGGGTTTGAACCCGCCACCCTCGGCATATGGGGCCGGTGCCCTACTCACTGAGCCACAGGCGCCGCCCATAAAATAAATTTTTTAAGTCCTTAACTGCAAAATAAAAGAGAAAGTTAATGGTCTGATATCAGTACCCTCAATCATATAAAAGTATTTTTATCTATGAAATAAAAAGTCTCAGACTCCCCAATTTAAGGTGACATGAATGTTGCTTAAGGCTCAAGCATCTTGCTTGCCCAGGGAGCAATTCTGGCACCTAGTCAGATGCTTCACAAGCTTCTATACCCCCATGGAGTATCTCTCATGATTTGTGTACTTTTTGTTTTTTAGCTGGAAAATGAAGGATGGAAGATGCCCAGTGAAGGAGAGTCTATGCTGGATTCCAAAAAGACCCTATCAAAAGCTTTCAGCTGATTTCTGTCTGCAAATAAATGGAGATGAGGGCAGAGAGCTGTGTGACTGTGCCCACCAGGGCTGCTGAGCATGGTCAGTTAACAGCAGCCACCCGGGAGATGCTGAGATCAGTGACCCACCAGCAAGGGCTGCCCTGGGCGTGGAGGGGTCATTTACGCTTCAGTTAAGGAAACCCATTTTCCTTACCTGTGCGCCACACTTCCTTTCTTGATGTCTGAAATGACGAGGGGGTCCCCCGGTTTTCTGCTGGATGGTGCTGTAATAACAAAGATAGAATAGTCACATCTTTATACATGTGATTTACCTGCTACCATAGATCCCATAACTGTTAATGCAAGTAGAGTTTGTATGCAAAGCAAGATAATCAGCAAGTGAATTAAACAACATGTACATTATATCTGCAGAAATATGTTTGTTAAAACTTTTTTTTTTTTTTTTTGAAACAGTGTCTCACTCTCTCTCCACCCTGGCATCATAGCTCACAGCAACCTCAAACGCCTGAGCTCAAGCAATCCTCAGCCTCCAAAGTAGCTGTAACTACAAGTGCCTATCACAATACTCAACTAGTTTTTCTATTTTTAGTAGAGAAAGGGTCTCACTCTTGCTTAGGCTGGTCTCCAACTCCTGAGTTCAAGGGATCCTCCTGCCTTGGCCTCCCAGAGTGCTGGACTACAGGCTGAGTCATCACATCCACCTGGTTGTGTTAAAATATTTATGAACTTAAAAAACCAGGCTGGGTGCAGTGGCTCATGTCAATAATCATAGATAGCACAGGGGAGACCAAGATGGGAGGATCTCTTGAGGTCAGGAATTTAAAACCAGCCTGGGCAATAGGGAGACCCGGCCTCTACCAAAAAAAAAAATGTTAGCTGGCTATAGTCCCAGCTACTCAGGAGGCTGAGGCCGGAGGATCACTTGAGCCCAGGAGCTGGAGGCAGCAGTGAGCTATGACGATGCTGCTGCACTCCAGCCTGGGAGACAGAGGGAGACCTCGTCTCAAATAAGACAAACACTAAAGCCAAGTCATGCTAAATGTGCAGCTGGAGAACTGGCCGTCAAGTTTAAATATTTTAATCTGTGGTTCTCAAGAGGGGACCTGGCAGCTGGGCACCTCAGTAGGAGGCTATCAAAGCCAACTGGGGTCCCTTCGCAGTCCTGACACGTGGTCCCTCCTCCATCCTGGCCTTCACTCCTGCCATGGCAGACAGAAATACGCCAAGTTACTAAGTGTACTGGGTGGGAAGTTAGATGAGAACCACTGATTTAAAGATCCCATTTTTTTCCCAGAAGGAAATCTTTTGCTAGATGGACTTAAATCTTTAAATTCTGCTCATAATTTGTACTCGGAAAGCTCTAGGATGTTCTGGAATTTGACTCTTTTATTGATTGCAGTGAATACTTTGTTGTTACTTAACTAAATTTTTATATATACTGATATTGTACACATGTATATGTAATTTTTAGTGAGTTTACAGATAACACTATTCTGCACAATGGTCAGGTTGGGGCTCGATCTATTTTTTAAGGGATATTTCCATGATGAGAATGAAAACTAATTAGAAATGAGTGTACATGTATTTAACCCTGGAAATGAATGACAGTCCATGTTAATACAAAAGTCATCTTGACCTACAAAGTTTACATTTAATTTAGGGGTTTGCTTCTTAAAATTAACCATACCAAAATTTATAAAATGTAATTTGTGTCTGAGGAGAGATGTTCTGCCAACCTGAAGCCTGGAGCAATGATTTCCTTTTAGAGATCATTCAAAGCCCCTAAAGAAAGATTTCATTGTAAACACTCTGATCACCCCATAAAAATCATAGAGCCATATCATACTCCATAATCCCATCTGAATCCCAGGAAAATGTTTATGCACATGAACGGATGGCTTAATATCTTAACACAACATTTAAAGGAAATGCAAGCATGGATACCAATACCTTACTCACCATCTAAATTAGCCCACAGTAAATGTTAACGGGACTTCATTCAATCATTATTCTTGGCTTCTAGCAAAGAATGCACAACAGTCTATTCTCTATAATTAATTCATAATTTAAACCTTTGGTCAATGATTTGATATAATTCCTCTAGGGATATTTGAACATCCAGGAATTTTATTCACATCATATTTCAAAACTACAAATTGTTCTGGGCTTCAGGCATGAAAATAAAAACTTTGTTATTAGCCCAAGTGCAGCTTTTCTAGCACCTGCCAATGAACTCACACGGCGTTTTCCCAGCTAGTGACATAACACAGTGCTCAATGTTTCCTTTGGCCTTTAAAATGTCCTTGTCCCACCTACATGGTTTGTGACACCGAAAACAGGCAACAAAACACATCAAAGCTGTCTCTTGTCATCTTTGCAACACAGGGAAACAGCGCGGTGACCTTGGTGCTAACACACACAGCTGTGCAGAGAGGCCTGAACTTTTAAGGCTGTGGACAAGCAGGGTGCCACCTTCCTATTTCCAAGATTCTTCTCTTTCTCCCTTAAGGAGTCTACACTCATTAGGGGGGATGCTGTCTGGGGAGAGGAGTTGAGCCAGGGGAGCTCCCAGGTCTGTATGAGCTCCTGGCCCTGTGGCCCCGCATGCGAGGTGTGGCCCTGCGTGGTCTGAGGTGCATCCTGGCTTCACACCTCTCCACCATGTCTTAATGCTACACTTCTTGAGAAGTCACAGACCAAGCATGCTTTGCTCAGCTCGTAGTGCTTTAAAGACACTGAATTAGTCGTGGATATTTTAAAATCAGTAGATTTCATATATACGCATGGTTTCTTTAAAAAAAAAATCAGCAATAGAGGGTAATACAGTGTGGTGGCACATGGTTGGGCAGGAAACCCCGGCCTCTCATGATTAGCTGTGCATGCACAGTCCTCAGGGGCCTCGGCCTCCTCTCCAGTAAATGGTGAGCATGGACGTAATGCTGCTCACTTCAGAGTTTTTGTTTTGAGGATTATCTGAGTCATCACGCATAGAGAGACTGGGCCAGCGCACACAGCACGCAGTACAGAAATGGTGATTGACTCACTCCCTGTCTTCACTGGCTGATGTCACACTCGCCAAAGCCAGCCCCCCACCCCGGGCTTCTGAGTTGTGACCTCTGCAGGAGAATTCACCAGCTCACACATGGCGAGTGGATGTCGCACTCTACACCGTCATGCACTGGCCAGCATGCGCTTACCCAGCACCAACCAGCACCCAGAACCTCTGCCTGGCGCCATGAGAGCCAGAGAAGCCGGACAGAAAGGAGAGGAGCCGGAGGAGCCGGGCAGAAAGGAGAGGAGCCGGAGGAGCCGGGCAGAAAGGAGAGGAGCCGGAGGAGCCGGGCAGAAAGGAGAGGAGCCGGAGGAGCCGGGCAGAAAGGAGAGGAGCCGGAGGAGCCGGGCAGAAAGGAGAGGAGCCGGAGGAGCCGGGCAGAAAGGAGAGGAGCCGGAGGAGCCGGACAGAAAGGAGAGGAGCCGGAGGAGCCGGGCAGAAAGGAGAGGAGCCGGAGGAGCTGGGCAGAAAGGAGCGGCAGGGCTGGTGGCTCTGCTGCCGTCAAGGGTCCTGGAAAGTTCCTCTCCTCCTAGAGGCGACTCCAACTGGGAAATCCACACACACAGCACCAGGGGAGGTCTCAGACAAGAAGGGCAACACAAGGTTATTAAATTCTGGGGGGAAAAATAAAAAGTCAATCACATTTCCTAGAATTTCAACTTCACTGGCCAAACACACAGAACTAAAAGTGGAACCAAAGAGAAGAACAGTGTCGAGTTTCATGTCCTGTGACGAATGTTACAGTTTTGTCTTTCCCTCCTCATATTTCATAAAATAATTTTAATTCAAACTCATCTCCTGCATCTCCAAGGTCAGTGTTTCTGTTGTTACCAACCCTGCCTCATACTGGAGGGATCTCCAAGCTTGTTCATAGCTCAACATGTCCTGTCTGCCTGAGCTCATCTACAATCCAGCAAACAAAGTCCTGGGACATTTTACCACAGAGGACAAGTATCTGTGTGTATAACTTTACAATGCTTATTTTTCATGTCTCCAAAGACAGACATTCTCGATCTTCACCAAGAAATTATATTACTTTTTAAAATTTATTTTTTATTTGTATCAAAACCAGACATGTGTACAATTTGAAGAGTTGAAAGTTTGGCAAGAACAGTCCTCAACCTCCTGCTCCCCAGATGCACCTGCTAATGCTCTCAGCTCTTTTGCATGTTTCCGTATCCGTAAGAAACATGCAATGCACCGATTACTGTTCAGTGCTGGCCTTTCTGTCCACTTTCTGTTATGAAAGGTGAGGAGTTTACTCCCTCCCACCTCTGGACCACCATGCAGAAAACGGTGTCTGTTCTCGTCCCTTCATTTCTCCAATGCAGTGTTGACATAAAGCTTATAAGACCGTTGGTATCTGCTTATAGGACGATGTCAACAGTATCCCACAATTTCTTTCCTTTTCTACAGATCACATTTTTCCTGTCATTACCTATTGTCTTAATGTTTTTATTTAATTAATTTTATTGTGTTTATCATTACTTTAATGCCTCACATTTCCCAGATTACAAAAATCTTCTCTAAGTACGTTAAATCTTGTCAGGAATCTTATCAGAGTTTTCTGACCCGTCTGGGTGGCTGCACATCCTGGGAGCTTCCTTCCACAGACCCTGGGAGGCCAGAGGCTCTTTTTCCACTTGTGGCTGGTGTCCCTGGAGCCCCTGCCTCCAACTCTCCCTCTTTCCGGCTTCCTTTCCTTATTTTTGGCAGCACACATCCTCCGGAAGCTTCCCAAGGATGCACCTGAGGAAGGAGGGTGTTTTGAGACCTCTATAGCTGAAGAGCCTTTTTCTGCTTTCATATTTGACTGACAACTTAGCTGGGTAAAGAATTCTAGGCTGGAAATCCTTTTCTTTTAGAATTTTAAAGATGCTCTTTCATTGGTTTCTAGCTTTCAAAGGTGCTGTTGAAAAGCTATTGTGATTATTTGATTACTGTATGAACTATTGGGATACATTGTGTGCCCTTCCCCAGCCCCTCCAGTCACCTCCTTCTCAAGCATCTCAGATCTCAGGATGATAGGCTTTGGTGTGGGTCTGTTTTTATCCAAGGATTTGGAAACATACCCATCAGTTCTAAGGCATTCGTAAAATTAAATTATTTCTTTGATGCTTTTTTCTTTCTGTAATGTCTATTATGTGAATTTTGTATCATTTGGCCTCATCCTATATAATTTTCTTATCCATTCTAGATTCCCTATTTGTTGTTTTGTTCTAATTTCTGAAAATTTTCCTTAGTATTTTCTGATATTTTTACTGAATTGTGTCTATTTTGCCGTGTCGCTCTCTCTGGACGCTTCCCTGTAACAGTGCCCATGCCCTGCCCACGCCCTACCCACTCCCACCAACGTGACATCATTTCTGCTGATGATATTAACCACAGATTTTTCTGCTCCTTTGTTTTCTGTTTCCTGCATGTGTTGTTTCTGATTTTCTTCTTTGTTTTTGGTGGTCATCTTGCACATTAGATTCTCCCACAATGTCTTTTTTAAAAATTTATTTATTATTAAATCATAGCTGTGTACATTAATGCAATCATGGGGCACCAAACACTGGTTTTATATACAATTTGACATATTTTCATCACACTGGTTAACATAGCCTTCCCGGCATTTTCTTAGTTATTGTGTTAAGACATTTATATTCTACATTTAGTAAGTTTCACATGTACCCTTGTAAGATGCACTGTAGGTGTGATCCCACCAGTCACCCTCCCTCTGCCCACCTCCCCCCTTCCCTCAACTCTCTTTCCCCTTTCCCCATATGCTTAGGTTATAATAGGGTTATAGCTTTCATATGAAAGCTCTAAATTAGTTTCATAGTAGGGCTGAGTACATTGGATACTTTTTCTTCCATTCTTGAGATACTTTACTAAGAAGAATATGTTCCGGCTTCATCCATGTAAACATGAAAGAGGTGAGGTCTCCATCTTTCTTTAAGGCTGCATAATATTCCATGGTGTACATATACCACAATTTATTAATCCATTCGTGGATTGATGGGCACTTGGGCTTATTTCATGACTTAGCAATTATGAATTGGGCTGCAATAAACATTCTGGTACAAATACCTTTGTTATAATGTGATTTTTGGTCTTCTGGGTATATACCTAGTAGAGGAATTGTAGGATCCAGTGGCAGGTCTATTTTTAGATCTCTAAGTGTTCTCCAAACATCTTTCCAAAAGGAATGTATTAGTTTGCATTCCCACCAGCAGTGTAGAAGAGTTCCCTTTTCTCCACATCCACGCCAACATCTTTGGTCTTGGGATTTTGTGATATGGGCTAATCTTACTGGAGTTAGATGATATCTCAAAGTAGTTTTGATTTGCATTTCTCTGATGATTAAGGATGATGAGCATTTTTTCATATGTCTGTAGGCCATGCACCTGTCTTCTTCAGAGAAGTTTCTCTTCAAGTCCCTTGCCCAGCCTGAGATGGGATCACTTGTTCTTTTCTTGATTATACGTTTGAGTTCTCTGTGGATTCTGGTTATTAAGCCTTTGTTGGAGACATAACCTGCAAATATCTTCTCCCATTCTAAGGGCTGTCTGCTTGCTATACTTAGTGTGTTCTTGGCTGTGCAGAAGCTTTTTAGTTTGATCAGGTCCCAGTAGTGTATTTTTAATGCTGCTTCAATTGCCAGGGGGTCCTCCTCATAAAATATTCGCCCAGGCTGATTTCTTCAAGAGTTTTCCCTGCAGTTTCTTCTAGCATTTTTATAGTTTCATGTCTTAAGTTTAAATCTTTAATCCAGTGAGAGTCTATCTTAGTTAATGGTGAAAGGTGTGGGTCTAGTTTCAGTCTTCTACAGGTCGCCAGCCAGTTCACCCAGCACCATTTGTTAAATAGGGAATCTTTTCCCCACTGAATGTTTTGAATTGGCTTGTCAAAGATCAAACAATGGTAAGTAGCTGGGTTCATCTCTTGGTTCTCTATTCTGTTCCATACATCTACCTCTCTGTTTTTGTGCCAATACCATGCTGTTTTGATCACTATTGATTTATAGTACAGTCTGAGGTCTAGTAGCGTGATTCCTCCTGCTTTGTTTTTATTTCTGAGTAATGTCTTGGCTATTTGAGTTTTTTTCTGATTCCATATAAAATGAAGTATTATTTTTTCGAGATCTTTAAAGTATGACAGTGGAGCTTTAATAGGGATTGCATTAAAATTGTATATTGCTTTGGGTAGTATGGACATTTTAACAATGTTGATTCTTCCCAGCCATGAGCATGGTATGTGTTTCCATTTGTTAACGTTTTCTTAGTTTCATAGTTCTCTTTATAGAGATCTTTCATGTCCTTTGTTAGATAAACTTCCAAATATTTCATCTTCTTTGGCACTATTGTGAATGAAATAGAGTCCTTGACTGTTTTTTCAGCATGACTATTGTTGGTATATATAAAGGCTACAGACTTATGAGTGTTGATTCTGTAACCTGAGATGCTGCTGTATTCCTCGATCACTTCTAAGAGTTTTGTAGTAGAATCCCTGGTGTTTTCCAGATATACAATCATATCGTCTGCGAAAGTGAAAGTTTGATCTTTTTTGACCCTATGTGGATACTCTTGATCGCCTTTTCTTCCCTAATTGTGATGGCTAAAACTTCCATTACAACGTTAAAGAGCAGTGGACTCAATGGGCACCCTTCCTGGTTCCTGATCTAAGTGGAAATGGTTTCGATTTAACTTCATTCAATATGATATTTGCTGTGGGTTTGCTGTAGATGGCCTCTATCAGTTTAAGAAATGTCCCTTCTATAGCAATTTTCTTAAGTGTTCTGATTATAAAGGGATGCTGGATATTATCAAAAGCTTTTTCTGCATCAATTGAGAGAATCATATGGTCTTTGTTTTTTAATTTGTTTATGTGCTGAATTATATTTATAGATTTATGTATATTGAACCAGCCTTGAGACCCTGGGATAAAACCGACTTGCTCATGATGTATAATTTGTTTGATGTGTTGCTGGATTCTGTTTGTTAGGACCTTGTTGAATATTTTTGCATCTATATTCATTAGTGATTTTGGTCTATAATTTTCTTTTCTTGGTGGGTCTTTTCCTGGTTTGAGGATCAAGGTGATGTTTGCTTCATAGAAAATGTTGGGTAGTATTTCTTCTTTTTCTATATTTTGGAAAAGGTTGAGTAACATAGGTACTAGTTCCTCTTTAAAGGTTTGGTAGAATTCTGAAGTGAAGCCATCTGGTCCCAGGCTTTTCTTTTTAGGGAGATTTTGTATGGTTGATGCTATTTCAGAACTTGATATAGGCCTGTTCAACATTTCCACTTGATTCTGGCTAAGTCTTGGAAGATGAAGTGCTTCCAAGTATTGGTCAATTTCCTTCAGATTTTCATATTTCTGAGAATAAAGTTTCTTGTAATATTCATTAAGGATTTTTTGAATTTCTGAGGAGTCTGTTGTTATTTCATCTTTGCAATTTCTGATTGATGAAATTAGAGATTTTATTCTTTTTTTCCTGGTTAGGTTAGCCAAAGAAAATAGATAAATCAACTTTTTGATTTATTGATCTGTTGTATAATCCTTTTGTTTTCAATTTCATTTAATTCTGCTCTAATTTTGGTTATTTCTTTTCTGCTACTGGGTTTGGGGTTGGAATGTTCTTCCTTTTCCAGTTGCTTGAGTTGTCCCATTAAGTTGTTAACTTCCTCTCTTTCCGTTCTCCTGAAGAAGGCTTGCAGTGCCATAAATTTCCCTCTTAGGACTGCCTTTGCGGTGTCCCAGAGGTTCTGATAATTCGTGTCTTCATTGTCATTTTTTCCCAAAAATTTGGTAATTTCCTTCTTAATCTTGTCTATGACCCAGCTATCTTTCAGCATTAGGTTATTTAACTTCCATGTTTTTGTATGGGTATGCAGATTCCTGTTGTTACCGATTTCAACTTTTATTCCATGGTGGTCTGAGAAGATGCAAGGAATAATTTCTATTCCTTTAAATTTACTGAGATTAGACTTGTGACCTAAGATGTGATCAATTTTGGAGTATGTTCTGTGGGCTGATGAGAAGAATGTGTATTCAGTTTTGTTGGGATGAAATGTTCTGTAGATGACTATTAAATCCAAATGTTGGATGGTTACATTTAAATCTAAAATTTCTTTGCTCAACTTCTTATTGGAGGATCTATCCAACACTGCCAAAGGAGCGTTAAAATCTCCGACTATTATGGAACTGGAGGAAATCAAGTTGCTTATGTCTGTTAGAGTTTCTCTTATAAATTGAGGCTCATTCTGATTGGGTACATAAATATTAATAATTGAAATTCATCATATTGAGTATTACCCTTAACATATATGAAGTGACCATTCTTATCCTTCCTTACTTTTGCTGGTTTAAAGCCTATTGTATCTGCAAATAGAATTGCAACACCTGCTTTCTTCTGATTTCCATTTGCCTGAAATATAGACGACCACCCCTTTACCCTGAGTTTATATTTATCTTTTAAGGTATGATGAAATTCTTGTATTCTGGCCCGAGTTTTTGTATCCAGACAGCCAACCTGTGCCTCTTTAGAGGACAATTTAAGCCATTCACATTAATGGAGAATATTGATAAGCCTGGTAGAATTTTGGGTATCGAGTTTTTCGAAAGTCCAGTGGACATTTTTAATCCTTTCACCACTGTGGAAGTTGGAGTTTGATCAAAAGTTTCTGAGTGAGTTTACTTTTGTTGTAGAGGATTGCGCTGGTCATTATGGAGGATAGGTGTGAGAATATCGTGGAGAGCTGGTTTATTTATGGCACATTTCTTCAACATGTGAATGTCATTGAAGTATTTAATTTCGCCATCATAAATGAAACTCAGTTTAGCTGGATACAGGATCCAGGGTTGAAAGTTATTTTGTTTTAGGAGATTAAAAGTTGACGACCACCTTCTTCTGGCTTGAAAGGTTTCAGCAGAGAGATCTGCAGTCATTCTAATATTCTTCCCTGTGTAGGTTATGGTTTTCTTACGCCTGGCTGCTTTCAGATTTTTCTCCTTAGTGAAGTTAATTGTGATGTGCCTGCGGGATGTTTTATTCAGGTTGAGTCATGCTGGGGTTTTGAAACTGTCTGCTATCTGAATTTCAGAATCTTTTGGCATGTCTGAAAAGTTCTCTTTCATAATTTCATGGAGAAGAGCCTCTGTGCTTTGCGAAGACACTTTGTCACTTTCAGGGATTCCTATGATGCGAATATTAGCTTTCTTTGAATTATTCCAGATCTCTCTGAGAGAATTATCCACTTTTGCTCTCCATTTCTCTTCCTCTTTGAGAGTTTCGGAGCATTCAAAAGCTTTGTCTTCAACGTCAGAAATCCTTTCTTCTGCTTGCTCCACTCTGTTACTGAGGGATTCTACTGTACTTTTCAGATCTTTGAGGGCTGCAAATTCTTGCCTCAATGTGTGAAAATCTTTGGTGATTTTGTCTTTAAATTTGTTGAATTCTTGAGACAACTTTTGAATTGCTCCTGGAATTTCTAATTCCAACTTTTCCTCCATTCTATTAATCTTGTTTGCGATCCAAATTCTGAATTTGATTTCTGACATCTTGGCCATCTGTTTATGAATGGGATCTTCAGTTGCGTCTGCCATATCTTTCCTTGAAGGGGTTGATCTACTCTGGTTATTCATGTTACCGGAGTTTTTCCCCTGATTCCGCCCCATGATTATTTTATACTGTTTGACTAGAAGAGCAGATAAAGAGAAGTTGGGTTGGGGGCTCCAGGATTAGTGATTAACCAGCCCTTTGCCCAAAAGCTGGGACTGGTGTCTGTACCTTTTCCACTGGAGCTTTGCCAAGGACCCGTATAGTGGTACGGCCTGAGAAAATGGGGCCCTGCTTGATGTGGTGGGGCTAAGTGGTTCTGTCTTATTTTCAGCTGATCTCTGGTCTACCCTAGTGAATCAGTTACTCTGGGCTGAAGCCTCAGCTGTGGAGAAATACCAGCAATTAAGTCACCCCACCTCCCACAGGCAACAATTGGAAAAGGAAAATCAAACCTTCCCACAACCACACACCCAGGGCACCACTTGCATAGTCCTCGGGCAATTGGCTCAGTTCAAAAGGTCCAAATCAATTGTCTCAGTCAGCACATGTCTCAGGTGGGAGAGTTTGAAAGGACCCTGGCAACTAGATTGCATGGGTCTGCTGACAACTCAAATATGATGCCCTCTGGTGCTCTTTGAGGTCAGGAGGACCCACCTAGCAAATAGATTAGTCTGGGAAGGTTGATGCCTCCTTCCCTATCTTGCACCTCTGTCATACCCAGTCACTAAAAACCCTGCTGGGCTGTGACCCAGTTGCCTCCAATGAGCAGATACTCCAGGAGTTTGCACCTGTCTGAATCACAGGGAGATCTATGCCGCTGCTCTCTGCCCCTATCTGGCAGGGGAAGGTGAAGCCTGACAACCTGGGGTGCTTAATGGAGGCTGGGGCTGTTCACTCAGTTTCAGCCCCGCCCCTGATTGATGTTACTGACAGAACAGAACAACTTTGCAGAATTTGTTTCTGTTATGGGTATATTTCCCTGGAGATCAGACGGTGTTTGAGTTCACAGAAATTGCAACTCGGACCCTGTCTGTGCTGCTGCCTGGTCTTGGCTGCAGTTTGTATTCGAGCGGCATGGTTAGCTGTCAGTTCCAGCCTCTGTCTGCCCTCCTTTGTCTCGGCTAATCATCCCCTGAGGGCCAGTTGTGTCTTAGGCTCAGTAAAGCATCCTCTGGGTCAGCCCTGCCCTGGGAATCTGCCGGTTCTGTGTGTGGGTATTCTTGTCCCTGTGCTGTGCCCAGGCCGGTAACATGAATAACCCTTTACTCATAGGGGCCTGCATTTCCATCCCAGATCTGTTCCGCCAGTGGCTGCCACCAAGGAAGATGCCCGGCCTTCTCTGGTTGCCCAGGGTGACAGGGGATGTGACTCTGGAATATCCAGGGGTGAGCCCTATTGTTGCTGCTGCGGCTGCTGCTCTGTGCCCTGGGACACCACCGCTCCTGTGTGGTTCCCTCTCAGCCGACTGTTCTCTCCTCACTCCCATGCTGCAGAATCAGCACTGACCAGCAGTAGTCCATGCCCTGTCCACACCTCTTGAGAAAATACCCAAGAATCTGGACTCCTGGGGGACAGGCTTCCAGACCTTGAGACAACTCAAGGGGAGGGGAGTGCTGGGATTTCAGAATTGCAGGTAGAGAATTATGTACAGTTTTATGCCTGGCAGGAGAGTGCCATGGCACCCTAGTAGGGGAAGTAGGTCCAGTTTTTAGAAGGTCTCTTCCGTGGGAGATTATGGGAGGACTTTTGAACTCTGCTTGCTTGTTTGTATGGAGCGCTGTGAGCTGTTCTCATGGGGGAGGGGACTCCCGTCCACTTGGCAATGGATTTTGTACCTTTTGTTTGTATCCTTGGGGTCACAGCTCGCCTCAGCAGGGATGATGTGCGTTCTTCAACTTTCTCTCTTGGCTCAACTCCAATCCACAAGGTTACTTGCTAAACTTCTGTCCTTTAACTCTCCTTCTGGACAGGAGCTTCTGTAGAAAGCTGGCTTCGGTCAGCCATCTTGCCTCTGCCCCCCACAATGTCTGCTTTTTTCCTAGCTGTCTGTTCACATGAAGAGTGTGGCCCTAGAAAGTTATTTGAAAGTCTGGTGCAAGCCTGGGGCTGAGGACTATGGTTTTAACGGCACAGTTCCAGCCAGGCTGTTTGCTTTGGGTCAGATGGCCGGATTCTTTCTCCCACTTGGAGGTTATTCTGGTCTGCTGCCCAGCGCAAGCATATTGGTGGAAGAAGGCTGGGGGTTTTGATAATCAGTATGAAACTCTCACCTGATCTCTGTTTTCAGAGCAGTCCTCCTGCATTCAACTGTTTTCTTCCAGTCCAGGGAACTGTCTCCTGCGTGCTTTTCAGAGAATTAAACTAACCCTCTGCTGGGGCAGGGACAGGAACTTGGCTGTTCTGGGCTGGGGAAGGCATCTGAGGACTGATTGGTTCTTCGGAGGCTTCCAGCCAGCCCTGCTGACGTAGCCTCCGGCCACTCTCACCTCCAACCGCCCTGAGCTTCCTCGGCGTACAGGCATGATCAGGCTTCTCCTTCACTTCTTCAGGTGAATTTATCTTTCTCCATCTTCTTTACCAAATCTGGATGCTGTTGTCTGTTATTTCTTATGGCTTTTGCCTTTTAAAAAAATCTCATACTGTTGGTTAAAGTGGGGTGTGGGTGGGAGAGGAGGTAAAAGCTTAAGTTCAAGGTACTATTTTTTGACCCCAGAAGTTTAAAAACCACTGGTCATCCCTCACTGTCAGAAACTGGTTCTTACAGAGAACAAACAGTTGTCAGGGGAGGCAGAGAATGACAGTGTCTTTCATTGGTTTACATACCTTTTCAGTACCTGATGACAAGTGACGTGAGTTTTGAGGCTAATTACATGGAATCAACAAAGTATTCCAAGAACATTGTATAATATCCAGCCATTAATGGAACTTTCTCTGCTTAAAACAGTTTGATGAAGTGTCCAAACTTCGTCAGAGAAACACACATAGTATATGGCAAGTAAAACCAGTTACTTGATTTTAAACAGAGCAGCAAGCAGAGATTTTATTGCAAAGTTGGCCAAAAAAAGCCATGAGCCATTCTCTTCTAAATATGCTTAAGACTTAGGGTGAAAATGATAACCTGGTTATGCTTGTCATAAAGGCTGCTTTATGATTTTATATAAAAAAAAATAACACAAGTTTTTGTCTGTGCAGACAATTCAGTTAGAACTGAAAAGGGAAGCCAACAGATTAACTGCACTCACAAAAGGCTGCCTTTGCTTTTCTGATATCAAATCTGGGGCGGTTCATCAATCTGATGGTGGCGGAGATAGCCGTGCAGTGCAGGCGGGTGCTGCCAGGTCGGGGAGGGTGGGTTTGGCTCCCATTTCTGCCTGTTACTAGTTCTAGGTCTTTGAGTAGGTTGCCCAGCTCAGCTGCACTTTCTTTTCCGCAGAACGTGGATAAATGTCACAGAGTCACTTTAGGGATTGGGTAAGAAAACACCTAAACCTGCATGTGCCAGCCTGGCACCCTAAGCCCTCAAGAGAAAGTACCTGTAGTCACTGCTGACTGCTCAGGGCAGGGAAACCAGCTCCGCTGAGTGTGTGTGGGGGAGCAAGGTCGAGCTTCCCATCAGCTGGGGGTGGAGTCATCAGTCCTAGAGGCATCCTTCCACTGAGACATTCCGTTTTATTTGCTGTGATAAATCCCTCCATATTACAGCAATAACATCAGTAAAATTAACACATGTCTCTAATGTGCCGTGAATGTTTCATCGCGAACTGCTCACCACGCCCACCACCAGAGAGGTCACTTTTCAGTCCCTTGGGCAGGGAGAGGGAGCCGCAAAGGCCCTGGGGATGAGCGTCCAGAGTGGAGGGAGGACTCAACACTGTTTCCACAGCTGGTGGAGACAGTGTGGATGCTGAGCGCCAAGACAGCGAGTACGTCAGGAGCCTCACGGGGCCTTGGTCTCACTGGTGTGAGAAGAGGGCCCTGGCTTTCTCACTGGTGACACAATCATAGTTGGCTCTGAATTTTGTGGGCCAGAGCTGTGATTAAAACATTTCACAAAGTTCTGTGTGTGAATGATGAGCCCCAGGTGAGCCCTCACACCTGCTAGCACTCACCCTGTGTTCTTGGCACTTGGCAGACCTGAGCTCGTTTAACCTTGTCGGCAATGTTGTGGAAGAGTGCAGCCTGCAGCGTGCAGTGTAAATGTGTGCTATGTACTTCCTAAATGTGTGCTGTGTGCTATGTCAATGTGTGCAGTGTGCTGTGTAAATGTGTGCTATGTACTTCCTAAATGTGTGCTGTGTGCTACGTCAATGTGTGCAGCGTGCAGTGTAAATGTGTGCTATGTACTTCCTAAATGTGTGCTGTGTGCTATGTCAATGTGTGCGGCGTGCTGTGTAAATGTGTGCTATGTACTTCCTAAATGTGTGCTGTGTGCTACGTCAATGTGTGCAGCGTGCTGTGTAAATGTGTGCTATGTACTTCCTAAATGTGTGCTGTGTGCTACGTCAATGTGTGCAGCGTGCAGCGTGCAGCGTAAACGTGTGCTATGTACTTCCTAAATGTGTGCTGTGTGCTACGTCGATGTGTGCAGCGTGCAGCGTAAATGTGTGCTATGTACTTCCTAAATGTGTGCTGTGTGCTACGTCGATGTGTGCAGCGTGCAGCGTAAATGTGTGCTATGTACTTCCTAAATGTGTGCTGTGTGCTACGTCAATGTGTGCAGCGTGCAGCGTAAATGTGTGCTATGTACTTCCTAAATGTGTGCTGTGTGCTACGTCAATGTGTGCAGCGTGCAGCGTAAATGTGTGCTATGTACTTCCTAAATGTGTGCTGTGTGCTACGTCAGTGTGTGCAGCGTGCTGTGTAAATGTGTGCTATGTACTTCCTAAATGTGTGCTGTGTGCTACGTCAATGTGTGCAGCGTGCAGCGTAAATGTGTGCTATGTACTTCCTAAATGTGTGCTGTGTGCTACGTCAATGTGTGCAGCGTGCAGCGTAAATGTGTGCTATGTACTTCCTAAATGTGTGCTGTGTGCTATGTCAATGTGTGCAGCGTGCAGCGTAAATGTGTGCTATGTACTTCCTAAATGTGTGCTGTGTGCTACGTCAATGTGTGCAGCGTGCTGTGTAAATGTGTGCTATGTACTTCCTAAATGGGTGCTGTGTGCTATGTCAATGTGTGCAGCGTGCAGCGTGCTGCGTGCTCCTTTACACACAGGAGACTGAGAACTGCAGTAACCGAGGGCTGGAGGAGCCCGGGGCAGCCCCGCTGAGTCCAGCTTTCAGTCACACTCATGCCGACACTCTGTCAGCCCCTCAGTGGCCTCCACACAAACGTCCCCTCATTGTCCCCTTCATGGCTCTTTTCTTGGACACTGAGCACTACCTGTGAAACTGTTCACAGGTAAAGACTTCTTATTAACAGACTAATAATGATGTTAAGTAGTAACCAGGCACTGTTTCGGCCTCAGGTGGCTCCTTTCTTGCAACAGTGAGACTGGATTCTGGCTTTTTTTTTTTTTTTAAAGAAAGCAAATTCTGCTTTTTAAACTGGCACAATACGAGTGTTTTCCAGGAGACACAGACTTGGTGCTGGTGAGTTGTGCAGCCTGAGCCGGGGCTCTGCGAGCCTGACAGACGCCTTTGATAGGTATGTGGCTCCTTTCTCCGTCTGGAGACACCGCTGCACGCTCAGCGTCCCTGAACAGTGCATGCTGGTGGCTGAGATTCCGGCCAGACCTGGGGAGTTTCTGGGTGGTTGCCATTATCGCTATTAAAATGCTTTAGAAATAATGCTTAGCACACATGAACCACCATCACAAAACAAGATTTTAAACGAATGTGTATAAAATAAATACTTTGTATTTGTGTGTACAAGGAGCATATCTCAAATTAGCCTATAAATATCTACATCACTGAGTTATTTTTTAAACAGATAGCCTCCTGAATAAATTATTCTTTTATTTCTATCAATTTTTAAGAATAAATCTATTGTGTAACAACCAAAAAGAGAGCATTTTCCTAATTGAAATTTGAGAGGGGAGTAACTACGTGGCAGAGATGCAGTGCGCTTCTGAGGAACAGGTGTCTCAGCAGGTGCACCTCTGAGGATGGGGCAGGGAGCCTCTGAGGACAGGATGGGGCACCTCTGAGGATGGGACAGGGAGCCTCTGAGGACAGGATGGGGCACCTCTGAGGATGGGACAGAAAGCCTCTGAGGACAGGATTGGGCACCTCTGAAGATGGGACAGGACAGGACAGGGGCACCTATGAGGACGGGAGTGCCTCGAAGGACAAGACAGGGCGCCTCTGAGGACAGACGTGCATCCCAAAGCCAGCACAGCTCAGGGCACAGAGGACGCAGGAGACACAGAAGGGAGGAGGCGGCAGGTCCCTGCAGTGGGCGGGCTGTGTACTGCATGGCACCAGAGCCGACTCCGCCACAGCCAAGGCCGAAGGAGTGAACGAGTGGGTTCCAATAAACAGAATAAGTGGGAACAGCCTACAGTTACATGGAGGTTACAGAAGATACCTCAAGCCCCACGTTTTTGGAGATATAAGTTCTACCGTGCTGTCCCTTAATTTCTGCAGCCATAACTATTGACAGAATAATGACACACTGTCCTGCTTCACAGTGAACGGACTGAGAGGTTGTGAGGCCCAGTCACGGTGTAAATGGCTTTAGCAGCAACTGGAATAGGCCAGTGCCTCCTACACCCTGCTGGGCTCCACTGGGCAGCGAAGGACCCAGGCTTTCTCCCACTTGTGTGACTTCTTCTTTGAGCACGGAGTCCGAGTCACAGCCCTGATTTTCTTAGTGGTGCAGGAGATCTGTGTGGTTTATTGGCTATAAATAAAATTTCACTTCTCAGTATTAAATTTATATTGTTCGAGTTAAGTGGACAGCCTCATTTCTTATTACCCAACTGAGAATTTTTTACTTATTTTTGCCTTAGCCATGGACAGGAATGCTGTCCGACAGCGCGGGGGGCACGTTCATGTCGCCACATCACTCTTCTCTGAAGGCACTGCTCAGGCACTGTCACTGCCTCTGTTTTCTTGGTCTTTTTTTTTTTTGGCTGGGGCTGAGTTTGAACCCACCACCTCCGGCATATGGGGCCGGCGCCCTACTCTGTTGAGCCACAGGCGCCACCCGAGTGCTTACCTTCTGCTTCATTTTCCTGAGGCATCTATGCATGGAGTTAGTCTACGGATATCAGAAGCACAGAAACTCCCTCAATTTCCACCATACAAGGCTCCACTGGAGCCAAAACAGTTACAGAACTGGAGTCTAAGGAAGGAATTAAGCACATTCATAGCCCCTGTTTTTCCTTTGGGTTTGTTACCCAGAAACCCTGCACTGGGGAGGAATTCAGGAATTTACTGAATGAAGTAGGAGACATTGTAGTGCTGTGAAAAGGATTATAGATGCATGTTGACAGATGGGAAGATAGTCTTAAATATAAGCACATGTGGGCCAGGCGTGGTGGCTCACACCTGTAATCCTTCCCGCTGGGAGGCTGAGACAGGTGGATCCCTTGAGCTCAGGCATTGGAGACCAGTCTGAGCAAGAGTGAGACCCCATCTCTACTAAATATAGGAAAATGAAATAAGCTGAGCATTGTGGCAGGCACCTGTAGTCCCAGGTACTTGGGAGGCTGAGGCAGGAGGATAGATTGAGCCTAAGAGTTTGAGGTTGCTGTGAGCTGTGATGCCACAGCTGAGGGTGGCATCACATTTACTGAGGGTGACAGTAAAACTGTCTCAAAAAACAACAACAAAAAAAACCACACAAAAAACCTAAATAAATGTGATTTTTGCTAGTTAAGTAGATTATTGTGAAAACCTAATCCACAATATACTATAAGGTGGAGAACCTAGATGAATTTACCTGCTCATCTAATTAATTGTGAAAGGCATAAGATATGTATTTATTTAGTACTTAACTTACCAATTGCCGGGCACTATACTAAGTATATCCACGTTATTTTATCTAATACTTAAGACAACCCTATGTGTTGTAAATATCATTTTTCCATTTTACAGATGAAGAAATGAGACCAAGGACAGTGTGAGCAACTTGCCCGTCCCCAGGGCTGGCGAGTGTACACTGTGACTGGCTCCCCACTTCTGCATCACAATGTAGAAATTTTGCAAATACCCTTAAAGCATTTGCCACACCTGTGCACCATTCAAGACCCAATTTTCTAATGTCGTTTTCAAATTCTGTATTTTAAAAACTAATAGCTTCTACTTACAACTTATGGTTATTCCGAGTTCCACGCTGTGCTTCTTAGGCAGCTTGACGTGAAATGTTCCACTACTTGGGATGACGGACTCTGCAGTTTAGAAACAAGAAAACAGCGTGTTAACAGAATGCCAGGAACCCAGCGCCTGCCAGCAAGGAGGCGTCAGGAGCAGCTGCTCTGAGGCATCTGCAGGCAAAGCCTCAGGGAGGAAGGACGAGAATGCTGGGGACCTGTAAGCTCTGCTGGAGAGCGGGCGTCTCGCCAGGGCAGTGTGGCACGATCAGGCACTGCCATGTGGAACTGACCTGAGCAGAGTCCCAAGTCACTCAGGTCTGTAAAACCACAGTCTCAGATAAGCTTAGAAGCCTGCACTTCAATCAAGTTCTCTGGGACCCCTTCAGGCACACTGAAGTTTAAAAGATCTGGTTGGGAGGGCTACAGACAGGTGAGCCGAACCCCATTAGCTGCTCAGTTTAGCTTGACTCAAGGCAGATCCCTGAGGCCCCCAGACCCCCAGGCCAATGTGCTGATCACGTGTTCAACTCGCTCTGTGTCCCCGTGAGGCAGACCCTGGAGTTAGGACGGGACTCAGGGACACAGAGGGAACAGCCTCCCTCCTGGCCTCTTGTCCTTCCCCATGAGGAATTCTGATAGTAAAACAAGACCAGACTCTGACCTTCCCTTGCCCCCCACAAGATTTGTCACAGAGTGTTCAACACAAACGGAACTTCCCTGGGCCCTACAGGCTTCTAGGAAGTGGCTGTAGCCGATGTTGCTGCCAGCCTTTCTCTGCCAGCCGCCTCCTTCACCGCGTTTTCAGGCTTGTTATAGGGGCCTGAGGGAATCCATCATGTGTCCCTCTCACTCCTGGCTTCTCTGTGCTCCCCATGACGAGGACAGTGTCTGGCTGAGTTGATGCAATGCTCCGCTGCCATCCTTGGTGGGAACGCTGAGTGCAGGCGGGCAGCACACTCAGGGCCTTGCTTCCCAGGACAGTGTCTGGCTGAGTTGACGCAATGCTCCGCTGCCATCCTTGGTGGGAACGCTGAGTGCAGGCGGGCAGCACACTCAGGGCCTTGCTTCCCAGGACAGTGTCTGGCTGAGTTGACACCATGCTCCGCTGCCGTCCTTGGTGAGGACGCTGAGTGCAGGTGGGCAGCACACTCACAGGGCCTCACTTCCCAGGACAGTGTCTGGCTGAGTTAACACCACGCTCCGCTGCCGTCCTTGGTGAGGACGCTGAGTGCAGGTGGGCAGCACACTCACAGGGCCTCGCTTCCCAGGACAGTGTCTGGCTGAGTTGACACCACGCTCCGCTGCCGTCCCTGGTGAGGACACTGAGTGCAGGTGGGCAGCACACTCACAGGGCCTCACTTCCCTGGACAGTGTCTGGCTGAGTTGACACCACGCTCTGCTTTCGTCCCTGGTGAGGACACTGAGTGCAGGCCAGCAGCACACTCGTGGGGCCTTGCTCCCCGACTTCAGGCCCTGCACGTGTCAAAATACTTCCAGAACATTTTTCCAGCCCATGTCTTCCCTCCTTCTCTTTCCTGAGTCCACTGTACTGTCCACTTCAGTGACAGAAAGATAACCCCTGTTCATGAATTTGGAATGAGTGGCACACGAGGGGCAGACAACAGGCAGAAACACGCAGATGCCTGAGGGAGGTCTTGGCAGAGTCTGTGCTCGCCGTGACAGCCCCGGCATGTGGTTCGAGCCCCTCCTGGCTGTGGAACACAGGCTGTAGGTCCAGTGAAGACCTCTTCTCTGTCCACACTGGCTGCAAGGCACTTATGTTGCTTGCAATCAAAACATCTCTAATGAACACGTTGATTAAGTGGAGAAAATGTGTGGAAGCAAGCAGACAGCCTCCATGTAAGTGTTTCTGGACATACCAGGAATAAATGGGTCTTTTTTGAGACTAAGTCTCACTCTGTTCTCTAGGCTACAGGGCTGTAGCATCACCCAGCTTGCAGCAACCTGAAACTCCTGGGCTCAAGCAATCCTCATGCCTCAGGTTCCTGAGTAGCTGGGACTGCAGGTGCCTGCCACAACACCTAGCTCATTTTCTATTTCTAGTAAAGATGAGGGTCTTGCTCTTGCTCAGCTGGTCTTGAACTCCTGTGCTCAAGCAATTCTCCTGGCATCCCAGAAGTGCTGGGATTACAGGTGTGAGCCACTGCACCTGGCCTGGCATTAATGGTTTGATTACTTAACGCACACAGGTGGTCTGTAAGTAAATGCACATGGAGCTTGCTATTTGTGGAACTCATTTCACGAATGGGTGCCTATTTAACATTTTCTGTTTTAAGAAAAAGTTCTCTGTGAAAGGGGAGGAAGCCTAGTGCCCGTTTGTGTATAAGTGTCTATGTATGCGTGTAACATCTTGCTCTGATGCTGCACTTATTATACAAGGGAGGTCTCTGAACCACACAAGGGCCAGAACACTGTTCTAGAACAGTTACCATAGCAACATTGTGCCTTTATAAATTTTTAATACAGAGAATCTTGACCAAGATTAACATTGTTAATGACACTGGAGGAGATATTATCACTTCTAGAAAACAGTAATGGATCACTTTTGACTACATAAGATTTGAAATATTCATAATGATAAACACCACCTAATAAATCTCTTTGATCAAGCTGTGGCTTCATTTTAGTGTTTAAATGCCTGCATGATTTATTTTGTATTTGCTATTTTTTTCTCTAAATAATTATTTGGCTGCTAAAGCAAAGGCACATTTAATTTGGGGTTTTGTAACGAAATACCAGTAAGGAGGAAAAAGATCCATTTGGAAAGACAAGTTTGGGAGGGGTGAATGGAATTGGAGAACAAATGATGTTTATTTTGTTAAACTCACGTGTGATGATTTTGCACTTCCTTGGTTTTGTTTTATCTTTGTTAATGCTATAATTAAAAACACATTTGGATAGAGGCAGGCGCCTGCTTTCCAACTAGTTCTTTTCGGCCCTGAGCAGCAAAGATACCACACACTGAGCATCTGCAGGGCACCCGGCAAGGGTGGATACCAGGCTCCCTCCCACCCAGAGGGCATGGGAGCTCTGTGACACAGCAACACAGCCTGATGGGGTTTTCACTAGCCGTCTTCAAAGAGCAGAGCTTTGCTTTTCCAACAAAATAACCTCAGAGTTAAAGTAGACACTTTAATTATTCATGATATTAATTATAGATTGGTATTTAAAAGACAGTATTGAACAAGGCAAAACATAAATGGCACATATCTTATGATTATAGCTTTATAAAATTATGTGTATGGTAACAGATTTTGGTAAAGGAATATAAAAATCAGTTTGATGGGGTTAAGAGCGCCTTCAACTTAAAAAAAAATTTCCATTAAAAGTCCCTACAATGTTTTCTGTATAGCAGTGGTACCTAAAGGGAGAGATTTAGGCAGAAATGTAGTCATTCTCAAGCTTTTTCACCATTGTATATCACTTCAAATATTTATAAAATAGAGATAAGTTATCTCTGAGACCCAACCTTTTGGGAATAAATCTGGTATAAAGTACTTCCAAGAAGGAATTTTAAAGATGGATGGCTCACATCCAGACAACTAGGAATGAACCCAGGACAGGGCAATCTTTTTGTTGTTGCTTGGGTTTTCGTTTGTGTTTTTGAGACAGGGTCTCACTCTGTCACCAGGCTGGGTGCAGTGGCCTGATCACAGCTCACTGTAACCTCGAACTCCTGGGCTCAAATGACCCTCCTGTCTCAGCCTCCCGAGTAGCTGGGACTGCAGGTGCCACCACCATGCCTGGCTAAGGGCAATCTTGAAATAGCGCACAGCAGAGACTCCCTACCAATGTCCAAGTTCTTCAATGGCTAAAAAGTATTTTTCTGATTCCAACAGTTTATAATAGATCAGTAGACTGGTAATGACTATCCAGAGTATTTCTCTGAGGTCTTTGATACTGCATCTGGGTTCAGCAGGAGAATGCTGGTGTCAATTAGTGATGTCTGCCATGAGCAAGGAAGGAGCGACAAGATGAGAACGTAATTTTCTTGCCCTGTTCTAGAGCGTTTCTGTTTGAAGTGGGTTGCTTTCTGGAGAAATCCAGACAGGAGAGATAACCTTAGGCTCCTTTTTCCTATTCCTTATCAGGTAAGCTGGGCACTGAACAAAGTAAGTTTAACAGATACAGTTCTTATTTTTAGGAGTTTAAATCTAAGATACTGAAGTATTCAATAAACAAATATTAAGATACACATATACATTAAGGATTCATTAAACCATGAACAGTTTTCAAGGATGCACATAAAATACAAATGCATTTATAGCACAAGTGAAGATTCAGAGGCTGCTCGTGGAGACCTTTCCACAACTGGAAAGTGGTGACGGGCGCTCAGCAGCCCCCCTCCCTGACAAGGGGAGGCTTCGTGCTGGTGGCAGCTCTGTGAGGAGGCATGGCAGGGAGATGTGAGCAGATGGACACCGGCCGTGGCCTTACAGTACAACCCTGGGTTTCCCCAGCTGAGCCCCAGCTTCTGCATCTGTAATCAATCAATAAAGGCCCTAGACTGTGGGGGCTCTTCCACCCCCAGTTCCTGCCATTGCAGGAAGCGTCTTCCAGGTCACCAGGTTTTGTTTTTGAGAACCACCATCCTCACGGCTATCTGGCTGGTCTTCTCGGCACCTTTCACCCGATTCCTGCTCATTCCTTTCTCCTAGGGAATGAGAAATGGAGCTAGCCAGGCACTTGAGCAGAGGGGGCCATCAGATCCACTCAACAGTCAGAGACAGCTCCTAACGGGGACAGCAGAGCAGGGGGGCTGGAAGCCAGGCGCCCAGGGGCAGCGGAGGGTCTTGGTTCCTGGTCCCCGTCCCTCAGGGGGCAGGCTGCACTGCATTCATTCCCTCATCCATTCACTCGTCCCTGCGTGCCAAGCACTACTTTGGTGCTAGGTGCATGTTTAAACAAGAGGCACAGGGCCCTGACATCACACATTTCTCTGCTGGATGAGAGAGACAATAAACAAATGCACAATATCAGAGCAGGAGAAGGGGCGGGAAGAGCCATAAATATGGGCAAGAGGACAGGGTGATGGATGGCCAGGGGTGGCTTCTCTGAGCAACTGACGTTTGGTCAGAGGCCTGAGCACATGAGCCTCCCTGGAAATCTCAGACTCTGGCTCAATCTGATCAGCCGTTTTTTACTCTTCAGCTGAGGTCTCCCCAAAAGCAACACCAAATTACTCCCCAGCGTGTCGAGCTCCCAGATGTGGCTGGGCCCCCCTGCCCGACATCCTTCACATGTTCCGGCTGGTCACTCACCACCCTCCTCCGTTTCCACCTCTGACCATGATTCTTTTCAGCCCCCACCTGCTGCCCCTTTCACCCTTGCTGGAAATTCTTACATGACCTACTCAGCACAGCTGAAAATGTGCCCTTTCCTTCACACTCAGGGGAAAAGTGGAGCTCCTCCGCCTCTGTCCTGTGGACGTGTCTCCCTGACAATGTCCCCCTCACTCCCTTGGGGGTCGGATTCCCCGTCACCTCGCCCTCATTCATTTCTGGCTCCAAACACATTCACACCTCTCCAGGCTTGGCCCCCTGAACTCTGAGGGGCCCCTATCCTTTCTTTCTCTACAGCCAAGTCTCCAGGCCTTGCCCAGTGTCCTCTTGTGCAAACTGACTACTGACCAGTGTCCTTCTGTGCAAACTGACTGAGTGGAGCACATGGGACAGAAAACTGGGCCATAATGCACAGCTGAACTCACTCCTCCCCACCAAAGAGGAGCCCCCAGCAGCCCCCAGGCTTCTGTCCACTCAGCATTTTTCCTGCCAAACCCTCTTCTGAAGCCTCATTCCTGGCAGAGCCTGTGTGCTTCCACTCGCACTCACGCCAGCCTGCTACGGTCAGCGTCCACCCACACCTGGATCTGACCAGGGCTTTCTTCCCAAGTACAGGGCCTGCAGTCTGTTGCCTGGATTCTCCACAGAGCTTATAAGCTCTTGATCATGACTCTGCCTTGAAAGTACTTTGGTTCCAAATGCACGTGGTCCCCTGGTTCTCCACAGCGTCCCCTTGGTTCTCTGCACTGTCCCCTTGGTGCTCCGGGCAGTCCCCTTGGTGCTCCAGGCAGTCCCCTTGGTGCTCCGGGCAGTCCTCTTGGGGCTCCGCTCCGTCCCCTTGGTGCTCCGGGCAGTCCCCTTGGTGCTCCGCGCTGTCCCCTTGGTGCTCCGGGCAGTCCTCTTGGGGCTCCTCACTGTCCCCTTGGTGCTCCGGGCAGTCCCCTTGGTGCTCTGCGCTGTCCCCTTGGTGCTCCAGGCAGTCCTCTTGGGGCTCCGCTCCGTCCCCTTGGTGCTCCGGGCAGTCCCCTTGTGTTCTCCACACCGTCCCCTTGATGCTCCACCTGCATCTCCTTTGTCTCCGGTGTGAGTGTCCTTCCCCATAGAATCTGGTGTTCCAGGCGGGGTCCCCTCCCGGGTCCCTAGTGGTCTCCCTGTAACCATCACTGACCCGTGGGTCTCCAGAGCCAGCTTCTCTCCACAGCTCCTGCTGGTCCCCAGCACTCAGCAGGCCTACTCCTCCCCCAGTTCTTCACCCCTGGGCATGAGGTTGCCCTCCTGTTTCCCTCCGATGACCTGAGCACAGCGAAGTGCAGGCACTCAGGGGCTGGTGCTGGGTGCCGTCTCTTGGCTGGCCCCTCCTGCACCATCTGCAGGTCCTAACCCAGCACTCGCCCCTCCCCAGATCCCTCACACTCCCTGACAGCCCCTGCCACAGCTTCTCCATGGGGCTGGGTCACACCGTGTGCCCTCTGCCTCCCGGAGCTTCTTTCTGCCCCATGTCCCCTCGTTAGAGTCTCGTCCTGAGGAACAGCCCAGCAGCCATGGTAACTGCTGTCTGCTTTCCTTTCCTCCACCACTTATTATCATCTACGTTTGTTAATTTAGACTTACTTTTCGTGCTGCTATGATACAAGCTTCGTACAACGTAAGCCTTTTATTTCCTTTCCAATCTACAGTTACAGCTACGTTGTGTAGGGAATGACTGGCCCACAGCAAATACTCAGTAGTGCTTGGAGAAGTAAGGCGAATCTTATAGACTAAAACACTTGGCAGTGCTCAGAGAGGTAAGGCAGATCTTACAGACTGGCAGGTTACGGTCCGGCAGCATGGCCCCGTGTGCTGTGCCTTCAGAGCAGGGCAGCCCCACCTCTACACTCCATGCCGCTCCGGCTCCTGGCCCCAGGCTGTCCTCTTCCCACAGCCCCTCAACAGTGCCTGGTCTGAGACATGGGGGTGTGGAGGGTGCACAGGTGTCATGCTCAGACCCCAGCGGCCCTGGCTCCCGGCCTCTCCTGGACTGGGCCTCACACAGCCTGGGAGTCCAGTGTTAGAAGAGTCCCCCCAGCTGTGACACCGAGTCAAGTTCCTCCTGGCTGTCCCCCCTGGACGGCTAACAAGTTCCTCTTGGTGACTTTCCGCCCAGGGGTCCTTCACGCTAGCCTGTCCTGGCCACACACACGTGTGGAGGGAGTTCAGTTTCTCCCCTGACTGCAGGGACCTTGAATGAAGTCCTCCTCATCATTTCTAACAAGTATGTGGTGCAATTTCTCCTTAACACCCCAAACCAAGCTTCTGTCTGTTAGGCTCCTTTAAATGCACCTCGCAAATTCTCGCACTCTGCAGAGCTGGGGAGGTCCTTGCTGTGGGAGGGTCCAGGGGCCTTTCCTGCCTCTGTGGCTGAGGGATGCGGCTTCTCTGGCACCAGCAGAGTTGGAAAGAGTGAAGGCCAACTTTTTGTCACTGCTGTAGTAGCTAATACTTATTCAATTGGTCATGTTTATTTTCCGTTGTTCTTGTGGTGACATTTTAATAAAGAATACACAAACAATGTTCAATTCAAAATGATACTCCCATCCCCTAAGAAAAAGCATGTTCAGTAAATTAAAATAACAGTCCTCCCTCGGCCACACAACCCACATAATCCACACGCAGCCTGACTCGAGGTCAGGAGACCGTACCTGCAACGTCGAACTCGACCTCCAGGGTGACCTTGCTGGTGATGGAGGAGTCTCTGAGCAGCTGGTTGGCCTCCTCAAAGGTGCTGTCCTCAGTGGGCACCCCGTTGATGGACACCACTCTGTCTCCGATCTGCAGCACGCCACACCTGATTGGGAACCACACGTTAGCAGCCTTTGGCAGGGGCATCATCAGCAAGGTGAGCCCTCCAAGTCTCCCTGGTCTCATCTTTTGGTCTTTTTGGGTCAATGCTGTGGGTATCACATGAGGCCAACGTCAGGGTCTCACGCACACACTATTGCATTTCACAGTTAAATTAGTGAGTAAGGGAATCGTGAGGAAGTGATTCCATGATGCTGTCAGGATCTGATCTGAACCAATACACAGCGAGGATGAAGGTACATTCCCCAACGGGAGAGAAATTATTAAAGTTTGAACTTGGGATATGTTTTCTATGCATTTTCTCCTTTTTAATTAATACAGCCTCCAGTCTGCTGATGGACAAAATCTGCTAGATAAAGGCATCCCGGCTCATTACACTCCCTAAACCTGATCAAGAACATAAAATTTTATTGTCAGAAGAGGGTTCATTACATCCCGCATTTCCTGCACTAAGCGACGTTCCATAATTTATTAGCCATTCAGAGTCAGCAGGTGCCAGAGATGGCGCTGGGGGTGACATCTCACCTCTCGGCTGGGCTGTCAGCCTCGATGTAGGAGATCAGAGGCGGGGAGGAGAGCGTCTCGGTGGCAAACACACTGCCCTGCAGCTGGATCCCGAACCCCATGACGGGGTCTGCCGTCAGCACCACCTCTGTGGTTTCCGTGTGAACAACCTGCCCAGCCAGGCCCACAGTGCTGGAGGCCAAGGACACTGGAGGGACAGAGAGGAGGAGTGACGTCAGTGGAGCAACCAGGGATAGCGGCATCTCCAAAACAGAGTGTGTCTGAACAGAAGCTCGTCGGCAACGGTGGGAGATTAGATTCTGGTCCTGTAGAAAGCAGTTCAGCCAGACTTGTGCAAGACAAATGAATCTCCCACCATTTGCCACATTTTAAACATGACTTCCATGCAGCCTCCATACCCCATGTCTCAGACCAGGCACCGCTGAGGGGCTGCAGGAAGAGGATGGCCTGGGGCCAGCTCTGTGGGCTCTGAGCAGCGGCTGGGAACCTTGTGGGTGGCTGTGCCACCTCTGTGCGTCTGTGTCCTAGCTAAGGACAAGAGAGCTGGGCTAGTGGTTCTTCCATTCAGCCGACGGCATCTGGGCTTTAGTGACCTACATGGTCTGACCTCCAGCTTTGAAGGAACAATTAATCTAACGTCTGACAGCTGAGGCCGTGGTGGTCCTTGGCCTCAGCCTAGCCTTGTGGTGGCACGATGGAGCCGTTTAAACCCTGTGCCTTCCTCCTGCCCCCAAGATCGGTCTCTCCCGTCCTCATTCTTTCCCACTGAGGCCCTAGCCCACCTTGGCACCTTCAATTTCATCCACTTCTCTGATGCTCATGAATCCTCCGGGCAGATGTCTTTGTCTAATTTCCATCCCCAGCTCAGGGCCCAGCTTCTGTTCTATCTGTCCTGCCCCTAGGGCCAGGTCACCTTGCTCTCCACATGCAGGACGCTAACATGGACTGTCACTTCCTCCAGAAGGGTCTTCTGTCCCCCTCTTGCCTCACCTGAGACCAGATACATCAAACGCCCTCCAGCCAGAGTTATTCTCTCTAACCACCCCCCTCGCCCTGCCCCGGGCAAGAAGAGTGAGCTCTGCCCTTCCTGCCAACGCCATCTTGGCTCAAATGGCTCCATTCAGAACAGTCTGTGCTCATTTCTGTCTTATCTTCAAACCAGTCTACTTGTTCAAAGCTCCCTTTCCTTGCTGACTGCAGGCCTTGCCTCTTTGCCGCCTTCCTGCTCCTCTGCCCCGTGACGTCGTGGTAGTGACTTTCTGACAGGCTGCAGGGCTCCAACCGTCCCCCAGGTCCTGGCAACTGCCCCCTGCCCCTCTGTGCCAGCAGCGTCCTGGGCTTTGGCCCCATCTTCTTTCCAAGGAGAACCAGCACCGAGCCCCACTACCTCCGCTGGTCACACTCCCTTGCCTCCACCTCCCTGGTCCCTCTTTGGGGGACTGGGTCCCATTCCTCTCACATGTCTCCAGTTTTCAGACAGTATTATTGGCAACAGGTTTCCTCTTCAAGTGTGTTCCAGACAAAGACGGGGCCCTGCAGGCGAGGTTGGATGGAGATCCCCGGTGGGTATCTGGGGAAGGTGTTGTCTCCTCCACTCGCATCCTGGGCCCGGTGACCACCTCAGGGAGGTGTGTGCTGGGGACACACATTCTTCAGCCTCAGGGATCTTCTGTACCCAATAGGCTGTTCCCACTGATCTGCCTGTTAGCCCCGTTGCTGTGCTGAGCTGCTGACGGCCTGGAGCAGTGATTCACAGCCTTTCTTACCTCACGACACATTTGAATCTATAGTTAAACTCCTACAGCACACTTTAAATTATGTTGATCAAAAAAAGTAAAAATAGGCGGTGCCTGTGGCTCAGTGAGTAAGGTGCCGACCCCATATACCAAGGTGGCAGGTTCGAACCCAGCCCCGGCCAAACTGCAACAAAAAAATAGCTGGGCGTTGTGGCGGGCGCCTGTAGTCCCAGCTACTAGGGAGGCTGACGCAAGAGAATTGCCTAAGCCCAAGAGCTGGAGGTTGCTGTGAGCTATGATGCCACAGCACTCTACCGAGGGCAACACAGTGAGACTCTGTCTCTACAAAAAAAAAAAAAAAAAAAAAGGAAAAATAATATGCCTACTGTGCTTTGAACATCTTTTAAAAATAATTTAAGGATCTTTAAAAAATTTCACGGCACAGCAGTTGAAAATCCCTTTCCTAGAGAAAGGCTCTGGCAGCTCACACCTCCACTGGCCCTTTCCTGTGTAATATTTTGGAACCTTATTTGCTCCTCAAAGGATCTGTTTCAAATGTTTCTATTCTAGTAAGGGATAAATGTCACCTTTCACCTTATTTCCTATAAAACTGAAAAGATCCACTGTTTGATAAGAGCTGCCGACACAAAATTCTTTTCAACCTCAATTTTTCCTCTTCTTTCCCTCCCTTTTCAGGAGGACATGGCCTCTCCTTTAGTGTTTTTCATTCTGTTTTGTCCCCTCCACCCTCTCCGTGACTCTGGGCCATAAAAGCTCTGGTCCTGCTGCTTTTCCAAACTTCCCTACTCACTCCCGGGTTTTCTGACCTCGGTTTATAGATTTGTACAGATTCAGAAACAGTTTAAAATTTGGCTTCTGCCGCCTCCTTTCCTGAAACTGCCCTCTCTGAGGACGCCCCGATGTGGCCTGCTGCATCTCCGAGTCTGAGACGCTCCCTTTCTTTCCAAAACTGTCCACTAAGTTTGGATTTGCTCCATTTCCCACCGTCTCAGCCCTCCAGGTCCTCCATGCTCCGGCCGGGCTGCTGCCTGAGTCTTTCCGTCCACTCCTGCCTTCCCTTCCCCAGCACGTCGGTCACACGGCCTCTGTGAGCATCTTCTCAAACATCCTCCTTGGTTTCTATTATGCCCCAGTGATGAATGTTCCTGCTTAATGGACGCCCTATCTACAAAATGTCTCTTGGGCTCCTCAAACTCAGCATTTTTAAAGCCGAGTCAGCTGTCTTCCCTGCTCACCACCGTGTGTATAGTCCTCCAGGCTGGGGTCTGCACGGAGCCTGGTACCCGAAGCCCTCCCCTGTCTCAGATTCGGTGGATTACCAAGTCCTTTCAGGACGACCTCTGAATGTGTCTCACAAAAATACACTTTCCCCTCTTAATTTCAAAGTCTTCCTTCAGGCTTCTTTTGTTTCACCTAACTAAATACATATGTTTTACATATTTCTGGGCCCTCTCATGCCCACCGTTTTCTGCAGATTCTTGACAGATGAACTTTCCTGATGAGAACCCACCTTACAAGCGGGGCCTCGTGACTGAGGCAGACGTCTCCATGCGGACCTCTAACTGCGACTGAGGCAGACGTCTCCGTGCAGATCTCTAACTGTGACTAAGGCAGACGTCTCTGTGCTGTGCAGACCTCTAACTGTGACTGAGGCAGACGTCTCCATGCAGAACTCTGTGACTGAGGCAGACGTCTCCGTGATGTGCGGACCTCTAACTGTGACTGAGGCAGATGTCTCCGTTCAGACCTCTGACTTGTGACTGAGGCAGACGTCTCCGTGCAGACCTCTAACTGTGACTGAGGCAGACGTCTCCGTGCAGACCTCTAACTGTGACGAAGGCAGACATCTCTGTGCGGACCTCTAACTGTGACTAAGGCAGACGTCTCTGTGCTGTGCGGACCTCTAACTGTGACTGAGGCAGATGTCTCCGTGCAGACTCTAACTGTGACTGAGGCAGACATCTCCATGATGTGCGGACCTCTAACTGTGACTGAGGCAGATGTCTCCGTGCAGACCTCTGACTTGTGACTGAGGCAGACGTCTCTGTGCAGACCTCTAACTGTGACTGAGGCAGACGTCTCCGTGCAGACCTCTGACTTGTGACTGAGGCAGACGTCTCCATGATGTGCGGACCTCTAACTGTGACTGAGGCAGATGTCTCCGTGCAAACCTCTGACTTGTGACTGAGGCAGAAGTCTCTGTGCAGACCTCTAACTGTGACTGAGGCAGACGTCTCCGTGCAGACCTCTGACTTGTGACTGAGGCAGACGTCTCCGTGCAGACCTCTGACTTGTGACTGAGGCAGCCGTCTCTGTGCAGACCTCTGACTTGTGACTGAGGCAGCCGTCTCTGTGCAGACCTCTACTTGTGTCCCTGCCTCTGGTCTTACCCGTGCAGCTGCCAGTCACTGCCAGGGCAGCCTCCCTAGCATGCATGGTCACCGCTGGTGTAGAGTCTTCACACGGCCTGTTTCTTATGGAACACCTTTCAGCCTAGCAGAGCACATAGGGCACACAGGGCTCCCCTCCTCCAGCCCTTGCACCGTGCACCTGCCCTGCTTGGCCTGCATGTTCCGTGTTCATATACATGGAGCCCTGCTGTCCTTCCAACCCTTGCCCAGAGTTTTCAGGTTCCTTTCTCTGCTTTGCCCAGGTGAACTGAGACTCACTTTCCATAACTCCCATGTTTCCAGCACATCATGCTAGCTCAGTGCTAATCAGGCTTTTATCTGCCTGTGTCTCCACTTGACCCTGACGTCTTCAAAGGTTGGGGGTGGATCTTTTAATCTCTGAAATCCTGGTGCCAGGAACATACAATAAATGCTGCAGAAATAAATGGGGAAGGGATCAAGTGCGGTGACATCATCCATGTTTTCCTTTTTGGAATCCACTTCCTGTCACTGCTGCGGAATCACCCCAAGGAGCTGCTGTCACTGGGTTTGAGACCTGCTGCCCGCTGTGCTGACACCACGTCTGGGAGTCACCCTCTCTATCCTGTTGCAGTGTACACTTGGAGGCTGCTCTTCAGGACCTGCTTCCCTGCCGTTACCATGGCAGATCACTGCAGCTGCCAGGGCAGGGGAGGGCGAGGCGAATCCTCCAGGATGAGTAAGAAAAAAAACTACCTTTCCTAAAGCAGCACTGTGCTCAGTGTCAGCTGGACGAAAGTCAGTGCAGATGGCGTGGGGGCGAGGGGTGGGGATATGCGGGCAAGGGCAGCCCCGTCTGCAGGCGTCTGGCCCACGGACTGGTACATCTTAATCCAAATCGCATTTAATTCAGATGGAAGGTCCTTTGCTGGTGTCCAATGTGCTTTGCTCTGCAGACCAGTAGCATCTCCACCAGCCAGTGAGGACCTGGACTGTGTTTTTCTCCATTTATCACACGCAGCCGGTGGGAGCGTGAAGGTACAGCACCACCTGTCCGGCAGGCTCCTTCCATTCACCCTCCAGGTGAGGCTTGTTGGACTTTACTGGAAGACTTTACTTTCTGTACATCTTTCTAAGCTTTCATATTAGTATTTTCCCATTTGAGACCTCAATTTGATATAGATTTTCAGGCTGCTTAATAGGTGTTAAAAACTGTTTTTGAATCCTATGTCAGCTGTTTACTATCTTTAGCAAGAAAGAACCAAAACCAACAGGTCAATTTAATAGTAACAGGTGGGATTAGTTTAGATGCAGCAGAGACCTTCTCAACGGTGAGACTCTGTTTTTTTAGAACAAAGAAGATAGCTGATAGCTGGGGAATTTGATTTTCTGGAAAGTTTTGAATATAAAAATAAAATAAAATAAAATTTATAAGCTCTATCTGGAGGCAAATCATGGTGATAGACAGTATTAGGAGATTTAATATTTAAAATCAATTTATGTATTAGACATTGGTTTTATAATTACATGTTATAATTTATATTATAAAATAAGATGATATTAAATAATTTTGGATTTTACAATGAACTCTGAAAGTCCTCTGACTTTCTAAGGAATTTTTCCTTAGAAACAAGAAAATTTCCTTTGAGATTTTATGTATTGATTAGTCACAATATAAAGTCTTAAATCACTAGATAAATTGCAGATTTAAAGATGAGTCAAAAGAAAAAACCACTAATGTTACTTGGAAGAGAAAGATGAACTCGATTGGCCTGCTTCATCCCTGTGATCAACCAGCCAGAGAGAATGAAAGGTAATTAATGAATTACAACCCTGTAATTTAGAAGCCAGTGTGGTGAATTCTCTCTGTTGTGGGGGACACCCCTGTAAGGTGTCCCCTCAGTACAGGGCTGCAAGCTAGTGGCTCTGGCTGGAGGCTTGTCCAGGTGCATGCGTGGTGAAGGTGATGACCTGGGTCCTGCTGACAGGTGTGTGACTACTTCCAGGACTCCCTCCTGCTCAGCCCTGTTCCAGTCACACGCAGACGGTTTTGCTCACAATTCAGTTTTTTGGGTAACAACTATGTGTTTGTTGGGGAAGAATGGGGGAGCCAAAGCTCTCTGGCTCAAAAAGTTTAAAAATCTTCTAAATGCTTATTGAATTTAGAAGGCTGTGAGATTTTCCATCATATATGAGAAGCATTTTAAAAGGACAGAGAGTAGGGCCTGGGCGGTGACTCACACCTGTAATCCCAGCACTCTGGGAGACCAAGGTGGGGCGGTGGGGTGGATCCTTGAGCTCAGAAGAGTTGGAGATGAGCCTGAGCAAAAGCGAGACACCATTTCCACTGCAAATAGAAAAACTGTCTGTAGTCCCACCTACTCCAAAGGCTGAGGGAGGAGGATCACTTGACCCCAGGAGTTTGAGGCTGCTGTGAGCTATGATACCACTGCACTCTACCCAGGGCACAGAGTGAGACCGTCTCAAACACAAATAAGAAGTTTACAGAGTAAAGGGCCTCAAAGACTTACTAATGTAGTGATTTTATTATTGATCCTGTACTTTGAGGCTCTCCGCTCCAGCCAGGGGAACCCGCATGTGCAGCAGGGACAGGGAGGCAGGTGGCAGATCCCGCCTCCGCCTCCCAGGAGGGGCAGCGTCAGGTGCACCCTCTGGTTGCCGTGAGGTCGCTCGTGAAAGCTCACCATTAGCTGCTCTTACCTTCAATTCTTTTTTCCCAGGCTGGTAGAAGGAGCCAGACAAGTTATTGCTTTTTTCCATTTTCTTCCTTTCAGCTCTTTTCAGCATCACTCTCCCTGGTAGGAAGTGATGGTGACAGAAGCAGCAAAGGGCTCCAGAAATGGGCTCTGACTTGGGGTCCCGCAGGGTGGGCATGTGGCAGGGAGCCCATGGCGGGAGCAACAGGCCAGATGGGGCCCTGCAGGGAGCCCAGACCTGGGAGGGGAAGGGGTCAGTGGGGAGGCCAGCGAGGTCAGGGGTGAGGGGTGGGTGAGGCCCCTCTGCGACCCGCTGCCGCCACCCCCCTCCCCACCGGGGCTTTGTGACGCCCCCACGGCCTGTGCTGGGCGCTCGTGACTCCCCTGCGAGGAGACCGTGTTAGCGCCGTGACACCTGTCTCAGACGTCCTGTTTCCCTTTGGTCGATGACACAGAAGGTTTCACATATTCATCTGATAAGATTTTTTTTTTTTTTTTTAGACTATGTCTCACTTTGTCCCCTTGGATTAAGTGCTGTAGCGTCATAGCTCACAGCAACCTCCAACTCTTGGGCTCAAGCGATCCTCCTGCCTCAGTCTCCTGAGTAGCTGGGACTCCAGGTACCCACCACAACGCAGGCTATTTTTAGAGACAGGGTCTCACTCTGGCTCAGGCTGGTCTGCAACCTGTGAGCTCAGGCAATCCACCTGCTGCAGCCTCCCGGAGTGCTGGGATTACAGGTGTGAGCCACCGCGCCCAGCCTGAAGATTTCATTATTTTCTGGGCATTCTTTTCCAGTACAAAGGTCCTTCTGAAATTATTTAATATCACCTTATTTTATAATATAAATTATAACATTATATAATTATAAAACCAATGTCTAATACACAAATATTAAATTAAATCTCCTAATAATTTCTATCACCTTGTTCTTCCTTTGTACTGGAAATGCATGAGAATTTTCTGTTTCCAAGGCTCTGGCCTCAGCTCATCGCCAATACGGCAAAAAGAATTTTTATTGTATTTGTGACTTTTGCCCTGATCTGCCATCCATACAAATGGCCCAGTTGCTATAGAAACATGCGCGTGAGATGGCGGAGCATGGTGGCACAGAATAAAGACATAAATAAAGTGGTGGGAATAAGCCACAGTGCAGTGGAAGTGGCAATAAAACTTTTACTATCAGTTATTTGGCAAGACCTTTACATCTACTGTGGCCGTGTTAAGCTTAAATAACAAAAGGAAAGAAATCCTCAATTTAAAAAAAAATGAGAGGGCAAGTGCCTGTTGCTCAAATGAGTAGGGCGCTGGCCCCATATGCCAGAGGTGGTGGGTTCAAACCCAGCCCCGGCTGAAAACTGCAAAAAAAAAATTAGGATTCCACAATATTTTTCCAGGTCATTTAGAAGTGGGAATAAAAGTTCATAGCCTTTTGGACTTTATTGTTTAAAGTACAAAATGTCTGTTCTTCTCAGATATGTTTATCAACATTCTGGTAGGCAGCCTGTGAGTGGTGTCTGTGTCTGCTAATGTCCCCAGCAGGCAGAAACAACTAGAAATATCCTGACGTGGGTTTCTGTTTATATTCTACCTAGTTGGGGGATAATGTGCTAATTCCATTAGTGAGTTGTTTGTGTGTGGCCTCAGCCTTGCTTCCTACTGCAAAATTTAAGCTGTGTAAATACCAGCCTGAGATAGCCAGACATGTCATCACTGGTTCCTGTTCAGTAATGGCCCCAATCGCAGCCAGTCTTACCTAGACAAAGTAATGGTGAGGTCTGAAGCAGAGGTACAGACGCTCACGAGTTCAGCTCTTGCCTGCTGGGGGCTGCTAGCCTGTTTCTGTTGGTTTTATTATTTTGGGGGTTGTTTTGAGATAATGTCCTTCCCCTTCTCCAGGTTGTAGCATGGGTAGTGAGTGGCACTATTAGTGATGAGTCTTGCACACACAGCCAGTGCACATAATTCCCTCTGTAAATGCCCTCTGCCACCTGCAGGCATGTTACCTATGAGGGAGGCCTGAGTACTCAGCCAAGTGCAACCATGGTGAAAAGGCCTGAATTTGAGAGATTTCCACACGTGACAATTCACACTCAGCATGTTACAGGTAATATAAACTATTCAAAATAGCTAAGAATTAGAGCTTACTACCTAGCAGGTGTTATTCTAACACACGTGCACACATGCAATCTCAAATAATCTTTGGTTATCCAGGAAGGAAGCACAATAATTGTTATTTTTGGCCAAGGCACCGAGCTTAGGAACCTGCCGAGGGTCCAGTAGCTTGAGAGAGACAGTGCAAGGAGGGCCCCGCGGCCCAGAGTCTGGGCTGCTGACCAGTTCACTCTGTTGCCTTCAACTAGTTTCTTCCAAGAGTAAATAATTCACTTTAGTGTCAGCAAAAAAGAAATGGGGCTCTAGAAGCTTTGTCATCATTCTGACCAGACTCAATCTCCTTCTTTTGCTTAGTTTCATGTTTACTGTCATTTTCGTACACCAAAGACAATGAACCTCTTTCTACAGTGACGGTATATTCAAGTCAAAACCCATGCACACACCACAGCGGTGGCCCTGTCTTTTACAATGGACATCTACATCAGGAAACCCTCAGGTTCCACCAACACCAAGACACAACTTCCCCGAGTAGGTGACAGCTGGTCTCTGGCCCTGGGATGGGGGGTGCCCTGGGAGGAAGACAGACCCTCCTGGGGGAACGTCTCTCCGGCAAAGCCACAGAGTCAGGGGTAGCAGCCACGGCCATACAGCTTTGGTTTGTTCAAGTAACTTAATGGCGTTTCCCGTTTTTATTCTCATGGCAGGCACAAGAAGGGATCCCATCCTTTTTAAGTTTATTTATAGGAATAAACAGCCACCAAAAGGGAGAGAGGATGAGAAACACACACAGCTCTCCAGACTGCACAACTGGAAAGGGAGTGCTCTCTTCCTCCAAAAGCTGTGTGATTGCTATAAGTGTGTGTGACCTCCACTCCCCGAGAGGCAAATTTAGGAGTGATTTGTATTTCTTTTTTTTTTTTTTGTTAAAGCATCCAGTCACATGTTCTCTCTTACATATACAGCTCACTGCCCAAAGCAAGTAGCCAGCTGCGTCTCTACTTAGCTTAGTTATGTGGGTTTGGCTGCTCCAATCACATTTTCGAGAATCATTGCCGAAATTCCTAGATGTTAAGGTGCTGCCGTGAAGGCGAGCCCCGGGGTTGGGGGAGACAACAATAAACGTATGTCAGATCTGTGATTATCAGCAGGGTACATTCCTGGGAATGTGCTGGAATCTTGGAGAATGAGGTAAAATATATTAATAATAATAGTATGAAATTTACAATAACATCAAGTGAGTGTATGAGATTCTTATGTTTATCAAAAGGGGAACATAGTTTTTACAAAATTGCTTTAAAGTTAATAATAAACTAAGAATAGAGGCTTCATGTCCCAAACCACTCAGAATATAAAAATGGAATCTTAAAGGAAAAAAACACACATCTTGGGTTATGTTATGACATAAAAGAAGCAAGAAAAATATCTCAAATTAGGAGTTGTAGGTGGAAGCAGTGTGAAGCTGTACTCTGGTGGGACCATTAATTCCCCTGTAGATAAAGGGCATCAGGCCAGCAGGTCAGAGCCCCCTACCTGTCAGGAGGCTCTCAGTATTTCCAAGACCCCTAGGCCCATGCATTCCCTCTGGGCGACACGCACCAGCCGCCACCTCACTTACACGAGCTCTTAAAGTCTTTCTTCTTCACTCTCCTCCGCATCATGGTTCCACGTGGGCTGGTGGAGTAGAGGCTCCGTGGCAGGGTCCCCATGTTGAGGGAACTCAGGCTGTACGCGCTCATAGAGGTCGGGGAGAAGGATGAGGACACCATCGCGGCTGTAAGAGAGCAGACGGGCACAGGCACTTAGGTGGGCACGAGGATGCCGGCTGCTGGACAGCAGCAGTGACCCACAGAGACACACAGTACACAGGACAGGTCCCAGCACCCGGCCAGACTGAGCCAAGAGAGACACACATGGTGCACAGGACAGGTCCCAGCATCCGGCCAGACTGAGCCCAGACAGACACACACGGTGCACAGGACAGGTCCCAGCATCCAGCCAGACTGAGCCCAGAGACACACACAGTGCACAGGACAGGTCCCAGCACCCGGCCAGACTGAGCCCAGAGACACACACGGTGCACAGGACAGGTCCCAGCACCCGGCCAGACCGAGCCCAGAGACACACACGGTGCACAGGACAGGTCCCAGCACCCAGCCAGACTGAGCCTGAGACACACACGGTGCACAGGACAGGTCCCAGCACCAGCCAGACTGAGCCCAGACAGACACACACGGTGCACAGGACAGGTCCCAGCACCAGCCAGACTGAGTCCAGACAGACACCCACGGTGCACAGGACAGGTTCCAGCACCCAGCCAGACTGAGCCCAGAGACACACACGGTGCACAGGACAGGTCCCAGCACCCGGCCAGACTGAGCCCAGAGACACACACGGTGCACAGGACAGGTCCCAGCACCCGGCCAGACCGAGCCCAGAGACACACACGGTGCACAGGACAGGTCCCAGCACCCGGCCAGACTGAGCCTGAGACACACACGGTGCACAGGACAGGTCCCAGCACCAGCCAGACTGAGCCCAGAGACACACACGGTGCACAGGACAGGTCCCAGCACCCGGCCAGACTGAGCCTGAGACACACACGGTGCACAGGACAGGTCCCAGCACCAGCCAGACTGAGCCCAGAGACACACACGGTGCACAGGACAGGTCCCAGCATCCAGCCAGACTGAGCCCAGAGACACACACAGTGCACAGGACAGGTCCCAGCACCCAGCCAGACTGAGCCCAGAGACACACGGTGCACAGGACAGGTCCCAGCACCCAGCCAGACTGAGCCCAGGCCTCGGGGGTGGGAGACGTGTGTTAGAATCTCAGAGCTACGAGAACCTGAAATGTGAGGACAGCAGGATCCTCGTAAGTACACAGGAACACAGAGAGACTCTATGAATTTTGCTTTGGAAAACAAACAAAAAAAAAAAAAAGGAAAGAAGGAAGGAAGGAAAGAAAGAAAACACATTAAAACAAGTTTCTCTGTGAGCAACTTAAAGTATCAGATACATAATCTCATTTTCTTAGACGTTTTCTGACTACGATTTTCTAAGTGATTCCACAAACACAAAGAGGATCGCAGAACACTGTACTCGGTATAATACTCTGAACTGTTATATCCTGATCCGAGAACACTGTACTCAGTATAATACTCTGAACTGTTATTTCCTGATCTGAGAATTACATACTCAGTATGATACTCAAAACTGTTGCTTCCTAATCCAAGAACACCATACCTGATATAATATTCAGAACTGAGAACCTGAGAACACCACACTCAGTATAATGCTCTTAACTGTTATTTGCTGATCCAAGAACACTGTATTCAGGATAATACTCAGAACTCAGAATCTGAGAAAACCATACTTGGTATAATACTCTAAACTATTATTTCCTGATCTGAGAACACTGTACTTGGTATAATACTCAGAACTGTTATTTCGTGATCCTAGAACATCATAGTCAGTATAATATTCAGAACTGAGGGTCTGAGAACACCACACTCAGTATAACATTCAGAACTGAGAATCTGAGAACACTGTACTCAGTATTATATTCAGAACTATTATTTCCTGAACCACAGGTAAAGCGTTCTGAACATTTACATCCTTTTCTAATGACAAATGTTTTCTGATGGAGAAGAAAAAGCCTCAGGTCTAGAGGTCAGGAGTGACAGGTTGCCATGACAGAACACACACACACATAATACCCATGAAGCCAAAGATGGAATGCATTAGACGGGGAAGGAGCGAGAAGAATATGGTACATAGTGGAACATTACGAGGGCTATTTGGAGGCGGTGCTTTCGGGAATGTCAGGGTGGGCGCTCTGCAGCAGTCAGGGTGGTGAGTATCATGGGGAAGGTTGGTGTGATGGCTGGTGTGATGGCTGGGATGCTGGTCGGTGTGGTGGCCGCAGTGGCTGATGGCCCAGAAATCCCAGGTAAGTTGCCTGTCGCTCCTCTGAATTTTCACTGCCCATATGAGGTGATGATGAGAAGTAAGAAAAACAAAGAACCAAAAAAGAGGAAAAAGTAACTGAATTGCACAAATCAAAAGTACAACAAAAAATGAAAGCTGCTAGCAAAGAGAAAAACATCTGCTCTGCTTTGCCCTTTTTATTTTTTAAGGCAGAGTCTCACTATGTTGCCCTCAGTAGAGTGCTGTAGCATCACAGCTCACAGCAACCTCAAAGTCTTGGACTTAAGTAATTCTTTTGCTTCAGCCTCCCAAGTAGCTGGGACTATAGGCGCCTACCACAACACCCAGCTATTTTTTTGTTCAGTTGTCATTGTTTAGCAGGCCCAGGCTGGGTTCAAATCCATCAGCCCTAACCACTGAGCTATGGGCGCTAAGCCTGCTTTGCACTTTCTCAGTGGTCAGCAGAACAGATGATAAACATCAAGGATGTAAACTTTTCATCTTCCCAGGATTAATGCATGTATTTCCTCAGTTCATTTTTCCTCCTTTTAAGATGACTATTGAATCAATTTCTAATCTCCCCCTGTGCTTCACAGCAGAGATTAAAAACATTTTTTTTTAACTTAAAAGTCAGCCCCGTAAAGATCTATAGCACACAATTAGTAATTAAAGGTTTGCAAACCTTGGCCAGTTAGTAGCATTTGTTTTGAGAAAAAGAAAAGTAGGAACAATAAATCTCACTGGTTCATGATCTGAGTGGTTTCCCAGCCACACATCACAATTTATTGCCCTGACATTTTAATTATGCTCCGATCCATCACTGGGACTTGACTTTCCTCAGCAGTAAACCACTCTAATCATCCCTCAGGCTCACTTGTATCCCGACTAATGAGATAAAAGTGTCTATGAGTTTTTTTTGAAAAAGTATATTTACATTAAAAATATTTAATTCTTAAAATATTTCACATGTTCTTATATTTCTTTAAGATGTTATATGATTTTAATAAAGTTTATTTCAAAGTCTAGATAAGTTTTTTATTTTTAAGAAAATGTTTACCATGTTTACATTCCAATATCAATCTTCAGACGTGGGTTTCTACCCAGTGTTCTGAAACGTGAACAACATGACATTTGTCTGATGTGACGTTTCCCGTTCAACAGCCTCGAAGACCTCAAAGTAACGTGAACTTCTGTCTCCTGCCTCTGTGGTTCTGATGCTGGGTGTCTTTCCAGTGAATTACTTAACAGTGATTATTCATGTACAGAGGCCAAGTGCTCTGCAGGCATTCAAAGGGGGTCATTTAGCAAAGAGCTTACTTTGTATAATGAGCAGCAGCTTCCCTGGTCATTCATGTTCTTTCTGAGATGAGACAAAAGTCCCAGCACTGACGGATCACTGTCGGGTGAGGTGGACCTGGACCCTCCTCCCTTAGGACCTTGGCCAGCTACTCAGTCCCTGGGTAGCTCAGTGTCCTCATATATTGAGTGGGGTTATGAGAACATCTCCCCTGCTGTTGTGAAAATCATGCACGCTCAGAGTCTGAATGATGCAGGGTTCCTGTTCAGGGCTGGACTGGGACCCCCATTTTCTAGGCCTAGGTGAGCTCAGAATCAGTCTCATCACAGACCCCACCTTTAGGCACAAACAGGTTCTCTGTAGGCCATAAAAAGTGGCCCAAGGGGCAGCGCCTGTGGCTCAAGGGGTAGGGCGCTGGTCCCATATGCTGGAGGTGGCAGGTTCACACCCAGCCCCGGCCAAAAAAAAAAAAAAGTGGCCCAAGGGGCCTCTTGCCTAGGCCTCCTCCCTCAGAACACACCCTGCTGACCCTCCCTAGCAGAGAAGCACAGCTAAGGGGACCATATTCCTCTGCACTGTGGCGGTTTTAAAATTAACTTCTGGCATCAAATGGTTGTGACATATTTGAGGCATACATTCCAACTCCACAAATCCCCTGCCCACAGGACAGGAAAAGCTGTATATGACCCGCTAGACAGAGGGCCCAGGTGGGTCCCCCATCTGCTGCTGGGGTCCTGTTCCCCCCTTCCCCTTATCTATTTCTTTTTTAATTTTTTTTATTGTTTGGGATTCATTGAGGGTACAAGAATTAGGTTGCACTGATTGCATTTGTTAGATAAAGTCCCTTTTATAATTGTGTCCTGCCCCTAAGAGGTGTGCCATGTACACCATGACCCCCCATCCTCCTGCCTCCTCCTGTCTCCTGGATCCCTCATTCCCCTATACTCCACTTGTATCAGATCATCTGCTGCCTTCATAGCAGAATTGGGTTCATTGGATTCTTGTTTCGCCATTTTTTGTGATGCTTTATTAAGAAGAATGTGTTCCACCGCCATCCAGGTTAATACAAAAGATGTACAGTCTCCATCTTTTTTAATGGTTGAATAGTATTCCATGGTATACATACACCACAGCTTGTTAATCCATTCCTGGGTTGGTGGGCATTTAGGCTGTGGCGATTGTGAATTGAGCTGCGATAAACAGTCTAGTGCAAATGTCCTTATGACAAAAGGATTTTTTTCTTCTTCTGGGTACATGTCTAGTAATGGGATTGCAGGATCAAATGGGAGGTCTAGCTTGAGTTCTCTGAGGATTCTCCATACTTCCTTTTAATAAGGTTGTATTAGTTTGCAGTCCCACCAGCAGTGTAGAAGTGTTCCCTTTTCACCACATCCATGCCAGCATCTGCAGCTTTGAGACTTTGTGATGTGGGCCATTCTCACTGGGGTTAGGTTATACTTCAGGGTAGTTTTGATTTGCATTTCTCTGATGATTAGGGATGATGAGCATTTTTTCATATGTTTGTTAGCCATTTGTGTGTCTTCTTTAGAGAAGGTTCTATAAATGTCTCTTGGCCAGTAATATATGGGATTGGTGGCTCTTTTTTTTATTGATTAATTTGAGTTCTCTATAGATCCTACATATCAGGCTTTTGTCTGATTTATAATATGCAAAAATCTTTTCGCATTCTGAAGGTTGTCTGTTTGCTTTTGTTGTTGTTTCCTTAGCTGTATAGAAGCTTTTCAGTTTAATTAAGTCCCATTTTAAAATTTTTGTTGTTGCAATTGCCACAGAAGTCTTCTTCATAAAACCTTTCCCCAGGCTGATATCTTCAAGTGTTTTCCCCACACTTTCTTCAAGGATTTTTTATTGTTTCTTTCCTTAGATTTAAGTCTTTTATCCATCTTGAATCAATTTTTGTAAGTAGTGAAAAGTGTGGGTCCAGCTTCAGTCTTCTACATGTGATTATCCAGTTCTTCCAACCCCATTTACCGAATGGGGATTCTTCTCCCCAGTGTATGTTCTTGTTTGGTTTATTAAAGATCAGGTGGCTGTGAGATGTTAGTTTCATCTCATGGTTTTGTATTTGGTTCCAA